>NC_041395.2:106073500-106411000 GCF_900747795.2 Erpetoichthys calabaricus | reverse complement strand
TTCATTTTGTTTTTCTTCAGCCATTCAGAGGTGGATTTGCTGGTGTGTTTTGGGTCATTGTCCTGTTGCAGCACCCAAGATCGCTTCAACTTGAGTTGACGAACAGATGGCCGGACATTCTCCTTCAGGATTTTTTGGTAGACAGTAGAATTCATGGTTCCATCTATCACAGCAAGCCTTCCAGGTCCTGAAGCAGCAAAACAACCCCAGACCATCACACTACCACCACCATATTTTACTGTTGGTATGATGTTCTTTTTCTGAAATGCTGTGTTCCTTTTACGGCAGATGTAACGGGACATTTGCCTTCCAAAAAGTTCAACTTTTGACTCATCAGTCCACAAGGTATTTTCCCAAAAGTCTTGGCATTCATTGAGATGTTTCTTAGCAAAATTGAGACGAGCCCTAATGTTCTTTTTGCTTAACAGTGGTTTGCGTCTTGGAAATCTGCCATGCAGGCCGTTTTTGCCCAGTCTCTTTCTTATGGTGGAGTCGTGAACACTGACCTTAATTGAGGCAAGTGAGGCCTGCAGTTCTTTAGACGTTGTCCTGGGGTCTTTTGTGACCTCTCGGATGAGTCGTCTCTGCGCTCTTGGGGTAATTTTGGTCGGCCGGCCACTCCTGGGAAGGTTCACCACTGTTCCATGTTTTTGCCATTTGTGGATAATGGCTCTCACTGTGGTTCGCTGGAGTCCCAAAACTTTAGAAATGGCTTTATAACCTTTACCAGACTGATAGATCTCAATTACTTCTGTTCTCATTTGTTCCTGAATTTCTTTGGATCTTGGCATGATGTCTAGCTTTTGAGGTGCTTTTGGTCTACTTCTCTGTGTCAGGCAGCTCCTATTTAAGTGATTTCTTGATTGAAACAGGTGTGGCAGTAATCAGGCCTGGGGGTGGCTACGGAAATTGAACTCAGGTGTGATACACCACAGTTAGGTTATTTTTTAACAAGGGGGCAATTACTTTTTCACACAGGGCCATGTAGGTTTGGATTTTTTTTCTCCCTAAATAATAAAAACCATCATTTAAAAACTGCATTTTGTGTTTACTTGTGTTATATTTGACTAATGGTTAAATGTGTTTGATGATCAGAAACATTTTGTGTGACAAACATGCAAAAGAATAAGAAATCAGGAAGGGGGCAAATAGTTTTTCACACCACTGTACATATACATATACACACATACATGCACTTACAATAACATAGAAATCAATATAAACAACATTAACATCATTATCATATGAGAATATGAAGTAATATATAAGAAGCACATTTCATATAAATATAAATTATTAAACAGTAAAATCTTCTTCTATAATTTGCTGCCGTGGCTATTCGTTTGTCTGTCCAGGATTTTAAATCACCTGTAGCTCGCAAACCGTTTCACCTATTGACTTGAAATCTGGTACACATATAGTACGTCACATCTGCTATCCGCTTTATGGGTGATGATTGTATTACTCTTTTTATCTTTATTTTATTGTAGAATCAACTCCTATCTGCGCACACCAGGGCGGCCGTGGGCGGATGCGTATGGTGTATTCACTCCATGTTATTGTGCATTGCGCAAAATTCTTTTGATAAAAGAATTTGAACAACATATAAGAAGCGTATAAATTATTAAACAGTAAAACATTAACATTTAAGAAGTAAAGTTACATGAGTACTACTGCAGTGCCTTCGGGTATACCTCATTTTTTCTTTGCCCATTACATGCTTAAATGTATACATTTTTGGTGTACCTACCCGAGAACACGCGACATATAACCGACCGTGGGAAAAGCATGGATTTTAAACACGCGTTGAGTTCATCTGCTGGTCTCCCTCGTGGAATAACTGGTAATGTTTGACTAAAATCTACAGCGAGTAAAACGACATTACCTCCTTTTTTTTTTTTTTTTAACGATCTCTGAGATCTTGCTTTTTTCGGTTCAAGGCTTCATAAGCTCTTTTATGTTCCATGGTGTACTTATCCAAACCATAATCTTTGAATGTTGCAAGACTTTCGCCTTGTATGTAGATCGAGGTAATTACATTCATTGCATTCCTAGTCTGAATCACAATCTGATTGTATGGGTGGTTACCTGGCAGGTAACGCTTATGCTTGGTCATCAAGTCGTCTAACATCCGCTACGTGCCCTCTTTTAATTGCGAGAAGCAGATATATATAGCCAAATTCTCGCGCTTCGTTGCGGCGAAGTACTGCTTTTAATTTTTTATTAAGAAGAAAAGAAAATCTTTTTAAACGCATCGAAAATATACCAATAATAATTTGTTAAGGATCTGTTTTTGTGTGAAGCTCCCTTTTCACAGCTGTCGCGCTACGGCGTGTGTTTCATTTATTTGACAGTATGTAGATCGTGGTAATTACATTCATGGCATTCGTTTTCTGAATCACAATCTGATTGTATGGGTGGTTACCTGCCAGGTCACGCTTGTGGTTTGTCAGCAAGTCGCCTTATGTCCGCCACGTGCCCTCTTTCTGTTCCCAGAAGCAGATCATAGAATGGTTTTAATAGTTTACTTTCAAATAATGCAAAGAGTATGCGACATGTGTTTCTCCCTAATTCTGGGCTCATCAGGCGTACACACTCACTGCATCCCCTCTTGGGAATCGAATCTCTATCGTCAGCGCCAGAGGTGAAGCCCCTAACGTTGCGCTACGGCGTGTGGTTCGTTTATACCTCGTGTCTTCTCATTAAACTTTTATCTCGCGAATATGTTATTGCAATCCGCAGCGGGAGCGTTTCTATAAACTTAATTTAAACTTACGTTTTACACCGTGCTTTTTTCCCTTATGAAGATGCTTGTATGCTTCACTTGCTCGCTTCTTATTGTTTCGCTCCCTTCTCAATTGTTTAATGAATTTTTTGTTCTTCGCGGTTTGCGGCTCTTCCTTCATTTCTCCCTACTACGTTCTTTTATCTCGCGAATATGTTATTGCAATCCGCAGCGGGAGCGTTTCTATAAACTTAATTTAAACTTACGTTTTACACCGTGCTTTGTTTCCCTTATGAAGATGCTTGTATGGTTCACTCGCTCGCTTCTTATTGTTTCGCTCCCTTCTCAATTGTTTAATGAATTTTTTGTTCTTCGCTGTTTGCGGCTCCTCCTTCATTTCTCCCTACTGCGTTCACAGTCTTTTCACGTGATTACGTGGGAGGCGTGATGACGTGACACTCAACTCCTCCTCCCACGGCCATCGAGCTGCCGTCCATTACAGTATATTGTGAAAAAAGAGGTTCCAGTTATGACCATTACGCGTTGAATTTCGAAATGAAACCTACCTAACTTTTGTAAGTAAGCTGTAAGGAATCAGCCTGCCAAATTTCAGCCTTCCACCTACACGGGAAGTTGCAGAATTAGTGATGAGTCAGTCAGTCAGTCAGTCAGTGAGGGCTTTGCCTTTTATTAATTAGTATAGATGACAGGGTTTGAGAAAATCTAGTAAATTAAATATTCATTTTATGATGAAGTTTAGTTTCAAAAGTTCTACTTTAATGACAAATTACGAGAATAAAGTCAAAAGAATATATTCTCGTCATAAGCGTCAAGATTAAAGTGGAAATGTCGAGAATAAAGTCAAAATGTCGTCACACTATTACACAGTACCCAGGTACATTACACTGTATTGAAAACAAATAAAACAAGTACAACTTGGCTTGCAGTATTATCCAGTAGTATAGAAACAGTATTTACACATCTGACCTTTTAAAACTAAAGCATCTCCAGGCGACAGACGTGACTGCTTTTTTTCGGCTCTCTGTCCATTTTCACCGCGCGGCATACCTATGCTACCGCCCACTATTTGGTGGTGTAGCAGTGAAAAAGAGCCCTAGTGCAACAAATCTGTGTTTAGCGGTGTAGCAGTGAAAAAGGTCCCCACTTGAACAGTTTCCCGCTGCGCCACGTTCCGAACGTTGTTTAGGCAATTTAAACCGGTGTTGCGGTATAAGAAAAATCCATATCATAAAAAAAATAAAAACCGGTTTTCGGTATGAACCGGCATACCGCCCAGCACTAGTAGTCAGTAGCATTTGATTAATATGGTCCTATATTAAGCATCTACAGTGTTTTTCAAAAGATTAATGTGTTTTATTCTGGTCACATTTTTGTTTTGGTGGCCTGGTCTAATTGCTGGTTAGCTCTAGTTCAGCTTCTGAGGGAAAAAGTCTATTCTGCAAGGCCCTATGATTTCCGTGATGTGGAAAACACTGACGTAATCACAGAATTAACACATTAAAAAAATTTTTTTTTGAAAAACATGCTTTCATTTAACGTACTAAAAACCAGAAAATCATTTTTTTTCAGGGACGTCACAAACTTGATTTTTTCATATACAAACCGTATTGTACGTGTGTCAATAAATTATTGTGACTAAAAATAAAAGCATGGGTGCTTTAAGACATCCCTGGAAAAAAATGATTTTCTCGTTTTTAGTACATGTTAAATAAAAGCATGGTTTTTTTTTTATTTAAGAGTTTTTAGTCTTGGAAAAATTTTTTATCAATTTTTTAAGAAATTAGTATTATTAATGTATTTTTCCCATATAAATTAGCTATAAAATTTGAAAGAGTTTAAGTATTTGAAAATGCATTGTTTCATTAAGCTTTTTATTTTTTTTACAGCCAATCTAGTGGAGGTTACGTTTTAGAGTGTGATCCGAGAGTACTATGTAAATTTGTTTTCTTTGTGTCTTCAACTGATGTTGTTATTGCGTATTCTGTATGGCTGGAGTTGTCTCATTCGATCCATTTCTTGTAAAGCCTCGTAATCCATCGAAGGATCGTACTCTACTCAAAGGTACATATGCCTGGCCATCTGCGAAGAGCTTTGAGCATAAGTACACTACAGCGTAGTCTACAGTACTTCTTTGCATCTTGTGGACTGTAGACGCCCATGAGATGTTGAGTGGTAACATTCTGCGTTCTGCAGTGCCGTAACTATACTTTGTTGGGAATTGTATTGCCTTTGGATGTATTCACTTTCGCTAGTGAGCTTCTCTTGAAGGTTTTGCTTCTTTTTCTGCAGGCGTGTCTTTCGTTGTGTGGAAGTTTCATTTCGCTTTCCTTTCCCATAATCTGTTTTCGTAGCATTGGTTGTCATCGGTAATTCAGTCCGGTTTATATGAATATTATTTAAATTCATGTTTGTTTCCACATACATGGGGCAAGTGACGGTCGCTCTTCCCAGAGGCCTCTTAGGAGGACAAGGCATTTATACAACAGGGTGTGCCCGGTATTCCTTTACATGCCACCCACATACCATATCGATTCCTTCTTAAGGACCCACCAAACATTATATTTTCGAGTGTAGGGGTGTGATTCATCAATATCCACAATTGTATCAAATATTATAATTGAAATATGTATTGTCATCAGAAATACGTATGCATACAAAATTTGAAGTCGATTGGACAAAAGGAACGCTTCAAATTTGCGATCTACAATTCCTACTAGACATACACAGCAAGTTAATAAAAACATGTTAGAAAAAAAAAACAGATTTTAGATTTAAAAACGGAAATGTGCGGAATTTAGAGACTGAAGGGTGACTGTTACAAAACTTCCCAATAAATTAAATGATTGAATAAACTGTAGTTCTATCATTCAGATACTATTTTCTAGTTTGTTGTTTTACTTTTTTTTTTTTTTTAATTAAAATCAAATAACATTCCATACAAATAACTCAAGTTTTACAAAAAAAAAACCCAAAAAGGTTCAAAACAAATCAACACCCACCACTGAAAAAGAGAGCTAGGCCAGCAGAGTAAAATTTTAAGCTAGTAAAAATAAGTAAATAGATAAATTAATAAATGAATAAAGATAAATGGAGTAAAAGATGGGAGAGAACCTGCTTCCTCAATTTAAATGCTTATTCTAAAATGTTATTAATTAGATCGTGCCAGGTTTTGAAAAACGTTTGTACAGATCCTCCAAGAGTGCAGTAGATTTTTTCCAGCTTCAAATCGTATATAACATCTGTTACCCACTGACTTAGAATAGGAGGGTTAGGATTCTTTCAGCAAGATAAGTCTACGTGTCAATAGTGTAGTAAAGGCAACTACAATTTGTTTGTCCTTCTCCACTTTAAGACCATCTGGAAGTACCCCAAACACAGCTATCAGTGGATTAGGACAGATTGTGACACCAAGGCTGTCTGAAAGGCATTTAAAGATTTTGGTCCAAAATTATGTTAATTTGGTGCACGCCTAAAACATGTGGCACTTGAACTTGATTGCAGCGCTCGCAGGTTGTATCTTGCCCTGGAAACATTTTGGACAATTTTAAACGAGAGAGATGCACTCAATATATAATTTTGAGTTGAATAATTATATGCTTTGCACATATGGAGCTCGAATGAATTCTGTGCATTGCTACATTCTACTCCTTTTCTGAGATGTTGAGCGAGAGATCCTTTTCCCACTGTACTCCTGGATCTTTGAAAGGGAGGGACTGTAAAAAGGTTTTATAGATTACAGAGATGCTGTCTGAGTCCTCAAGACTGATCAATATTTTTCCGGCATAGAGGTAAGGTGGGAGGTGAGGAAAATGCATTTAACAAAGGTTCTAATTTGAAGGTAGTGAAAGAAATGTGTTGCTGGAAAGTTAAGTTTAGAGTGCGCAAAGACGTCTATGTACAGATCTCTAAGTGATTTAATCCCAAATGTTTTCCAGACATTAAAAACTGTGCAAACTTGAAAGGGTGGAAAAAGGTGGCTCTTGGGCAGAGGTGCCACAGATAAATAGCTTCTCTATCATAAAATACTTCCTACATTGGTTCCATATTCTGAATGAGTGAAGTACAATTGGGTTGTTAGTATATTGGCGATAACTTGTATTAATTGGGGTGCAAAGCAAGGAACATAAAGAAGTACTGCAGGATTTTATTTCTATTGTAGACCAAGCTTGTTTTATGTCCATCTATTTGTGTCCATGACCATGTTTGTATAGCATGTGGGAGCAGCCGTAACAAGAAGAACAAGATGATATTTGCTGCCCAGTAATAAAATTGAAAGTTATGTAGAGCCATGCCGCCTTCTGCCTTAGGTCTTTGTAAGGTCACCCTTTTGGATACATGGATGTTTTGAATTCCAAATAAATGAGGTTATGGTTGAATCTAATTTCTTATAAAAAAAGATCTATTAATGTATATTGGAATGTTTTGAAATAAAAAGAGAAGCTAAGGATGGATATTCATCTTAACAATGTTTATTTTTCCAGCTAAAATGAGACAAAGGGTTGACCATCTATGCAAATCTTGCTTAATTTTCTCCATACAGACAGCAAAATTTTGTTGATAAAGAGCTTTATGTTTACCCCTACGTATTTAAACTGATCTGCGAAGATAAAAGGGAAGGTGTCCAATCAAATATTGTATGTTTAAGAATTCACTGGGAAGAGCACACTTTTACTCAAACTGATTCTGACAGCAGAAATCTTTTGAAACTCTATTAGTGCTGTTAGGACCACAGGCACAGTATTTTGTGGATCTGATACAGTCATATGAAAAAGTTTGGGAACCCCTCTCAGCCTGCATAATAATTTACTCTACTTTCAACAAAAAAAGATAACAGGTGTATGTCTTTCATTTACTAGGAACATCTGAGTACTGGGGTGTTTTCCGAACAAAGATTTTTAGTGAAGTAGTATTTAGTTGTATGAGATTAAATCAAATGTGAAAAACTGGCTGTGCAAAAATTTGGGTACCCTTGTAGTTTTGCTGATTTGAATGCATGTTACTGCTCAATGCTGATTACTTGCAACACCAAATTGGTTGGATTAGCTCGTTAAGCCTTACGTTATAGACAGGAGTGTCCAATCATGAGAAAAGGTATTTAAGGTGGTCAATTGCAAGTTGTGCTTCCCTTTGACTCTCCTCTGAAGAGTGACAGCATGGGATCCTCAAAGCAACTCTCAAAAGATCTGAAAACAAAGATTGTTCAGTATCATGGTTTAGGGCAGAGGTGTCGAACTCTGTGGTGGGCCACAGTGGCTACAGGTTTTCATTCTAGCCCTTTTCCTAATCAGTGACCAGTTTTCACTGCTAATTAACTTCTTTTAATAGACTTGAATTTTAATAGCCTTATTTTTAAGGATTCAGTCCTCTGAATTGATTCCTTTCTTCATTAAATGACAGCCAAACAGAAATGAGATGTGAAACGAGCCGACGGGTGAGCAGCTAAACTGGGATTTCAAACTCCAACCAGTCTCTTAATGAGAAGCTGATTCTTCCTGTTAATTAAACCCGTTATTTAATTCCGTGGCTTGTTGCTGCTCTCATTCTGCCACAGCAGACATTTCCAAAACTGTTGATTTTTCTGTTTTTTCTAAGAACAACATCAGAATGTTTTGGTGACCTGAGCAGACAGACCTCACCAAGACTGTCACCTTTCTTTATTTTCAGATATCGTGTGGTGGGCACAGGTGAGCTGGTCACGTGGCGGCTCGTTTTGTTGTCTTATTATTTGGTTGCTAATTAAGGAAAAAAAGGCAACAAAGGGGCTTGAGTCAGATTAATTTAAACTAAAGCAAAAGAAGTTAATCAGCAGCAAAAACTGGTCACTAATAAAGAAGATGGTTGCATGTATGGATGCATACTAATTCAGTGTGAGCAGGAACACTCAATAAAACTGAATAAAAAAATTCAAGTGACAATGAGATACCAGGAAGGCATGATGCACCAGCGTTTGTGTGTTAGCTTTTATCCCTCCAGATCTGAGAATTTCCAGTTCCAGTATCTCAAAAACCACTTACATCTACAGTTATTCCCAGTTTCAAATAAAAACAAACAGTGTCAGATTGGGGGGGGGGGATGGAGGTTGTATCGTGATCGTACTATAAATTTACACCAGCTATTACAGACACAAATCAAATGTATGTTTTTATTGTATAATATTAACAATAAGAGCAGCTCACTAATCAAAACAGTAAATTTGGGAAGAGGCCAGAATCGAACTGGCGGCATCTTGATTACAAGTCAGCAGTTCTTACCGCTACACCACAGAAGCCGACATATTATACTTGCACCTTTTGTGAAAGTGTTTATTTGATATTTGAACTTCAGTCTTCATACATTATATGCTTCATGTCTGCATTTTGCCATTTTGTACTAAAGCATGAAAAATGTTTGTTTTAACAATGTGTTTACATAAATTGTTGTATACATGGAACACACATAACATGCATGTGTTCCAAATAACAATATATTATTTTCCCTCTAAAACTCCAGCACCTCACTCCAAGATAATCGAGGCTTGAGCTGGGAGAACTTTTTGCCCTTTCTGCAGTGGTGGTGGGGTGGTTATAGCAAGCTGCTTACTGCATGTGTTGATCAACACATTTTCAAGACAAAAGACGCTGACGGAGAGGTGCGAAGGGATTTAACGTGGGCCTGATTTACAAGTTTTTTTGTAGGCTTTCGTAATTCTAGTGTTAATGGTAAGCATCTCATTTTTAATAAAATTCCTCTCTGTGACTGCATAAAGCAAGATTGGTTTGTAATGGTGTACAGTCCTCTGCTTTCAAAAGGTTAATGCTCATTTCGTAAGGCTAAACACTTGAAAAATTGTGACAGAAACATTATTGGTATTGGAACAGTTAAGCCATTTAATGCACGACACATCTATTGCGGTAGTAATATGCAGGCTCTATTGTAGGCATGGAGCTGGACAGTTTGACATCTGTGGCAGAGCGACAGGCGCTCAGCAGGCTCCTATCAATTATGGAGAATCCACTGCATCCACTAAACAGTGTCATCTCTAGACAGAGGAGCAGCTTCAGCGACAGACTGCTGTCACTGTCCTGCTCCACTGACAGACTGAGGAGATCGTTCCTCCCCCAAACTATGTGACTCTTCAATTCCACCCGGGGGCGTAAATGTTAACATTATTCAAAGTTATTGTCTGTTTTTACCTACATTTTTATTACTCTTTAATATTGTTTTTTTTGTATCAGTATGCTGCTGCTGGAGTATGTGAATTTCCCCTTGGGATTAATAAAGTATCTATCTATCTGTCTGTCTCTCCACATGAAACAATGCAGCCCCCAAGGGCTGATTTTGTTGAAATGTGGCACACTTATTCTTCATGGAAATTGGTCTAGACAGTTACACTTTTGTTGGGATATCTTGAACAGATAGTTCTGTGCACAATTTTAAAACTTCAAAATCTTCCAATGAAAGGCAATGGTGAATTTCCAAACATGTCTATCTTAAAATAGAGAAACATTCTGTAAGACCTCTAATATGAATTACTTTACTGTTTCAATTTTAGCATGACAGTGATTATACCAACTTGCGTATTTTATATATTTTCCACTTCTTCACATCCAATAGCCACTACTGATGGCAAATAGATCCTCAATATAAGTTAATAAGATATCACCATACAGTGAGCGCAGGTAGAACTCGCTGTCACTGGCTGCTTGTATGTATGTGGGACAATAATCCTCTATTGGTAAGTCCAGCTAGACCACCAAGTTGGTTGTGCTTTATGAAGTCTTCTCAGCATCTTGACCGTAAACAGAAAACAACCAGTGGATCAACATTTCACCAGGGCTGTGGAGTCGGTAGATAAATTTTTCGACTCCAACTCCTTAGTTCCGGTATTTCTGACTCCAACTACTCTGTATTTAATATGCTAATGTATTTTCCATGTTGATTGAAGGAAGGCAACATACACATCATTTAACCACATAACTACTGGCTAGGAAGCTGACTCTCTACTGTATAGGCCAGTTAAACAAAAAACAAAAAAATGAAAACAATAAAGGTTTTATTTATTGATTTTATCAAGCGGCTATAAAGTAGTGGCATGCATAAAAATCAGGAACAAGGACTTTACCAGTTCAAAAAATATAAACCACATTTCTCGGTAGTTTTAAAACAAAAACAAAGCCTTAACTAGATGAACAAAAAACAGTTTAGAAATTAAACTTGGAATACAGTTGTAGAGTAGAAGAGCTGTTAAATGCAATCCAAAATTAATTCAATGCCATGTTCTAAGAAACAGAATTGCTTCTACCAGATTCTCTTTCATAGAAGCTCTTAAATCTGACTTGATTATTTTTAGAGCTGAAAATAGTCTTTCAACACTGACTTGGGTGGGTGGCATTGCTGTTACAGTTCTAGCCACATCACTAATAATCTCTGGATCAACAAGGATGGCTTCTCCTATAGTCAGTTTCGATAAGTGATCATACTTTTCAACTTCTTTTAATTCATTAAAAAACTCCTGCTGGAATCTCTTTATTTGGACATTTACTGATCGTTTATCTTTCACACATAGGTGATGTCGGTTTGCTTTTGAAACTTCCATTTTGTCCAAGTAGGAATCAAAGTCTAATTCTTCATATGAAGTGGATGTAGAGGTGGGCGGTATGACCAAAATTCTATATCACGGTATTTTTCTGAATTATTCCGGTTTCACGGTATTCGGCGGTATTTTTTTTTTCCCATGCATGAGTGGATGTTAACCACATTTTCCATTGCAATTAGTGCAGTAGACTGGCTAAGAATAACCTATTCCACTGTCATGAGAATTGTACAAAAAACATTTTAATGTGCACACAAGTATTAATACAGGTTTGCATGGCCCCATAAAGTGATAGTTTTCAAGGGGGTGGCACTAATGAAGACAAGAAATCAAACTGCATGACTGATGCAGTCAAAATATAGAACCTTTTTATTGAACAAATTTTGCAAACAACTTAAACTATAATTTTGACAACATATTTTCAACCATCCAAAGAGGCATTTAGACTTTGTAAAATATCCAGAGGTGCTTGTCAAAAGTTGTATTGCACTGGACATGTCTTAGAAAAGGAATAAATAGTAAATATTTTTTGTAAACCAACTACACTTTCTGTTAATGTTAACCATCTCTGTCCACCGACACGTTAAAGTGACTTTTTAAACAGCTTTACCATCTTTAAACTGCATAATATTTAAACTAATAAATAATAACAATAAAATAATAGTATTATTACTGATACTTGCACTATTACTTCAAGACTTCAAGCCCAAGTGCATTACACAGTATTCACCAAATTAAAATAAAATAAAACAAGTGCAACTTTGTGATGACATCTTTACCAACTGAACCATCATTTAGGCAAACTGCATTAATATCGACCTTGCTTCAAGCTAAGTTACAGTATACATAAATAATAAAACTGCAACTTGCATTTATAATGCTATTTGTGGTATAGTTTATTTTTTTATAATTTAATTTTTATGCTTATGTCGAGATTAAAGTCGACATTTCCACTTTAATTATAAAATAAACTATGAGAATAAAGTAGAATGTCGTAAACTAAACTTCATCCTAAAATCAATGTTTAATTTACAAGATTTTCTCAAACCCCGTCATAAGTTAATGCAGTACATTAAATGCTTTGTGTTAAGTGTTCCCCGACCCAGTTGTTAATCACTACGCTTCTTAAACTGACTTCCTCCGCACTAAGAGGTGGTGCCGGCAGCAATCACCACACAGAATCCATTCACTTCATGATATTCCTGCTCTCTGAAAATTTAGAATGCTAAGATAAATACTTGATATCATTTTCATGATGACATGCATTAAAGCGGGTATTAAACATGCACGGTAGTGAGGCGGTAGTGCTGCTCCATCGCAGTAAGGGGTCCCCAGGTGTATGTTCAGTATAGAGAACATTATGGCAGGTGTGACGAGGCTCCAAAAAACTGGATATATGAATGGGTATCGCAAAGGTTTAACTTAAATATTGTGTAAATGTTGGGTTTGTGATCTGGTGGTCGGAGACACGAACACAGAATTCAATGGATGTTCTTCTGAGCAGGCTTTCTTTATTGCACGCGTGCTGTCTGTCTGACGTACCAAAACCCCAGTTCCTATCCTTACTTTTTCTTTCTCCACATAACCAATCACCACAGGATAAACGTCTTTGTGAAATTAAAACTAGTTATAATCTTAGCCCACGGAGTGTTCAGAACTTTAGAAATATCTTTGTTATACATGTTTAATTATGCCATCCATTCAGGGTTGCGCCCATCCCAGCAAGCATTGTGTGCAAGGCAGGAGCAAATCCTGAACGAGTTGCCAGCACATCGCAGGATATGAGCAAAACATATACTAGCAGGGTCAATATAGCATAACAAAACCCCACATCCTACACGACTTTGAAAGGAAACTGAAGCACGCTGAGTAAACCCACTACAAAAACAAGCAAATTCAAGGCAGGGTGCACCCGAGACACCTTTGCTGCGAAGCAGCATTGCAAACTCCACGCCGCCATGCCCCCACATGATTAATATATACTTTAATGCATTTCATCATGAAAAATATATCAAGTATTTATCTTAGCATTCTAAATGTTCAGAGAGCAGGAATATCATGGAGTGAATGTATTCTGTGCAGCAATTGCTGCGGGTGCCTCCTCAGTACAAGAGGAAGTCAGTTTAAGTAGCACGTACTGATTTAACATGGCTCAGGGAACACTTAACACAAAGCATTTAATGTGCTATATAACTTATGACGGGGTTTGAGAAAATCAACATGTCGACTTTAATCTTGACATAAACGGCGAGAATAAAGTAGAAATGTCAAGAATAAAGTCAACATGTCGACTTTATTCTCGTCATAAGCGTCGAGATTAAAGTGGAAATGTTGAGAATAAAGTCAACATGTCGTCACATTATTACACAGTACCCAGGTACATTACACTGCATTGAAAAAAAATAAAACAAGTACAACTTGGCTTGCAGTATTATCCAGTAGTATAGAAACAGTATTTACACATTTGAACATAATGGTCCACATCCAACCTTTTAAAACCAAAGTATCTCCAGGCAACGGCCGTGACTCCTTTTTTTCGGCAAAAGTTCTTGTGTGTCATCATGTTCAACTTTATCGTCAACTACAGCTTCAGTTTCAGAATGTTCTCTGTCCATTTTCACCGTGCAATATCTACACTACCACTACCTATTTAGCGGTTTAGCAGTGAAAAAGAGCCCCCGCGCAACACCTCTGTGATTAGTGGTGTAGCAGTGAAAAAGGTCCCCACTTGAACAGTTTCCCGCTGCGCCACGTTCCGAACGTCGTTTAGGCAATTTAAACCGGTGTTGCGGTATAAGAAAAATCCATATCATAACAAACATAAAAAACGGTTTTCGGTATGAACCGGTATACCACCCAGCACTGAGTGGATGATACTGAGTTACCAGAGCTTATAGCTTCATCTAGTGGTAGTGTTTCAGGTAGAAGTAATCCCTTCATGAGAACTGCTACGTCATAGAGTGCCTTTTTTCCATTAGCAATCTGGTCACTGCTCACCAAAATTCGGTTCATTGGACCAACATAAATAGCAGCTAACAAGATTTGATTATCGAGTAACAGACTCTTTTCTTCATTGAAGATACGATGCCATTAGCTATTAACCCTCCACATTTGTTCAGGCAATATATCAAGCTCTTCCATTCCAAGAAAAATTTACCGGGTGTTATTTCTTCATATTGTAACTACTTGGTTACAGTAAAGGGGTAAGAAAGTAGACTTTCCAGTTCTTTTACTTGTGCCCACTGGCTTTCAGTTAATAAAACATTATCATTGTCCAGTTCTTCAAGAAAGTCTTTTAGTTCAAGCAAGCACTTTACCATCAAATAAGTGCTTCCCCAGTGTGTTGTTTGATCTGCAACAGTTACTTGTCTCAATTTGCCAATTAGAGTAGCTGCATGACAATCTTTCAATCCATCTCTTAGTGCAAGTTGCAGAGTATGAACAGCACAATGCATATGTTGAATAGTAGTAAGCTTAGATGGTTCTTCAGCAATGTTATCCAGAATTGCACTATTCTCTTCGGTTTCACTTTCTCCAATACTTGCAGAACTGTCTTCCCCTAATATCTGTTTGTCACTTTCTTCATCTACTTTATTCATTTTCTCAATTGTGCTTAAGATATTAGAAGCATTATCTGCATTATCAATACATAGAATCTGTTCATTTTAATTTCAAAATCTTCTAGAACAGGTGGTGTGCAAAGTTATGCTAAAGTTTAGCCCTGGGTGGTGGGAGCATATATGGAGAGTGCAGACAGAACCCCTGAACACACATCAGGCCACAGCACACACCTACACCATTACACTTGTTTACACTTAAATGAACTTGTTAAACAAATTATATCTGAAATAACATAAAAACACTTTTTGTAATGTACCATAATCCAAATACAATATGTGAATGTCTGGTTGTATAATAATAGCTCAGCCGAACTTCACACTAGTAGTGACACAACTATGCACTGGGCTTTGTTCTTACATCAGAAAAGTATTTAATTATGACTACTGTTTGTGAAATGGGACATTTGAACTTGCTGTATTTTTTTTCTTTACAATTTAAATTTATTAGGAGTTGGAGTCTGTACATTTTTGCTGACTCCAGGTACCAAAATTGTCTCCGACTCCGACTGCACAGCCCTGCATTTCACACCTCCAAACACTTTTAAATTGTAACAATTCAAGTCGGGGATCATGCACTGGTACAGTGCGGTGCTGCACCAACTATATGAGGAAACAGCTCGGGATCCCGGTTGGCAACCACCCAGGCAGACACGCGGTCCAGTCCCACCCTCCAGAAATGACCCTCTATCTGCCGCAGCCAGGTGTTACGTGGGCAACCCCTTGGCATGGTCCAGTCACTCGGGTCCCCAACAATGAGGATCTTACGAGCTGGATCACCCTCAGGGAAACGTGCCACAAGGCCGTAGTGCCATAACTGACACTCCCTCACAATGCTCATTCGACACAAAGTCAGACCAGCGGTACCGAAGTATTTTCCAGAGAGACACAGTACCAAAGGAGTCCAGTCTTCGTATCAAGTCACTGGATAGCGTCCATGTAACAAGTAAATTAAATGATCTTCTTAAGTGTAAAAGTATATATAGTAATCCCTCCTCGATCGCGGGGGTTGCGTTCCAGAACCCCCCGCGAAAGGTGAAAATCCGCAAAGTAGAAACCATATGTTTATATGGTTATTTTTATATTGTCATGCTTGGGTCACAGATTTGCACAGAAACACAGGAAGTTGTAGAGAGACAGGAACTTTATTCAAACACTGCAAACAAACATTTGTCTCTTTTTCAAAAGTTTAAACTGTGCTCCATGACAAGACAGAGATGACAGTTCCGTCTCACAATTAAAAGAATGCAAACATATCTTCCTCTTCAAAGGAGTGTGCGTCAGGAGCAGAGAATGTCAGACAGAGAGAGAAAAGCAAACAAATCAATAGGGCTGTTTGGCTTTTAAGTATGCGAAGCACCGCCGTATACAGCAGTTGCAATGAAGGCAGCAGCTCACACCCCCTCCGTCAGGAGCAGAGAATGTCAGAGAGAGAGAGAGACAGATAAAAACAATCAAAAATCAATACGTGCCCTTCGAGCTTTTAAGTATGCAAAGCACTGTGCAGCATGTCGCTTCACGAAGCAGCTGCACAGAAGAGAGCAATGTGAAGATAATCTTTCAGCATTTTTAGACAAGCGTCCGTATTGTCTAGGTGTGCAAACAGCCCCCCTGCTCACACCCCCTCCGTCAGGAGCAGAGAATGTCAGAGCAAGAGAGAGAGAGAAAAGTAAGTTGGGTAGCTTCTCAGCCATCTGCCAATAGCGTCCCTTGTATGAAATCAACTGGGCAAACTAACTGAGGAAGCATGTACCAGAAATTAAAAGACCCATTGTCCGCAGAAATCCGCGAACCAGCAAAAAATCCACGATATATATTTAAATATGCTTACATATAAAATCCGCGATAGAGTGAAGCTGCGAAAGGCGAAGCGCGATATAGCGAGGGATTACTGTAATGTAAGCAATGAAAGCAAAAGGTTTATACATTCTACATTTGAATGAAGTACCCTGTGGCATGTAAGCCTTCCTGCATAGAGTAAATAAACATTTAGTCAATATTTACCTTACACTTAACAGCAAAATTTGCCTTTTACTTATAGACTTAATAAGCACGTTAGCCTTGTGTCTTCTTGATAAACATCTTATTAACATTTGCTACATTTGTGACTTATTAAAAGATTTGTACTGTGTTTATTATTTGTTTATGCGTGTCATGCAAGTTTTGGTGAGTTTTAGTACTGCATCATTAAAATGTTACTCCATAATTATAATTAAACCTCAAAGAATTACAAATGTTTAGCTGGTACACTGAAGTATGATAAATAGTATAACCCTTCGTTACTGTTTAGCTTGTGTACAAATCCAGAATTTAAAAATTAACTGAACTGTTACCTACAGTCAATTAATCTTAACCATAAAAATGATATATGTGCATTTTAACTATGATCGTCACATTTTAGAGGTTAAACTCATGATCATTAGTTTGCCTTCAAAAACCAAACAACACAGAATTAGCAATTGAATACTCATATTCAGCAATGAAATGTGCTGTTTTGCCTATTTTGTGAAATATTATCTGTGATTAAACTCTTCTGTTAACACACTGCATCTTGTATTAATAAGGAGATGCGTCTTGTGCTTTGAAACACTGAAAAACAAAATTTTATTCCTTTGGAATTAACAAACATAGCAGCTCATTTCATCGCAGTGCAGACAAGCTAAATTTTGTTTGAAAGTTGCCTTGATTTGTACTAGTTACAACTGCTGCCAGCACTGCCAGTTTGGAGTTTCCTAATACATCCAACAAGGTTTCCCTTGTTACCCTGAACTGTAAACACGAGTTAGAAAATAACAGACGACAGTGACATTCAATCGGGCGGGGGTCCTTGTTTGAAAGTTCAAGAGGCACAAGAACAGCATAACAATTACTCACTGGTACAGTAAGAAATATGGTCAGTGTGCTCTAAGTTGAAACTGGAAGAGCACTGCTCAGAAAACTAACATAGAAAGAACAGGTATCAGACTATGGGAGCTATTTTCTGCAAAAATTAAAACGAAAATGCAATCTCTCTTTTGCAAATTCATTTTCAAAGTCCTGCGGTGGGCTGGTGCCCTGCCCAGGACTGGTTCCCTGCCTTGCGCCCTTTGTTGGCTGGGATTGGCTCCAGCTGACCCCCGTGACCCTGTGTTTGGATTCAGTTGGAAAATGGATGGATGGATGGATTTTCAAAGTCTGCATGCAAAAATCAAAATGAAATTTAAATCTCATTTATAATTTTACTTTCAAAGCGTGTACTCAAGAATGCTGCAAAAATTAAATTAAAATGAAATAATCCTATTTGCATTTTCATTTTCAGCCTGAGCTGCAATAAAGCTGCAAAAATGAAAAGTATAACGCATTTCCACTTTGAATTTTGATTTTCAAATTCTCAACATGCAAATAGCAAGGGTCAATGGGCAGGGCTTTGTAACTCAAATTCCCACGATTCTTTGTCCTTTTTAGCTGTACAGCCACTTTGATCGATAGAATACTTCTCACTTCAACTGTGTTTAATTCATGTGATTTTGATCTTTTCACTACAAGTTTCACAGCAAAATCGTCTCACAAAATCCGAAGACCATGTATAATTCTAGTTCAGAAGTAATTAATGTGCTATTTAATTACAATATTTTAACATGACAGAAACTATCCTTAAATATGTCAAAATTGACATTTACTTACACTGAATTAGAAATGGGACACTTTGTATTTCTGTAGTATGATAGTGTAGCAGCAGCACAGAGTACCACAATGGCGTTTACATCTTTGAGGTATCCTTGCTATCCTTAAAAGGACTGCTTGCCTTTTGCTGCACTAGCTTGAAATGCCCGTGCGAGTATACAGAGATGCTCTTTTTATAGGCGCCGTTGCTATTGGTGATACAATGCCAGCTCAATCTTTTGGTGACTCATCCCTAGTTGATGTAACTTCTCCTGTGCCATTGCATAGCCCTCCTTTCAAAGTCACTGTCCCCAACGGCCACTTACAACTTCTTGCAACAGTGCACAAACCAATTGAAACGGCTGGGTGGTCTTTCCCTCCCGATTTAGTCATACAGCCATTGTTGAGGATACATCAGCAGGGTTTGGGAGTGCTGTGTTGTCCGATGGCACAGCAGAGATATTGTGTGCTGCACTGACAGGTTGGACAACCAGGATGTTAAATGCTGTGATGTTGTTCAGTGCAGCAGGTGTATTCAACACAGGTCAGCTGTAGGCAAGCAGGCAAACCTCCTGCTGTGAAGATGCAGATGTACCAGGTTCTATGCTGAACTGGCACTGCAAAAAATATTCCAGGTCTGGATCTCAGCTTTGAGGCTCTCCCTTCACTGCCACTTCACAATGCCTCTACAATTTGCCTTGTCCTTTGCTTGCATATTTTTACCACTGGCCCTGCTTTTCATGACTGGTGGAGCTGCCCAGGTGCCAGTCTCTCAGCTGTCTCCTCCCTTGTACTGCTGCTGCAAACAGCACTCCAGGTTACAGATCTGAGCCTCAAGGCTCTCCAGTACCTCCACCAGACAGCCCAATGGTAAAATACAATACTACAAAAATAGAAAGAAACCTGTTTCCACTTCAGTGTAAATAAATGTAAACTATTATGTAATAAAGGCTAATTTCTGTCATGTTAAATATTGTAATTAAATTGCACATGAATTTCTTCAGTTTGTGAGACAGTTTTGCTGTGAAGGTTACGGTACGGGGGTGAAAAGATCAAAATCACGTGAATTAAACACAGTTGAATTGTGGACCCTCACTATTTTATTTGCATGCTGAGAGCTTGAAAATGAAAATGCAAAGTGGAAATTGAAAATTCAATGAGCAGCAGGTGGCACCAGTGTTTATTTGCATTTTACTTTTAATTTTTGCAGCATTCTAGCGTGCAGACTTTGAAAATGAAATTGCAAATGGGGTTATTTCATTTTCATTTTTGCAGCATTTTTGCATGCAGACAGAAAATGAAATTGCAATACAGAAACTGCAGTTTCATTTTAATTTTTGCAGAAAATACCTTCCATAGCAGACAGCCTTCAGGTATGGTAATTGAACCCATGATGCTTGAATTGTAAAACTGCGTATAACAAGGCTTCCAACTCAAACTAAGTAATATTTACAAATCAAGCATAGCCTCAAGTCCTTCATCAAACATATAATTTTCAATAAGGTTAAACTTTTGTTCAGAATCTGATTGACTATGTGTTATGATTTAAGTAACTCGAACAACTGTCAGTCATAGACCCTTCCTCCACAACTAACAATACTACTGTACATCAATGGATTCCACTTTTACATCATTCTATTGCCTATAAAGGCCACTGGACTACCACAAGCATATCTGAGCTATGTTTTGGAATACATGACATTGGGAAGTGATGTTAAAAAGTGTGTATTTAATGTTGTCTACTAACACATACGAAATGCCATGTGGTATATGAATAGGAATTATTGTTACAAAAAATCCTTACTCAACAAAAATGTTATAATTAACTCTTTGTTGAACTAAAAATGTACAATGCACCAACTTTGAAATCACTTAAAAGTCCCCGCACCCGACCGTTATGCCCTGCATACATTTTATTACTTGTTATATGTAGTTTTTAATGATGTGTTACAGTGGCTAGCAAAGTAATTCACCTACTTGCAGTTGCACGTGAGTGCAGTACCAACTTTCATCCAATACTGTAAAAGAGCTGCTAGTTTTACATTTTCAAAATTTTTGTATCAATTTGATCCCGACGTATTAGTTCTTGCAACATCTTTATCTGGATGCATAAACATTGTAGTTCCAGGAAGAAACCAAACTAAGCTTTCCACTAAAAAATAAATAGGTGTGCTTTTTTGTCTCCTTGATGATTCTTTAAAAAAATCTTCTGCTAACACCTACAAATAAAGCAAATATTTGTGGAGAGTTTTTTTTTTTTTTTTTTTTTTTAATAAACATGGATGATTTCTCCAAAGCATAACATGAGTATGAAAGCATTACATAGATAACATAACCCACACATTATCATTCACAGAATTAAATTCAATGAAGTGTACCATGTAAGGTAACTTCACTTGTGTCGAATCAGTGAAAAACTTTCAAGTTAATCAGAAGTAACAATGTGATAGACTTCTTTCATTGGGCAGAAACAATTTTTCACCTGGAAAATACAACAAAAAAAGTTTGACAAGATTTGTGTTTGTGCACCACCACAATTCTAAAAAACTATTAGCTGTGATACCTGGCTTCACCTGGGAAATTTTGTTAAAAAAATATGGGCATCAGTTAATGAGATGTATCAGAAGTACTATGTAACTAAAAGAGTACTTTAACGTGCACAGTATTTGTAGTTTTTTTTTTTATGAAGGGCTTTATTGGGTCACTGGAGCACTTAAGTTTTAAACACGCTACATATAATTACCCACAAGTAAAACATTCCTGATTTTCCAAGTGACTGACCTTAGCCTTTGCCGATTGTCACTGGAAAACACAATTTTACAGGAAACTGTATTCTTTTGAATTTAAACAGGTAAAAAGCTGAATAATGAGAAATTTGGGATATAAATGTAATTTCACCCTGCAGAACATCCTGTAAGAATGGTAGCTTCAATCAGATTTTAATGTTAACACTTTGATCTGTAATTTTGTAGTGTTACAAAGGTTTTGAAGGGTGTAGATTAAAAGCAATACTAAATTGAAACAAGCCTAGTGTATGGGAACAACAGCTAATTCTAATCTTGCAATGACCACTACGTTCATATTGCAGCAAGCTAACTAAAGTCAGCCTCAAATGTGGGCTTTTACTTTGTTCATACAATAATTTTTTTTTCAACTTTTAGTCTTATGAGGGAGTACCCAATAACAACTGGAATTGAAAAAAAAAATTGTTTTAATAATTTTTACTTGCTGAAACTTTAGGCTCCTTCAAAGTACTCTCCATGTGAACGAACACAATTATCTCAAAGGTTTTCCCACTGGTGGAAACATTTTTGTAATTGCTGAATGCCTGCAGTGATTTTTCTTTGACTTCCTCCACAGTACAACGCTTTACTTTGAGTTCTTCTTTTCATATGCGGGAACAAGAAAAATGATCACCCATCATGAAAAACAGTGATTCTGCGCTAAATTTTGTTTTCTCTTAGGGAAATCTGCTGCTGAAACTGTGGTGGTGTTTGAAACTGCTTTTAAAGAGGAAGGTTTAAGTAAAATGCAGGCCTATGTAAGTGCTGGGCGGTATACCGGTTCATACCAAAACACTTTTTTATTGTTGTTATGATATGGATTTTTCTTATACCGCAACACTAGTTTAAACAGACTAAAAACATTCGTAATGTGATGCAGCAGGAAACTGTTTAAGGGGGGACATTTCTCAATGCTGCACTGCTAAACACGCACGCAATGGAGTACATGCGTTAGTGGAGGTATTGAGCGGTGAAAATGGACAGAGAACATTCCGAAGCTGTAGAAGACGATCAAATTGAACATAGATGACACAGAAGAACTGTTGCCGAAAAAAGGAGTGTGTCTGATGTCTGGATATATTTTGGTTTTAAAAGGTCGGATGTGGACCATTATGTTCAAATGTGTGAATATTGTTTCTATACTACTGGATAATACTGCAAGCCAAGTTGTATTTGTTTATTTTTTCAATACTGTGTAATAGTGTGACGATGCCGGTCCTCTACAGACTCCCTCTTCCCACATGGGAGCCTGTTGAACCAACACCGTCGATGGTTATGACCAAGATGAGCTGACAAATCTCACTGAAGCCAGGGGATGGTGGAAAGTGCTCAAGTGCTTTTGTTAAAAAGTCAAAAGTAAAATCAAAAGTGTCCACTGTGCAGTGTTCAAAAAAATACAGTACCCAAATAAATATTAAATCCATAAAACCAGTGAAACGTGGGGATAAAATCCATAATAAATAAATCCGTTAAAATAGAGGTTAAAATGCAGTCTCTCTCCTCACTTGATTGCAGCCCTCCACCTTCTGTCTCTCTGGCTCACCCATCACTAGCACTGTCAGCGGAGCCTGTGCAGCACAAACTCCTTTCTGCCGACCCCCGTCTTGGCTGCCGCCACACTGCGCAGCCAGATCGTCTGAGGACTGCACACCTCCCGTCTTCCTTTGTGCTCACTCAGTCGCTCCTCGGATCTATTGGGAGGTCTTACATTTTGCTCGACTCTACACGCTTAGTCAGTGGGGCAAACCAGCCCCTAGAGCGCCTCAGCCTGTGCTCCCTCACAGAGCCCCAGCTCGTGCTGCCTTCTCCTTCCTGGTGTCTGGATTGTCTCCCATGACTGCCTTTTCCCTTCTTTAATCTCCTTCTGTTCTCTCTTTTCTTTTTTTCCTTCCCCCTATCCTGCTGGCCCATAAAATATATGACTCTGTGGGCGCAGCGCCTTAATTACACGCCGCAGGAAGCCGAGGAAGCAATTGAGAATGATCGCACCCGCACATGCAGGTGCGACTCACCCCAATCATCTCATCAACTCCCCACAGTCGTGCAATCGCACACACAGAGATGGACATGGCGAACTGGATTTAAAAACTGGCCATATTTTTTTTTGAAGCCGCAGACCCGCTATACCACAAATAGCATTATAAATTTTTATAATTTATGTATTTTATTATTTATGTATTTAGCTTAGCTTGAAGCAAGGTCCATATTAATGCAATTTGCCTTAATGATGGTTCAGCTGCTAAAGATGTCATTATCAAGTTACACTTGTTTTATTTTTATTTGGTGAATACTGTGTAATGCACCTGGGCTTGAGGTAATAGTATTATTACTGGAAGTTGCACTATTATTTATTTTATTGTTATTATTTATTAGTTTAAATATTATGCAGTTTAATGATGGTAAAGTTGTTTAAAAAGTGACTTTAATGTGCCAGTGGACAGAGATTGTTAACATTAACAGAAAGTGTAGTTGGCTTACTAAGAAACACTAAAGGAACAAATACTAATCAGTAAGTACCGTGTCTACTAAACAGTAAATCAGTAAAGGAGAAAGAACTAACCGCGTCAACTTTTGACAAGCACCTCTGGATATTTTACAAAGTCTAAATGCCTCTTTGGATGGTTGAAAATATGTTGTCAAAATTATAGTTTAAGTTGTTTGCAAAATTTGTTCAATAAAAAGGTTCTATATTTTGACTGCAACCGTCATGCAATGTGATTCCTTCTCTTCATTAGTGCCACCCCCTTGAAAACTATCACTTTATGGGGCCATGCAAACCCGTATTAATACTTGTGTGCACATTAAAATGTTTTTTGTACAATTCTCATGACAGTGGAATAGGTTATTCTTCGCCAGTCGACTGCAGTAATTGCAGTGAAAAATGTGGTTAACATCCACTCATGCATGGGAAAAAAAATACTGTCAAATACCATGAAACCGGCATAATTTAGAAAAATACTGTGATATAGAAGTTTGGTCGTATCGCCCAGCACTAGGTCTATGAGTGATTTAAGAGTTTCAAACATGGACAAATGTCACTTGATCTTGCTCCGTGCAACTTTTTATTGTTCTGCATATGAAAAAAGAACTCAAAGGAAAGTGTTTTTGTAACGTGGAGGAAGTCAAAGAAAAATTGTTGCAGGCGCTGGACAACGTTCCTCTTCAGTGATTCCAAAAATATTTCCCCCAGTGAGAAAACAGTTGGGACAAGTGCATTCATTTCACATGGAAAGTACTTTGAAGGAGACTAAAGTTTCAATAAGTAAAAATTATTAAAACAATTTTTTTTTTCAATTCCAGTTATTTTTAGGTACCCCCTCGTATGTTCTCGGGGGAAGAGGAATGAAGTATTAGAGAGCTTCTGTTTTTTAATTTTATCAATATGAATTTATGGCTGAATTGTGTTTTACTTGAACTTACAAACAGTAAAGATTATAGGCTACACAATTACATGACACATGCAATGATTTGAATATTGAAAGAAAATAATATGCTGACGTGCAACATGAACTGTAGAATGAATCTACAGTTGCTAGTATTAGTGTGGAAGACATTGTAGTATAATTCTGTAGTACAGGACATCACCAATAGCAGTATTGAGTAAAGATGATTTAAACTTGATTAATTCAACACTAAAAACTGCTAAATATCTCGATATTGCATTGGCATTAAAGCCTAAAATTTGTACTGACTCAATATACAATGGGTTTGAATAAATGTCTACAAACAAAAAAATACTATAGTTTTTAATTACTTTTACACTATCAAAAGCACTGTCCTGTTCTCTTTCTATCACATTCTGAAAAAAATGATCTAAATCAGCTATAAAAAAAAATACAGTGCTTCATTCTGTTCTAGTGGATCTTGGCTCCATCTATTATTATTGTTTCAATTTTTTTATTTCCTTATTTTTCTAAAACTTCAAGCACTTAATGCTGATTGTTGATTGATATGAAGCTATGCTGGTGGGTCACAGTGCAAGCTTTTTCAAAAAATGAAAGGCTGTGCATTAATTAAAACAAAACGGCGTAGTCAGATTATGTCAGATTTATTGTCTATGTTATGAATATTGTGAGAAAGTTTAATAAGGTCATGCCCCCGACCGGAAGTGGTTGCCTGTTCACGACAGATTTTTTTTTTTTTCTCCATATTGGTTTATCTACCTCATGTTTGTTTAGTTGTAGTGTAGTTGGTTTACAAAAAATATTTACTATTTAATCCTTTTCTAAGACATGTTCAGTGCAATCCAACTTTTGACAAGCACCTCTGGATATTGTACTAAGTCAGCAATATGCCCTACACAGACTAAAAGTAAATGAGTCAGCGGCTATGCCATACTGTGATCTTAAAGAATATTACCTTAATAGCTGTGCAGAATTTAAGACGTCAAGTACTGACCAGGTTATAAAATGGATTAAAGACAATGACCACTGTTGGAAATGTGCATGTTCACATAAGCCTGAAGTCGGCAACTTAAAGAAGCCCTGCAGCTCTTGCTAGGAGCTTCACCTGACCATACTGCAGGAGACAATTACTAACTCGAAGCAGAGTGTCCTAATGACAGTTGTTGAGCCAGAAATTATATATTTTGATCAGCAACCAAGACTACATAATGTCATGGTAAAGATTGTAAAGGTACTACTTCACAATGGCCTTTGCTATACTAGATGATGGTTCAGAGAGAATAACTATCTTGCCTTCAATTGTACGGAATCTTAAGTTGGAGCAGGGAGCAGAGGGCAAAGACACTGACTCTTAGTACAGTAAGACAGGACCTTTTACAGGTGAATGGTGTATCAGTCACTTTTGATCTCTCTTCTATAGCAGAGCCCTTAAAGAAATACAAGATCAAACAGGCATTCACTGCAAACTGTCTGGGGTTCTCAGACTATTCCTATCAAATTTCCCAGCTTCAGAAGCATTACCACCATCTACAGGGCCTTCCATTGCCAGAAATCAATAAGGTCCACCCCATGCTTCTCATTGGTTCAGACTTTTTGCATCTGATTGTGCCAAGCCACCCAGTGATATAGGGACCACAGGGCACACCATTAGCCATATATACTAATTTAGATTGGAATTTACAAGGTCCCAGACGTCTGCAGAAACTGCCAATAAATGACCACTCATTCATGCCAACATCAGTTAGCGCACCAGTATCTGAACTTATTAGAAATGTAGAGCGTCTACGGCAGATGGACACACTTCCTACATTAATGAGAGACATGCTACTCAATCGAAGTTGGATATACAAGCTACAGAGCAGTTGCAAGCAAAAACCATGAAAGTGAGTACCCAAAGGAGTGCAAAACTATGCAACCCCATTACTGCGTAAGCAAGATGGGACCCATTTTAAAGCCACAAAAGAGTCAGCATTACGCAGCCTATGAAGCACTGAACGTCATCTTTCTAAGAACCCAGAACTAGCTGAGGTTTATAACCAGCAAATCTAGCAGCTGGTAGATTTTGGTCATGTAAGAGTTCTAACTCAAGCAGAAATTAAAGCCACTGAAGAGTCCTGGTATTTGCCTCACCATATTCTGCACCATAATAACAGATATAGGCTTGTCTTTAATTGTTCATTTCAGCAAGGAGGATTGGTGCTAAATAATCATTTATTGCCAGGGACCACTCTTGGCCCATCTTTGTTGGGAATGCTTCTTCGGTTTCAGGAGCATTCAGTAGCTATCTGTGGGGACATTATAGCAATGTTCCACCAGGTTTGTCTTTTGTCTGAGGACCAAGCCCTGCTTAGAATTATTTGGAGGAATATGAACTAAGACAAAGCACCCGAGGTTTACGAATGGGAGGTATTACCACCATTCGGCACTACATGTAGTCCCTGCTGTGCCACATTTGCACTGCAGAAGCATGCACAGGAATATAAAGAAGGTAATGAAGATGTGTTTGACTCCATTAGCAATGCATTCTATATTGACAATATGGAAGAGAAAAAAACTGATATATTAGCATAAATAGCTATAAAAGTAATTAACAGCTTCTGAAGCATTAGATTTAGCATAAATTCGAATGTCAAGCAAATAAGATATGTCAAGCAAATAGTTAAATAAAAAAACATTAGCCATATTGCATTATTTTTAAGCTTGAAGCAGAATTACCAATTTGGGAAAGGAAGGACAGAATAGAAAGAGAATGACGCACAGAAACTATCGATGACAGAAGAAGGGGGAACATGTACACCTGTTGTTATTCAAAAAGTTAGGAAGAAGAGGAACGATACCTATCAAATGACATAATACCTACCTATCATCTATACATATAAAGGAGAGTTGGGATCCATGTGGCTGTGTTTGTGTGTTTGTGGAGGGACGGAGAGTTAAGGCGGGTGTTGGAGTCACGTGATCATCTCCCCTCCCATTCACCTCATTTCATTCACTTCATTTCGCTCCGAGCTGACGCCGTCTTGCCGTCCTTTCTCCTTTACTGATTTACTGTTTAGTAGACGCGGTGCTTACCGAATAGTATTTTTCCTTTAGTGTTTCTTAGTGTTTAGTAGACGCGGTGTGCGAAAGGAGAGTTGGGATCCGAGAGACTGTTTGTGGAGGGATGGAGAGTTAAGGCAGGTGGGGGAGTCACGTGATCATCTCCCCTCCCATTCACCTGATTTCATTCACTTCACTTCGCTCCAAGCTGAGCTCCGCAGTTGACGCGGTTAGTTCTTTCTCCTTTACTGATTTACTGTTTAGTAGACACGGTACTTACTGATTAGTATTTGTTCCTTTAGTGTTTCTTAGTGTTTAGTAGACGCGGTGTGCCGGTGTTCCCAGCGGTGTTGCGGTTTAGTGTTACTTTCTACTTCGTTTTTGTACTTTAGTGTTTAATAATAAATAATAATAATTAATTTCATTTATATAGCGCTTTTCTCAGTACTCAAAGTGCTAAAATAGTGAGTGATACTTAGCTGATAGCAGTGTAGAAAGCAGCACAGCACAACGCAGCCGGTAGGACAGGCGCGTGTGGTAGCGTAGGTGAGCGGCGATAGCAAGCAGCAGGAGGAGGAAGCAGGAGTTGGATGTTCCAATACACAGCCATAAACAGTAACGCTTGGTAATTTCAGGCGTGATCGCCCCGAAGCCATAAGCCAGGTTAGTATGAACATCAGATCAGTTCCCGGTCGTAGAGTACTGTAAGATGAAACAGGAGCAGATCAGCATAGCGAATATAATCACGGAGACAGATCATCCCGAGGTGCTAGATCGCCAGGTACAAAGAAATGTTCATAGGTCTCGTCCCGTGATCCACAGACTCAGCTGTTCCCAGTAAAGTGGAGTCCATAAAATCTGTAAATATTAAGCCAAATCCAAGCAATTTGAGTCAGCTGTATCCACGTACTATACGTACAATAAACGAAATAAAACAAGCATAAGAAAGTGCAGAATTAAGGTGAATTTTGCGAAACGTGTTCTTAACAGGGAGGAGCGGCGACAACAAGCGTGCGCCAGCGTCCCCTCACCTGCTACAATAAAGCAGTTATAATAAAGAAGTTTAGTAGACTTTTACTTTATCTCATTTAGTGTTCTTCCCGGCGGTGTTGCCGTTTTTTAGTGTTAGTGTCTACTTAGTGTTTGTGTTTAGTGTTATGGAAGGAGTGATCTTACCACTGTCAGATTTTGCAATGAATGACTTGGTAAATAATGATTATTTATCAACAGATCACATGAGCAAATTCAACGAAATTTTAGCTGTGCATACAATTTCCAACCTCAAAAGGTTTTGCTAATGTGGACTCCTGACATACCTACAATGGCCATTCCACAAAATGCAAAACATATTCAAATATTACCTTCTGCGGCTACTGAACGAGTGACTCACTGGGTGTGTACCTATTATAATGGTGCTGTAATTCATGTCTATGACAGTTTAAACGCTGATAAAAAAATTCAACCTCACCGAAGAGCAGCTTCGTTTCCTTCATGCTTTGTTTCCTTACAAACCTCCCATAGTTTATGAAGACGCACAGCAACAATTAAATAATACAGATTCTGGTGTATTCTCAATTGCATTTGCTGTGTGTATTTCTTTAGATATTGACCCAAGTGATATATATAAAAAATGTAAATGTTCGTTTGTTCAAAACCTTAAATCTCCGAAAGTTCTTCACTGATTGCTTTGAAATTTTGACACAACGTTGCATTCGAATACGCGCGTGTTTTTATATACATATTATATAGATATCACACCTGTGACAGGTAAAAACATGCTTTTTTTGAAAACACAGCGCCATCTGTTGGACGTAAAAGCAACACACGCTATACTAAATATTTTACGATTCTGTTTCAATGTTTCGATCAATTACATTTGTAAGTACGTGAATAAAGGCAGCGACATGGCAGTTTTTGGCGTGCAACCAGAAAGAAGTGATAGGAATAGGGTCATACATATCGAGGCTGGAAGATACATAAGCAGCAATGAAACTGTATGGCGAAGTCTTTCATTTCCCATACATGAACGAAGTCCAGATGCTGTTCACTTAGCAATACATCTAGAAAATGGACAACGCGTTTATTTCACAGCTGCAAATGTGCAACAAATAGCCCTGAATCCACCGGCTAAGACGTTAACTGCTTTCTTTACGTCATGTCAAAATGACGTGTTTGCGAAAACACTGCTGTATTCGGAAGTGCCTACGTATTACACATGCAATGCGAGTAGAAAATCAATTAAACAACGCAAACGAGGAGAGCGAGTCAATGGACAACCTGGCATATTCAAAGAAACTACGATAGACAGACTGTACACCGTGCATCCCAACCAAGATGAATGCTTCTTTGTTCACATGCTGTTGGTAAATGTGCCCGGTCCAACGTCTTTCCAGCAATTGAGAATTGTCAACGGCGTTACACATGCCACTTTCCGAAGTACATGTCAAGCTCTGAATTTATTGGAGAACGACCGACACTGGGATGTATACATTAATGACGCGTGCAACACGTCACATCCAAATCAAATTCGTGCATTGTTTGCAATCATATTGACCGCCTGATCTCCTTCATCTCCAACACAGTTATGGGAGAAATATAAATCGCACATGGCTGAAGATATTTTCCGTCGAATACGCAAGTAAAATTCAAATATAAACATGGATTTCACAGCAGAAATCTACAAATAAGCGTTGATAATGATTGAAGATTTGTGCTTAGAAATCGCGAACAAAGTTCTCAATCAATTGGGAATGCCATCACCGAATCGATCTGCTGCTGCTTCGTTCGATGTAGAATTGCATCGTGAACAAAATTACAACACGGGTGATCTTTTGTCGTATGTGCAATCAAATATTCCTAAGCTAACGCTTCAGCAAAAAGGCATTTACGATCAAATAATACAAACTGTCAATAACGGGGTTGGAGAAATCTGGAAATTGGGAACGGAAAGGTGCCGGTTGATCCGACCTCAGGACGAATTTCATTGCCTCATAACTTCTGCAATTTAGTGACATCAAAAGAAGAATTGGTTGAAAAAGTATTTCCCAATATTCAAACCAATTATAAGAATCACGATTAACTGAGTGAACGAGCTATTCTTGCAGCCAAAAGCAAAGACGTCTACGAACTTAACAATATTATTCAGTCTAACATTCTGCACAGACAATGCAACAACAAAAAATATTGTATACCCACAAGCATTGTGAAATTAAGCATATTAGAAACGTGCGCTTTCTCTTTTCTTTCTTTTCCATTTAACCAGACTGAGCCACAGCAACGCGTGGATGGGTACAGCTATATTATATACACACACACACACACACCCACACATATATACATATACATATATACTATTAAAATGCAAAGCCCTCACTGACTCACTCATCCCTAACTTTCCAACTTCCCGTGGAGGTAGAAGGCTGAAATTTGGCAGGCTCATTCCTTGCAGCTTACTTACAAAAGTTAAGCAGGTTGCATTTCGAAATTCTACACATAATGGTCAGAACGGTCAACAACGTCCGCCATGTTAAACCTTCTTATTTATGGCCCCATCTTCACGAAATTTGGTAGGTGGCTTCCCAGAGTTAACCGAAACCGATGTACGTACTTATTTCGGTGGTAAGACACCAATGTCGGCCGCCATATTGAATTTTCCAATGGTCTTTGTTACTTAATGGGCCCATCTTCAAGAAATTTGGTACGCGGGTTCCCAACGCTAACTGAATCCTACTTACGTACATATATACGTCCATAGCCTGCAGCTCGGTCCACACTCTGAATCCTCCAGGCACTCCTGAGCATAATCTAATTTTAAAGGTTAGGGAACCAATAATGTTACTGAGAAACTTACAGCCACCGAAACTTTGTAATGGCACGAAGACTTCAGGTCACATGCCTGCAAAAGAACCTAATTGAGGCAACTATTTTTACTGGTGGTGGCTCAGGGGAGAGAGTTTTTATTCCTCATATCTCCGTTATCCCCTCTGATCTCCCATTTCAATTCAAACGCCTCCAATTTCCAGTAAGGCTCTGCTTCGCAATGACAATTAATAAGTCTCAGGGACAGACCCTACAAAAGGTTGTCATTGATTTGAGGCAAGATTGCTTTTCACATGGCCAACTATACGTTGCATGCTCAAGAGTAAGTTCAGCGCACAGCTTGGTCATATTACAACCGGAGGGGCGAACTGACAACGTGGTATACAAAGAGATCCTTAACAAATAATTATTGGTACATTTTCCCTCAGTTTATTATTTAAAATTTTAACAACAACATTTATTTATTTTAAAGCAGTACTTCGCTGCTGCGAAGCGCGGGTATTTTGCTAGTATGACATAATATAGAAAAATGGTCCTGGTAGGCACGTGAGAAGCCAACTGGAATAGTGAATCAACAGAAACAGCAAAAGGCATTGCTACTAACAAGGTCAAGATGATGTAATGCATGAAAAATAAAATTAGTATATTCATGTACTAGTATAAGTAAATATAGAAAAACATATAAGCATTAACCTTAGTGCAGAAAATAATGCAAGTCAGGCCTGCCACGCAAACAATTAAATAAAGGTACATGCTATATTTCTTTTTAATTAAAGCTTAGCTTCAGCCGCTAAATAAAAAATAGCTTGAAGGCCAAGAGAAAGGAAATGATAAAAGAGTGCCCAAAAATGGAAGAAGGGAACATCTGCCCAGCCAAGGCTAATAGAAATGAGCAAAACAGAAACTAAAGATAGACAATAGACAGTAAAATACCAGAGCCCAGCTGTAGGGGAAGTCAGGAGATAATAATGGTTCCCATGAGAACTCGAGGTATCGGCCGGACAGGTGCAGAGGGGCGTCAGAGAAAAACAGCAAATAAGCTAATTTGAGTGAGGTCGGAGTGATAAGAAATTACTATAAGTTTTGAGTTCTGAACTGTTCAGGGCTCAGCTCAATTTGGCCGTATTGGGTTGAGTCCGTGTTATTGTTATTTTTTTGCAATAAAACTATAGACTCTGTTTGCCTACCCTGAGTCTCCTAATAGCCTTCATTTCAGGTAAAAAGCCTTGTGGTGACAATTTTTCGCCACGAGTTTGCCATCCAAGACTGCAGCAAAGCAAATAATTTTTATATTGAGGAAACTGCTTGCTGTGGGTGGACTTGAAAGAAGACAGTGGGCTAGTAATTGTCGAGAAGTGATTGAGGAGCTGCCTCCAGAGGCTAAATCAGAGAACTGTGAATTATGGCTTTGTCAAGAAAAGGCAGACCCCCAGGAATCCACCCTTGGATTGGGGTGGATCTAAAGTACAGACTGTTTAGGTTACAAACATCGTGCTACTGAGTCTACTTTGCCAACTACTGTATGAGACATTTATAAAGTCCTTGCTAGTCAATATAACCCTCTTGGATTCCTTGTTCCATACGCTGCAAGAGCAAAGATACTCATTCAAGACCTGTGGAAAGCTAACTTGTAATGGGATGCCATTATTAAATCTGAAGCCTTGCGCAACAAATGGAGTAGGTGGGAGAGAGAATTAAATGATTTGGAACATATAATGTTACCAAGACGCTACACACCTTATTGTGCTGATGAGTCAGAAGCTATGAGGGAAGTTCATATTTTTTGTGATGCATCTGAGCGCATTTATGGATCAGTGGCATACCTTCTCACTGTGGATAATCTAGGCCATATTCATGTTAGGTTCATAATAACACGTTCACATGTTGCCCCGAAATGGCAAGTTTCCATGCCAAGACTAGAGCTTTGCACAGCACTCACTGGAGCTCAGCTTTCCCACCTGATATTGTCTGAACTCACACTGCATATTAAGCAAGTGTGCCTATGGAGTGATTCCATGACTGTACTTAACTGGCTAAAATGCGACTTGTGCCAGTATAAAGTGTTTGTAGGCACTAGAGTTGCTGAAATCCAAAATCTGACCGAAACTCAGAGATGGTATTACATTGATACAACTAATAATCCTGAGGATGACATCACATGAGGAAGAACATTAAGAGAACTTAAGTCAGCCTTGTAGGGGGAAGGATGGTCCTTCTTTTCTTTCACAAGCATCAGAAAATTGGCCAAGCATGTCACCATCTCACCAAGAAAATAACCTGATGGAACTGAAGAAGTCTACGTTCTGTGGGAACATATCATTTCCAAAGCCAAATGATGTTTGTCCAGATCCAAGTAAATACAGTATTTGGGATGAGCAAGCTCAGTTACACAGCTTTAGTGAAGAGGTCAGAGCACTTAAAGCAATCAGAGTAATTTCACACCAAAGCCGTTTGAAAGCCCTATGCCCTGAATATGATAAGGACTTGGGCCTAATTAGAGCTGGCGGTAGACTTTGTCATGCTGAAGGTCTAGGGCCAGAGACAGTACATCCAGCCCATCCAACTGCCAGACTTCTGATTAAAGACTATGACAACCATCTGTTTCATCCAAGTCCAGAACGAGTATTTGCAGAAATCAAACGCAAATACTGGATTTTACAGAGACAGGAGGCTATACATAAGCACCAAAGTCATTGTGAGCAGTGTTGTAAGTGGCGAGCAAATCCGGAGGTTCCAAAAATGGCAGATCTACCCCCTTGTGAGACGGCACTTTTACAAACCTCCATTTTGGACTACAGGAGTTGATTGTTTCGGGCCGTTTACTATCAAGATTGAGCACCGATCAGAAAAGCATTGGGGAATTATCTTTTAAGTGCCTGACCACTTAATATGTCCACTTAGATGTAATAGGGAGCATGGATACGGATGCGTTCTTGATGGGTTTTAGGAGGTTTGAGGCCTGCAGTGGTAAATAAACCATTCCAGATTCTTTCAGACAGGGGCACCAATTTCCGTGGAGGAGAAGTAGAATTGAGGCAAGGGTTTGCCGCCATGGACCCATCCCTTAGAGACCAACTTACAACGGAATACGTAGCATATCGTTTCAACCCTCCAAGTGTTCCTCACTTTGGGGGAGTATGGGAGCGAGAAATAAAGTCAGTGAAAAATGCCTTGAAGGTTGTGCTAGGTGAACAAACTGTAACTGAGCCAGTGCTATGTACTGTTCTAATTGAAATCGAAGGGATACTCAATTCTAAACCTTTGGGGTATGTATCCTCAGATGTTGCTGACCCTGACCCAGTCACACCTAATGTACTGCTGATTGGACGACGTGATGCCTCATTACTGCAAGTTGTTTAACCAGAGGAGGACCTATTCGCTGGTGTCACAGCCAAATATTGGCTGACCATTTCTGGACAAATTTTGTGAAATGTCACCTTCCAGATCTTCAACATCGCCAAAAGTGGCACAAAGACTTAATGACAGGGCAGACTGTCGTGATGGTTGACCCTCAGTTTCCAAGAACCCACTGGCCAATAGGGAAAGACACTGAAACCTCTGAAGGGGTTAATGGGAAAGTCTGAACAGCCTGTGTCCAAGTGAATGGCCATTGTTATAAATGTCCAGTGTCAAAGCTGATACGGCTTCCAGACCTAACAGAGGATACCAAAAACTATAAAGAATAGTTTAAACATTCTTCCTGTTTTCAAATTTGTTGCACAAATCTGGGGGTGGCTGTGTAAGAAAGCTTAATAAGGTCATACCCCTGACTGGAAGGGGTTGCCTGTTCACAACAGACTTTTCTTTCTGCCATATTGGTTTATCTACAGCATGTGTTTGTTTGTTGTTTTTTTACATTAAATAAATATAAAATACTGGAATTCAACAGTCTCATATCTCCAATTATTTGACCGTGACTCCTGCACTCGGCTTTCTGTTAGCTAAACCCTGCGAATTAGCGCATTTCTAGAGGTCCCTGACACCCCCCTTTTACAAATATGTTACATTTTGCATGCTAGTTTAGAACAGCAAAACTTACTAAAAACAGGTATTTAGATTTTTGAGTTTTTAAATTTAGTGTGGGGTGTTGCAGACACAAAAAAAGGAAGATTGCTTAAGGGTTGGGCAACACTGCATGTACTGGTTTTAGCAAAAATAAATGGAAAAATTGTCTTTTGTGAATGCGACGAGACTAAAAGACGGTCAACTAAAGTAAATGCTGTAATCAAAAATTAGGGTTATCCCAAAGTGGCTGATATTTTGGGGGATTGTAGCAGATCCTACATTTCGTAATGTGCTTTTATTTAAGCTTTGTGAGCACTGATAAAATCGTTTGGAGCAGCACACTGGCTGATGGGAATCATACCCCTAACGTTGCTATTTGCCACAAGGTTGCAGAGAAGATGGAGGAATATACCCTTTTTACTGGAGTAGTTGCTTCATTTCCACTTAAGTATGTGGAAGTCATATGTGTGATCCTATGTAATGTTTCTCAAATTTGAAGCAATTAGCTCAAAACTGGAGTTTCTTTTTCAAGAAACAAAACATTACATTATCATTCTATTTGATTGAAGAGAACAATTTTTTCAAAATTTGTGTAGGATTCTACACAACAACATAATTAGATGTATTAACATTTTACTTTAGATAAGCAAAGCTGGTGTATCAGTCAATATATAGTGGAGCTTGAAAGACCAAACTACTCAAGTACAAACTAGCTTACAGAAAGGCTGTTAAATTAGCTTAGCTAGAGAAACAGATTTCTGTGCTTTATGTCCAGCAAATATTAAAGAAATACTCCACAATAAATATTTTTTAGCCAATGTGTGTAGTCATGAACAAGATAAACATGTAATCTCATGTTTTCATGGAGAATAGAGATCACAAAATTCCTGATACAATGGGATCAGTGGAAACACAATTTGAACATCAACAAATAATATCATAATGTTCATGAAAAAATCTCAGATTTCTCATTTCACATGAGAGAGAAGCACATTTAAATGCCACTGATCTTCTAAATTGAAGACCTACCTCTACACTCATTCATTGCTTAACAAGTCACACTATAGCACTTCTATTTTTTTTCATCTGCAATTTGTAAAATTATGAAGCAGTTCCAGATATTCAAAATACAAGGCATACTTTCAATAGAATGTTTTCCCTTCACTAGCCTCAAATTGTACATCTCTTGCACACATGCTCTCTCATTGTTTGACTTCATGTGAAGCACCAATTAAGCCAAAGAATAAGCCATTTGTCCGCAGGGTAATTGAATGTATATATTTACTCAGGTCCGAAAATTTATAATAATACCAAAGTCAGAATTGTAGTACTGATCCAACACAACACAAATATACAGTATGTATATATATTTATTTGCATATAGTTTATCCTTATTTCATCCTTAAGTTAAAATAAATTGCATTACTTGGTGTATTGCAGTAACATGTCTGGATTATTAGTTGAAAAAAGAGTCTACATGTTTTGGACCTCTACAGGTGGGCACCGCCACCCCAACCTGTCACAGACAGACGCAGAGGCACAACTCCAAAGCGCACAGGACTTTATTTTATTTTCCCTTGTGGGCAACGCCTTCCCCATTCTCCACAAGTATAACACAGTCCCAAAAGCACACAAAACAAAATACTCTTCTTTTTCTTTATCTCCCTCCTCCCGACTCTGGCTCTTATAATAGGAGCCAGCAGCCACCTCTCTAACGCACCCAGAAGTGCTCCAGGAGCTTTATGGCCTATTTCTGGTAGCACTTCCGGGTGTGGCGGAAAAATATGCTCTCCAGGACTCCGCAGCAGCTGCAGCACACCCTGGTGGCACCCATGGATCCCAACAGTGCTGCATCAAACTCCAACTTACATGAAGCCCTGCAGGAGTCCAAGGCACCGTTGCAACCCAGGGGAGCTGCCATCTAATGCTCCGGGGGAGGTAAAGCTCTGGATAGGCTGGCTCCCCTGGTCTTTCCAGTGTGGAGGCGTTCTGTCCGGGCAAAGATCACAGCCATAACATTTATCTGTGATGTTTCACCCCTAGGTATTCAAACTGATCTGCAATGATAAAAGGGAAGGTGTCCAAAAGTAATACTTTGAGCTTGAGAATTCACTGGAAAGAGCACACTTTTGTTCAAATTAATTCTGAGACTAGAAATCTTTTGAAATTCTGTTAGTGCTGTTAGGACTGCAGGCACAGTATTTTGTGGATCGGATATATACTGTACCCTATCATCTGCATATGGAGAAATTTTCTTTTCAGGTCCTTCTCTAATAATCCCCTTTATCTCATAAGCTTTTCTACAGTAAACTGTCAGTGGCTCAATGGCGAATGTAAAAAGCAGTGGTGACAAGGGACATCCTTGTCTAGTACCACTTCTAGTCTGAAGTAGTCTGAATTAATGTTGTTAATACAAACTGACGCTTCTGGACTGGTATACAGTAGTCTGATTAATGTACAAATGTTCAGGCCAAACCCAAATTTCTGCAATATGGTGAAAAGGTAGTTCTATTAATAATAATAATAATTCATTACTATTCAACCATATCCAATGCCTTTTCTGCATCCAGTGATACAGTAATAATATCTACGGGGTATTAGACTTTGTGGGTGAATATATTTAATTAAACAGGCGCCAAAGATTGGAAGCTAAGTGTCTGCCTTTAATAAATCCAGTTTGGTCTTGTGATATTACCGAAGGAAGCACTTTCTGATCCTTTTACCTAGGACTTTGGAGAGCATCTTAACATCATTATTCAAAAGTGAGATTGGTCTATATAATGCAAATAGTAATAAAACCTTATTTTGCTTAGGAAAGACGGTAATTAAAGCTTGACGAAAAGTTTGAGGTAGAATGATTTTGTCTCTAGCTTCTGTAAATGTTGCTAATAAAAGGGGAGCTAACTTAGTTGAAATTTGTTTATAAAATTCGGTAGGGTAGCCTTCAGGGCCTGCTGCTTTCACACTCTGAACTGAGTTTATAGCATCTCATAATTCTGATAGTGCCAGAGGTTTATACAATTACTCTACACTGAGAGTATCTAGTTGTGGTATCTGTAATGCAACCAGAAATGCAATAGGTTGTGTCTTGTCTTCTATAAAGTAGTCTCTAAATGTGTACATTTTATGGTCAATGATTTTGTTTCCATTTGTGTTGGTAATTGCTGGGATTGCATTGCGAACTTCCTGCTCTTTATCAACAAGATTTTGCTGTCTGCATAGAAAAAATTAAGTAAGACTTGCATAGATGGTGTACCATTCATCTCACTTTAGCTGTAAGAATTAACATTGTCAAGATGAATATCCTTCCTAAGCTTCTTTCAGTTTCAAAACATTCCAATATATAGCAATAAATCATTTTTTCTGAAATTAGATTCAATCATAACCTCATTGATTTGCAATTATATACATCCATGTATCCTAAGGCCGGCCCTACAAAGACCTAAGGCAGAAGGTGGCATGGTTCTACCTAACTTTCAATTTTAGTACTGGGCAGCAAATATACAAGCTATAAAAACCTGGATACTGACACAAATAGATGAACAGACACAGGCTTGGTCCACAATGGAAATAAAATCCTGCCATACTCCTTTATATTCCTTGCTTTGTATCCCAGTAAGTACAAGTCATTGCCAATATACTAACAACCCAACTGAGCTTCACTCACTCAGAATTTGGAACCAATGTTGGAAGTATTTTAAAGATGGAGAAGCTTTTTATCTGTAGCACCTCTGCACGAGAACCACCTTTTTCCATTTTCTCAAACGTACACAATTTTTAAATGTTTGGAAAACGTTCGGGAGTAAATCACTTAGAGATCTGTACATAGACAACGTCTTTGCATCATATGAACAGTTATACTGCAAATTTAACTTTCCAGCAACACATTTCTTTCACTCTCTTCAAATTATAAACTTTGTTAAACAAACCTGCCCAATTTCCTCACTTCCTGCCTACCTCTATTCTAGAAAAATATTGATCAGTCTTGAGGTCTCAGACATCATTTCTGCAATATATACAAAACATTTTAAAGTCCCTCCCTTTCAAAGATCTCGGGGTACGGTGGGAAAAGGAACTAACTCAACATCTGAGAAAAGGAGTGGAAGATAGCAATGCACAGAATTCACTCGAACTCCATATGCACAAATCATAGAATTATTCAACTTAAAATTATATATCAAGCACATCTGTCTTGTTTAAAATTGTCCAAAATGTTTCCTGGGCAAGATCCAATTTGCAAACGTTGCAATCATGTTCCAGCCTCATTGGGCCATATGTTTTGGGCGTGCACCAAATTAACATCATTTTGGACCAAAATCTTTAAATGGCTTTCAGACAGCCTTGGTGACACAATCCCTCCTAATCCATTAACAGCTGTGTTTGGTGTACTTCCAGATGGGCTTAAAGTGGAGAAGGACAAACAAACTGTAATTGGCTTTACTTCACTATTGTCACATAGACTTATCTTGCTCAACTGGAAGAATCCTAACTCACCTCTTTTAAGTTAGTGGGTAACTGATATTATATATTATTTGACTGGGAAATACTCTTATAAAGACTAAAATACAAGACATTGCCAGTCAGACCTATACTGTTCATTGATGTACTAAAGAGATTACTAAGGAGAGAATGAAAAACAGTATAGTGCACTTTGTTTCAGCTTGAAACAGCAACAGCGCGGTTATTTATTGTAGCGGGATCTGCCACTCTCCTATACACAGACACAGCAGTCAGGCAGTGTTGTAGCCAAGTAGTACTGTGCCCTGCGCATTTATAATGTTCCTTGTATCACCCATCGACGGCAGGCGCTTATAGCATGTCCGCGATCTTTTCGGATTCGCTCTTACGGCGAACTGCTACAGCGCTGGGAGACTGCGATTGCTTAGGGACGCTCTTGCGTGTGTCGAAACCGTTGGGTGGAATCCCACAAGAGTTTAGAAACTCCACCAGCCATGATTCTTTTCAAAGGTAAAGTGCAGGTTAATTTGTTTTATGTATTTTTACTTTATATTTTGTATTAATCATTTTTATATGAATAGTTTTGGGTTGTGGAAGGAATCATCTGAGTTTCCATTGTTTCTTATGGGGAAATTCACTTTGATATATGAGTGTTTTGGACTGCGAGCACGTTTCCTGAACAAATTATGCTCGCAAACCGAACCTTGGTTTGCGAGCATAATTCGTTCCGAAACTTTGGTCGCAACCCGATTTGGCCGTGACCCGAAGTAATTTCCCCAATAGGATTGTATGTAAATACAATTAATCCGTTCCAGACCGTACGAACTGTATGTAAATATATTTTTTTAAAGATTTTTAAGCACAAATATAGTTAATTATACCATAGAATGCACAGCGTAATAGTAAACTAATGTAAAAACATTGAATAACACTGAGAAAACCTTGAACAACAGAAAAAACTAACACTGCAAGAGTTTGCGCTATAGTGTTACGAACCGCTCGCTACAAACACTTTTTTTTTTAAAGAGTTTTAAGCACAGGGAAAAAAATGAACATTTGAAAAATCTGTAATTTAATAAACAACCAAGAAAAATAACATTGCAACAATGCACGCTACGAACCGATCGCTATAAACAGAAGTGAAGGTTAAAATCCAATAGAAAAAAGTCTTCATTAAATACAACGAAGTTAAAACAATGCTCAGATCAGTCTCTTTAAAAACAAGCCCGGTGCATTCTTTAATTGTCTTCTCGGACTTATGCGGCCAGCCCTCTCTCTCGTGTGTGTATTATATATATACGGTACTGTGCAAAAGTTTTAGGCAGGTGTGAAAAAATGCTGTAAACAAAGAATGCTTTCAAAAATGGAAGTGTTAATCATTTATTTTCATCAATCAACAAAATGCAGTGAATGAACAAAAGAAATCTAAACCAAATAAATATTTGGTGTGCCCACCCTTTGCCTTCAAAACAGCATCAATTTTTCTAGGTACACTTGCACACAGTTTTTGAAGGAACTCATAGGCGTTTAGGTTGTTCCAAGCATCTTGGAGAACTAACCACAGATGATCTGTGGATGTAGGCTTCCTCACATCCTTCTGTCTCTTCATGTAATCCCAGACACACTCGATGATAGATAATGAGAGAGAGAGAGAAGAGAGAGAGATAGAGAGATAGATAGATAGATACTTTATTAATCCCAATGGGAAATTCACATTCTCCAGCAGCAGCATAATGATACAATAAATAATATTAAATTAAAGAATGATAATAATGCAGGTGAAAAACAGACAATAACTTTGTATAATGTTAAATGTTAACGTTTACACCCCCGGGTGGAAATGAAGAGTCGCATAGTTTGGGGGAGGAACGATCTCCTCAATCTGTCAGTGGAGCAGGACAGTGACAGCAGTCTGTCGCTGAAGCTGCTCTTCTGTCTGGAGATGATACTGTTTAGTGGATGCAGTGGATTCTCCATAATTGATAGGAGCCTGCTGACCGCCCTTTGCTCTGCCACAGATGTTAAACTGTCCAGCTCCATGCCAACAATAGAGCCTGCCTTCCTCACCAGTTTGTCCAGGCGTGAGGCGTCTTTCCTCTTAATGCTGCCTCCCCAGCACACCACCCGCGTAGAAGAGGGCGCTCGCCACAACTGTCTGATAGAACATCTGCAGCATCTTATTGCATATGTTGAAGGACGCCAGCCTTCTAAGGAAGTATAGTCGGCTCTGTCCTTTCTTGCACAGCGCATCAGTATTGGCAGTCCAGTCTAATTCATCATCCAGCTGCACTCCCAGATATTTATAGGTCTGCACCATCTGCACACAGTCACCTTTGATGATCACGGGATGATGATGATGTTGAGATCAGGGCTCTGTGGAGGCCATACCATCACTTCCAGTTCTTCTTCTTTACGCTGAAGATAGTTCTTAATGACTTTGGCTGTATGTTTGGGGTCGTTGTCCTGCTGCAGAATAAATTTGGGGCTAATCATACACCTCCCTGATGGTATTGCATGATGGATAAGTATCTGCCTGTATTTCTCAGCATTGAGAACACCATTAATCCTGACCAAATCTCCAACTCCACTTGCAGAAATGCAGCCCCAAACGTTCAAGGAACCTCCACCATGCTTCACTGTTGCCTGCAGACACTCATTATTGTACCGCTCTCCAACCCTTCGACGAACAAACTGCCTTCTGCTACAGCCAAATATTTCAAATTTTGACTCATCAATCCAGAGCACCTGCTGCCATTTTTCTGCACCCCAGTCATGCAGCACACACAGCTCCAGGGCACTCAGTGCATATAAAGTGTATAAGGTCAATACGGTAGAAATGAATAGGGTAGAAATGAAATGAATAGGGTAGAAATGAAACATCGACGATTAAACGAAGAAGAAAGAAAAGAGACTCAAATGCGTTGGACAGAAAAAAGCGTAAAAAAGAATAGTCGAGGTGCAAATTCAGAAAATAAGGAAAGTAATTATCAGCCCGGAACAAGTGGAATTGAAACTAAAGCATGTCCAATCCGGCTCTTAATTAAATGACAGTGAGTAAAAGACAAAGGAGAACTTCATAGAGATGTTTACAAACATTGGCGATAAACACATGCAGAGCAGGTTAGACACTATGAAACCAGGGAAATTAGAAAGGCTCAAAAAAAAAAAAAAAAAACGGTGCTATACACATGTGGAGAAAGTTAAAGGATATGAAAGTAAGAAAATTAGAAAATATAAAAAAGTAAAGATCGCAGTAGCGCAAACAAACAAACTGCCTGATTTAACTATGCACCAGTCTAACTTTGGTTTTCCATAATAATTACTACAGTATTGCACCTTAACACTTAATTCTACTTTATTCACATAATTTTTACTTATTTATTATATTCTACTATACTGTTATCTTTCGATCTATGACTTTTTGTTAATCTGATATTCTTCTAACTTTGCACAGTTTTTGATAAGCGGATCAGGATGCATTTCACTGCGTGTTGTCCTGTATAACTATGCATGTGACAAATAAAGAATCTTCAGAATTTCAAAAACGGAGTTTACCGCACATGTATTTATTGGTTACTTTGTTAATGTATATATATTTATCTGTCTGCTTATTTAAAAACCTAAATTTACCCCAGGAGTCAAAAATGTTCTGTCTAGCCCTTGTATAAAAACCTAGACAAAAGCTGGGGTACTACCTTGGTAAACCCATGTACTTCTGGAACTGTGAGAAGAAAATAGCACGACTTTACAGACAGGTGTCCAATGCAGAACTCTACTTACTTTGTAAAAAAAAATTATTAAATGCTGATGATGTAGATCATTTTGTCTATGCTGAAATTCGAAACAGAGAAACTTATCCTGACCTCATTAAAAAGATTCAGCATATTGGGACTCGCAAGATTACAAATATTGTTTTTACAGAAGTTCTGAAATAAAAGTGAAACTAATGAGATAGCAACAATTCAAAGAATAAAACAATCTTACACACACACACAGGCTCAGTGCCTCAGCTTGGGACACATGACTTCTGGTCCCGGGCCCAAAGACGACATCACTTCCGGCCCCGAGGACGACATCACTTCCCCCAGACTCCCTATGAAACATCACTCCCTTGGATTTCAGTTCTGTTTTGGACTCTGGCTTGTAACCATTACTTGCTTTGAACAACCTTACTGTTTTTGAAGCCAGGAACATATTATACGGGTGGCTGCCCCAAACCTTTGCAATGTCTGGTGTCTCTTCTTCTCACAATACACATACACATATATACAGGGTAAGTCAAAATTATGTTAACATTTGAATGGTGGAAACACTTTATTCACAAAACATACTTCATATGTGCAAAATGCTTTACAGGAGTGTCTCAACCAGTTCACCAACACATTCAACACATGTACCATACGGCATATAAACTGTCCACAAAAATTGTATATAAGTATATACATAGCAGTACCATTAGTGTTAACATAATTTTGACTCACCCTGTAAAAAAAAAAAAAAAAAAAATTATATATATATAGATATATATAAATATTTTATATTATATATATATATATATATAAATATTTTATATTATATATATATATAAATATTTTATATTATATATACATACAGTAATCCCTCCTCCATCGCGGGGGTTACGTTCCAGAGCCACCCGCAAAATAAGAAAATCCGCGAAGTAGAAACCATATGTTTATATGGTTATTTTTATATTGTCACGCTTGGGTCACAGATTTGCGCAGAAACACAGGAGGTTGTAGAGAGACAGGAACGTTATTCAAACACTGCAAACAAACATTTGTCTCTTTTTCAAAAGTTTAAACTGTGCTCCATGACAAGACAGAGATGACAGTTCCGTCTCACAATTAAAAGAATGCAAACATATCTTCCTCTTCAAAGGAGTGCGTGTCAGGAGCACAGAATGTCACATAGATAGAGAAAACAATCTCTAGCAAACAAATCAATAGGGCTGTTTGGCTTTTAAGTATGCGAAGCACCGCGGCACAAAGCTGTTCAAGGCGGCAGCTCATACCCCCTCCGTCAGGAGCAGACAAAGAGAGAGAGAGAGAAAGAGAGATATAGAGAGAGACAGAGTTTGTTTTTCAGTCAAAAATCAATACGTGCCCTTCGAGCTTTTAAGTATGCGAAGCACCGTGAAGCATGTCGTTTCAGGAAGCAGCTGCACAAAAGATAGCAACGTGAAGATAATCTTTCAGCATTTTTAGACGAGCGTCCGTATCGTCTAGGTGTGCGAACAGCCCCCCTGCTCAATCCCCATACGTCAGGATCAGAGAAAGTCAGCACAAGAGAGAGAGAGAAGAGTAAGCAATCTAGCTACTCAGCCATCTGCCAATAGCGTCCCTTGTATGAAATCAACTGGGCAAACCAACTGAGGAAGCATGTACCAGAAATTAAAAGACCCATTGTCCGCAGAAATCCGCGAACCAGCAAAAAATCTGCGATATATATTTAAATATGCTTACATATAAAATCCACGATGGAGTGAAGCCGCGAAAGGCGAAGCGCGATATAGCGAGGGATCACTGTATATATATATATATATATATATATATATATATATATATATATATATTATATATGTATATTTATATATATATATATATATATATATATATATATATATACACACACACACACATACACTCCATAAATATTTGGACAGAGACAATTTTTTCTAATTTTGGTTCTGTACATTACCACAATGAATTTTAAATGAAACATCTCAGATGCAGTTGAAGTGCAGACTTTCAGCTTTAATTCAGTGGGGTGAACAAAACGATTGCATAAAAATGTGAGGCAACTAAAGCATTTTTTAACACAATCCCTTCATTTAAGGGGCTCAAAAGTAATTGTACAAATTAATAACTGGAAATAAAATGTTCATTTCTAATACTTGGTTGAAAACCCTTTGCTGGCAATGACAGCCTGAAGTCTTGAACTCAAGAACATCACCAGATGCTGGGTTTCCTCCTTTTTAATGCTCTGCCAGGCCTTTACTGCAGCGGTTTCTCAGTTGCTGTTTGTTTATGGGCCTTTCTGTCTGAAGTTTAGTCTTCAACAAGTGAAATGCATGCTCAACTGGGTTAAGATCAGGTGACTAACTTGGCCATTGAAGAATTTTCAACTTCTTTGCTTAATAAACACCTGGGTTGCTTTGGCTGTATGTTTTGGGTCATTGTCCATCTGTATCATGAAACGCCGCCCAATCAATTTAAATGCATTTAGCTGGATTTGAGCAGACAGTATGTCTCTGAACACCTCAGAATTCATTCGGCTGCTTCTGTCCTGTGTCACATCATCAATAAACACTAGTGTCCCAGTGCCACTGGCAGCCATGCACGCCCAAGCCATCACACTGCCTCCACTGTGTTTTACAGATGATGTGATATGCTTTAGATCAGGGGTGTGCAAAGTCATTCCTGGAGGGCCGCAGTGGCCGCGGGTTTTTGTTCCAACCCAGTTGTTTAATTAGAAAACAATCCTTGCCAATAATTACATTTCATGGCTTGTTAGTGCTTTAACTCTGCTATGTCAAGTCATTCTCAAATCTTAGATTTTTTTTTCCATTCTAAGGATATCATCCAAATACTTTGAAGTGTAAAACGGATGGGTAATTCTCAATCCTTCACTTTTTCTCTTCTCTTTCCTTCCAAGTATTTAATTAAACCAAATAGTGCCTGATAAATACACACAGGCGTAAAGGGTAACAAGCAAAATGGATAACTGCTGGTTTCTTTTGTCATTTGCATCTTATGCTAATAAGGAGCAATTAAAAACCAAGAATGCAGCTGTTTAAGACTAAAATAAGCAATAAGGGTTCAAAATCTTAATGAGGGAGATAACTAAAATGAAGCAGAAGTGTTTCTAGAGCAATTAGTGCTTCTTATTAAGCAATTGGGTTAGAACAAAAACCTGCAGCCACTGCGGCCCTCCAGGAATGACTTTGCACACCCCTGCTTTAGATAATGAGCTGTTCCACGCCTTCTCCATACTTTTTTCTTGCCATCATTCTGGTAGAGGTTAATCTTGGTTTCATCTGTCCAAAGAATGTTTTTCCAGAACTGTGCTGGCTTTTTCAGATGTTCTTTAGCAAAGTCCAATCTAGCCTTTTGTTTTAGTTTGGGAAAATGGTTCAAAGGTTTTTAACAGAAAATAAGCAGGCAAGAATCAGAGAGGAAAGGTCCAATACTTCAATTGTTTACTTGTTCAAATATAATATCAGTTACATACAATATAATAGCAATATACATGCAGATATAGGAATTGTACTATTGACTTACAGTAATATATATAAAGATATATGATTTATACTATTAACTTACAGTAATACAGATATGTGAATTATACTATACTTACAGTAATATCAAAAGACCCAGAGCCATCATCCTAGACCAGTAGACCTGAGGGAGCCCGCATGTCAGTCTCGTCAGAGGATCAACTCATGAGCCTGGTCCAATACCGGGCGGTGTGCACGTTCCCCACGGTTGAGCTTCCGAAGAAACTGAGGGCGGAACCTTCCCTTATATACTAATTGAGTGTCCTTACCCAAAATGGCTTACGTGTAAGCAGTGTATACAGAAGTGATCAGTTTCTGCACACCTTCTTCCCACGGGACATCTTATTGTTTTTTCTTCTACTTGGCCCTCACTGAGATGGTGCCTAGTATCAGAAGACACACAATAACAAGCATTGCTTGCAATGAAGCCCCTCGAAGTGAAAAACAAGTACATGGCCTTGACTGTACTCCATAACATTCTGAAACTCTTTATGAGAAGCAAGTTTTTGCACATTCTTTCGCTATCATCCCAAACATTCCAATCTTTGTAGCTGGTTTTGCACTGAAGCGACCAACCCCCCCTCTTACTCCTTTATTTCATCCCTTCTCCTGTTACAGAGAAAACCTTTTTATTACAATCGGTCCCTCGCTCAGCGCAAAATCAGCAACCTTGTCTGTCGTGCTCTGTTATTAATTCGTTTTAAAACACAAAACACATAGCAATTAAATATAGTCATTAAAGCAATAATAATAATAAGCAGCACCAAAGGGCGGAAGAAAACTGACAACATTGTGGATGCCTTTGGTGACCAACCTGTAAAGACTGACCACCACGCATTTACAGATTCACCTTCAATTTTGGTCCCTAAAATTTGTAATTGAGACGTCGTCATGACTGTTTGTACAGTAAGTGCATCTACATGTTTTTGATGTTTAGCAGCCAATTCTTTTAATTGCAGGGAGCTATTTAATAAACGTCAGCTACAGCCAGTGAAATTGAGGTCGGAGCATGCCAGACTTGCCATTGAACCTTGGTAAGATGGTTTTTAGTGGTGTAATTATTCAGATAGTAAGTATTATTTGCTATTTGCCAAACATATACATTATCAAGACATCCAGAAAACGGAACCTGTGGCAGCCTACGATTAGCGATGGTGGTGGAAACACAGAGTCGGTGAGGTCCCCACTTCATACAGAGTGGTGTTCTGATTAACTAGTCTCCAATTACAGGTGGTTGCTTTACCTGAAATACATGGGTTTTCCTGTCCTGACATCAATCCACAGAACATACCAATATTAGTGTGTTCGCAATTTCGTAAATCATATGTTTTGTTTGTTTTAGGTTCTAGCCACTCACCATCCAATTGCAGCTGCCAAAAGTGTCCGTGTGCAACAACAGGTAAAACGTGATATCTACACAAGGTTATCATAGTGGTAACATTATATTGAACCAATACCCATTACATATTGTATCATTACACTCAGTATTTTCAGGTTTAACCGTTAACCATAAGCTACTGCTAAAGTTCCATATATCATGCCATATTTGCATATTATTTTTCTGTATCTGTGCTTGTAATATGTTAAAAGGGCATACAGTCCAGTTCATGAAAGTTGAGACATTTAGCCATCGAGTGTCATTGCTAGCCATGATTATCCAATCTGAAGCGCGTTGTTCCCAGTTTACTGTTTGCTGATGAGAGACCATGGACTGAGGTAACCACCTAGCCATTTGGTCTGCCACTTTGTGAGTATGTCGTCCCACATTCTCAAGCTTGTTTGCAGTTATTTCATTATCTACGGTGTTTAAAGTTCCTAGGGTGATGCCAACCCCTCCTAAGAAAGTGTCATACCATGCCCGTTTAGCACGCTTTACACTGTGGCAACAGTGGAAACGTCACTTGCCATGTAACCTTAGTCCTTTTTGCTGTCGTAGAAACAAGTTTACATGTGTCAATTATTGGTTCTACATGTGACTGTCTCGTTATGGGGGTTCTAGCCCACACGGCTATAGCAAGCATTGGTATAGTCCTGTTAATAATTTCAGTTGCATTGATCCAGCCAATGGGCCCAGTCTTATTAGAGGTGTATTCGCCTGATGTTGCATTGACCTCGTACTGTACCTTGGAGCCATTCCAGGGCCCCATACACCAAGTTACTTTCGACGTCCAGGTAATATTTAAGTTTTCAGAGCACTCAATCAGATACTTCTGTGGTTTTACCCCCGGCACCATCAAGTTCGAGGAGTAGATGGTGCACCCGTCACCAGTCGTAATGTTGAGGACATTGCAAGACTGATTTTCCGGACACGTGGTGTTCTCCTGACGTCTGGGCTTAGTGGAATTGTTCCACCACCATCGGACCTGAGTCATCTCCGTTGCCTCGCCTCCTAATGTGGTGGCTCCTACTTCATTCAGAACACCCCCAATTCTGTAAAACAAGAACACAGCATGTTGCACCCACTCCTCACTCCCGTCTATAGCAGTGTTTTACAGGAACATTTACCCATGCTTCTTCTCATTGTATAGAACAGTTACAATCAAATCCTGTCCCATTGCGATGATTTCTGCCGGGCGGGGTGGTTCATGGGGTTGTTTAACCCACACCTTCACCCCATTAACCAATTTAGGAGCATCTGTTGATCCAAATCCCCCCACATTCCGGCCAGTCTTAACTACTGGTGCAGTACTTTCCTGCACTTTTCCCATGTGAACTGGTATTATTAACAAGTGCGCTATTCGATCTCCCTTAGTCAATTTGATTGGATCCCCCATTGAGGATTGTAACAGAACTTTGACGGTCCTTGGTAATCTGCGTCGATTACGCCTGCTAGCACAGTGACTCCCTTTAGCGCCAGACTTGATCTTGGGCATACATGCCCGTAGTGTCCCTTCGGGATTTTCACCCCTTTGTTTTACATGCTGAGCTCCAAAAAAAAAAAAAAACTGGATGGTAAAGCCACTGCCTTTCATTTACTTATTCCCCAATATGAATGTGCTGCTTGAAACACCAATAAGTTTTTTTCATTCCAACTAACTGCTAAAATGGCCATTCCATTAATTCAAATGCAGTACTTTCAAAAGCTTTCATATACAAACACGTGCTTTGCTTTCATCTCCTCTATTTCTTTCTTTAATTCACTTAGTTTTCAGTCACATTATTCAACTCATGCCCTGCAGTCTACAATGGCTATACAAATCCACCAGTTTCTCCACATTCAATGTCTAAATCAAATCTTATCTTAGCACTGGTTACTTTTACAAAAAGTTATGAATTAACTATTGGTATAACATTTTTAAACCTCAGAATTATACAGAGAATGCAGTGCAGTAGAGAATAAATGGAAGAAAACATTCTTACTCTTTTCCTTTTCTTTCAGTCCTCTGTTTTCACTTGCAGTTTGGCATTGGCTGTTTTTATACTGCCACATGCCATTTTTCATACCAATTATTGCATTTAAACAAATGCACACCATATTGTCACGTACACTTTCCTTCATTACTACATACAAGTAACCCTCACATTATAGCAGCTTTACTTGTAAACTGACGTCTCCAATATACATATTGTTTTCTCTGCAGCAATAATCAACACAGGGCTTTGAAAGGAGTGCTCCCAATAACCAGCTTAAGTTCTACTGCTGTTCCTCAGGGTCAAAAGACCCCGAAATCAAAGCACACACTTTAACACTGAGCGGTCGTTGTTTAATCCGTATGGCATTCTCCTTATGCATCGCTACGTGTACTGCTAGCTGCTCGTGACTTTTTAGCCAGGTATTACTCCTCTCTTTTGCCTCCTCATCTAACTGCTTTATAATAATTATTAACCATACACAATCTGTCTGACCAGCAGACAAGTGTAGGTTTTCTGTTTTAACCGCCTTTGCCTCCACTTTATGCAGAGACACCTTATCTGCGTCTATTGACTAGCGCAGCTGCTGCAGCTGACTCCGCCCTCCTCGAGGAAAGCACAACGGCCTCCGATTCGACTCTCTCTATCGCTACTGCTACGGTTAACGTTGCCGTTAAAGTTTCTGTTGCAACTACTGCTGTCTCCATTTTTAGCGAAGAAAACAGCTGTAAAAGCTGATTCTACCGTACACCTAAAAAACTTCAGAAATGCCGTTGATGCACGCTGACATTTGCCGGCTGTATGCCACGCATGCGATTACAGCATATTTGCCACCTGTGGACGATCCATCCCTATTGTATACTCTTTCACTGGGGTGATTAGTACGGGGTAGGGTCTCGACGGGCAACTGACCAATTTGTAACATCACCGTCACCTGAGTGGCAGGGATGTCCGTTCCCCCAATCCCCTGCACTGTCAATCGTTTCCCCTTGAATTTAGATGGATTCTCATATATTAAAGTGGCCTCCGCACCCGTATCGATGAGAGCCTTTACTATTTGTTTGTTTTAGTTTCCCAATGTATCGTTACCGGTACAAAAGGTCGAATGTCCGCATCATGCCAATTTAGGGCTCTCACCTGTGCTTGGCCCCATCCCTAACAATCTCGTGCTGCGCGTTCTAATTCTTCAACGGGATATAAAGTCCTTCCTTTATTTTTCCCTTTAGCTCTCGGAAGATGAAGAGGGGCCAGTTTTCATCACGCTTTTTGCTCAATTTCTCCCACTCGGCAAAGGTAAGAACTTCGTCATGCTTTTTACTTACTTTTTCCCATTCTGCAAAGGTAAGGAGCGAATGTACTTCCGCCTTTGCCACTCGCTTCTTTATTCCACCAGACTTATCTATGTCCTTTTTTCTTTGCCCTGTCCAGGAGCAGTCCTGTAGGCTGTCCATCTATCTCCTCCTTAGGGACCTTAGCATTAATTAACGCTCCCCATAACTCTTCCTATTCACTCCCCCTGTTCTATAGGCGCTATCCCTTGATGTAGCCCCAGTGGGTTGTGTTGCAGCTGTCCCTGGCGGGGCTCTTCCCCACTCCCCCAGGTCACCTAAATCCCGTAATTTGGCTACAACTTCCCCCACTCCTGCACCTACCTCATTCAGTAAAAGAGTCATTATTATTCCTTTCAAGTTAGCAGGGGCTGTTTTTATTAGGATGGTCCTGGCTACAGATGTAAATGGAACACATCTAACTGATCCGCTTGGCCCGCTACCACGGCGTCCCTCATTGCCAATTCTCTAACCACTTGAATCGCCTGCTGCAAAGTCGTCCATGGTTTTACTTCAGGCCAATTCTGTGGGTGTGGATATATTTCATACGCTGCGTTCGCCGCCAGCGCCAGCAACGTGCTGTCCCCTTCTAACTTAGTCAATTCTTGTCTCATTGCTTGTTTAAAACGGGAATCGACAGCATAATCTATAAATTCAGTACCATCCCCCTTATCCAGTGACACATGCCCGGCTCCTGCATCATGCAAGCGTACGAGCCATGTGTCTACTGGCTCATTTCGCCCTTGTGCATAACGTGATCTAAATCCTTCTCTTTCTTGTGCAGTATAATCTTCGAAAACATCTCCCCTCCTAACATTACCATGTGCGGTCAGTAAAAAGTCTGCGACGCATCACGGGTTTAGCCTGTAAAGGCAGAGGATCAATTACCGACCCTGCATCGGGTCCGTCATCATCCTCATAATCATCATCCCAAATGTTACCGTCCCATTTTTCAGGATCCCACTCATGGACGTTAACTGCTGCTACAAACGCTTTGATCTTCGCAACATCCGGTCTACGCTTCTTTTTCGCATTCACCTTGGCTATGCAAAAGGCTGCCTTTTCCGCCATCCCCTCGGCTCTCTGTACCCGCGGCAATAATACAGCTACCTGGGATTCGGCCATTGAGGCCCCGCCCTAACGCATCCGCCAAGTCCATTTGCATTTTCTTAATCTCCCTTTCTTTTTCGTCTACCAGACTATCCAGACTTCTAACCGCAGTTAGCAAAACCCACTCCCGCGTCTGCAAGCCCGTTATGGGTTCCTTTACAGACACCTGACATTTCTTAAACATCTCTGATTTCCTTTGCCTCACTTAGTAATTGAATATTTTACCAAATTCCCCAAAATCCTGCAAACCGACTACGCCAAAATGTTTTAGTTTGGGAAAATGGTTCAAAGGTTTTAACAGAAAATAAGCAGGCAAGAATCAGAGAGGAAAGGTCCAATACTTCAATTGTTTACTTGTTCAAATATAATATCAGTTACATACAATATAACAGCAATATACATGCAGATATAGGAATTGTACTATTGACTTACAGTAATATATATAAAGATATATGATTTATACTATTAACTTACAGTAATACAGATATGTGAATTATACTATACTTACAGTAATATCAAAAGACCCAGAGCCATCATCCTAGACCAGTAGACTGAGGGAGCCCGCATGTCAGTCTCGTCAGAGGATCAACTCGTGAGCCTGGTCCAATACCGGGCGGTGTGCACGTTCCCCACGGTTGAGCTTCCGAAGAAACTGAGGGCGGAACCTTCCCTTATATACTAATTGAGTGTCCTTACCCAAAATGGCTTACGTGTAAGCAGTGTATACAGAAGTGATCAGTTTCTGCACACCTTCTTCCCACGGGACATCTTATTGTTTTTCTTCTACTTGGCCCTCACTGAGATGGTGCCTAGTATCAGAAGACACACAATAACAAGCGTTGCTTGCAATGAAGCCCCTCGAAGTGAAAAACAAGTACATGGCCTTGACTGTATTCCCATAACATTCTGAAACTCTTTATGAGAAGCAAGTTTTTGCACATTCTTTCGCTATCATCCCAAACATTCCAATCTTTGTAGCTGGTTTTGCACTGAAGCGACCAACCCCCCCTCTTACTCCTTTATTTCATCCCTTCTCCTGTTACAGAGAAAACCTTTTTTATTACACCTTTCTATTCTTGAGGCTTATGAGTGGCTTGCACCTTGCAGTGCACCCTCTGTATTTACTTTCATGCAGTCTTCTCTTTATGGTAGACTTGGATATCAATACGCTTACCCCCTGGAGAGTGTTGCTCACTTGGTTGGCTGTTGTGAAGGGGTTTCTCTTCACCATGGAAATGATTCTGCGATCATCCACCACTGTTGTCTTCCGTGGACGTCCAGGTCTTTTTGCGTTGCTGAGTTCACCAGTGCTTGCTTTCTTTCTCAGGATGTACCAAACTGTAGATTTTGCCACTCGTAATATTGTACCAATTTCTCGGATGGGTTTTTTTCTGTTTTCGCAGCTTAAGGATGGCTTCTTTCACCTGCATGGCCAGCTCCTTTTGACCGCATGTTGTCTGTTCACAGCAAAATCTTCCACATGCAAGCACCACACCTCAAATCAACTCCAGGCCTTTTATCTGCTTAATTGATAATGACATAACGACGGACTTGCCCACACCTGAGAAACAGCAGAACTATGAAAGAATGCTTACACTTTGAAAAACATCATCAGCCTGCTCTTCAAGTGTACAGTATTACTGTAAGCCATTTGACTCAGCTTGTAAGAAAAAAACGAGGTCTGTTGTCTCCCCAAACAGCTTTTTATTCAGGACAATATCTACTCCATTTTAAACATCCAAATATTAATTTTTTCCAATATTATGACTGGTAACCTTATTTTGCTTAAGTTCATTCAAATGCTAGTTCTTTTACGATGGTCACTTATCTTGTTTCCAAACCTACTTTTATTGTTTATGGGTGTCTAGCAGATTAGCAACTTTAAATGTTCCAGTAGTCTATCAAACATATACTCTTTCTTTCAGCCATTAAAATATACTACATCATTTTCTAAATGAAACTGTAATTTACGAACCGATCGCTGTAACAGAAGTGAAGGTTAAAATCCAATAGAAAAAAGTCTTCATTAAATACAACGAAGTTAAAACAATGCTTGAATCAGTCTCTTTAAAAACAAGCCCGGTGCATTCTTTAACTGCCTTATAGTTATAGTAAGAGACTGATACCTTACTTATATAACTATCAAATGAGAGTGCATAACACAACAACCGTGTTGTCAGTGAAATTTATTCTTCATATTTAAGTCAACATGGACTACAGTAATCCCTCCTCCATCGCGGGAGTTGCGTTCCAGAGCCACCCGCGAAATAAGAAAATCCGCGAAGTAGAAACCATATGTTTATATGGTTATTTTTATATATTTTAAGTCCTTATAAACTCTCCCACATGGTTTATAAATATTCCCCATACAGTTATACAGCATAAACCCTTTATATTCTCTTAGTTATTAGATAAGATTTGTTGAAATTATGTATGTAAACACAGTTTATATACTACTCACAAACATACGTATTGTATATCATTGATGAGGTTTATTTAATACGTAATACAGTTTTAAACATATTGTAATTGAGTAGGTAATACAAAAATATGTGAAAAATCTATAACGTAAATGCTGTACATAAAACCAAATGTTATTTTAAAGATACTGTAGAGTGTCTCCAATATCACATTTGTTACAGCCATTACGATAGACAGGCCACCGGCAATAAATACCAACAATGCAAGGAAAAAATTGTATAAAATGTGTGCACAGTTACAATAAACGTACATACATGTACTAAGTATGTAGAAAAATAGTTTTGGGTACTCACCAACTTGTCAGATAACGATGACATTTACTGCACTGTCACAGCTCTTCTAAAGGAGCCTCTTCAGGCGACTGTGTAGCACCGCCATCGTCTTCTTCCACTAAAGGCGTACTAGGCAGTGTTTTGCATGTAAGGAACATCGTGATGGGCAGTTGCTGGCGCTGCTTTTTCATTTGTGTAAAAGAGGTTCCTATACACTTCCGTGGCGCCGTCAAGAGCATTTTTAAATTGCAAAGAACGAATTATTTGCGGGTCCCATTCTTCAACTGATGTCTGGAGATCTTTTGCCATTCGTAGAATGATCGCGAGACGCTCAAGAGTTCGCACAGCACCCAGGAGCTTAACCGCGTGCTCTGATTGGTTAGCTTCTCAGCCATCCGCCAATAGTGTCCCTTGTTTGAATTCAAATGCGTCCCTTGTTTGAATTCAAATGGGCAAATCAACTGAGGAAGCACACGTACTGTAGACCGCAGACATCCGCGAAGCAGTGAAAAATCCGCGATATATATTCACATATGCTTACATTTAAAATCCGCGATGGAGTGAAGCCGTGAAAGATGAAGCGCGAGTATAGCGAGGGATCACTGTATATTATTTTTATAAGCGTCAACAATTACACACTTGTGCTCACAGCACCTGCACTATACACTCGAAAGTGACAAACATCAGATGTCTCTGTAATTTGTGATTATTAAAAAATATTTAATGTTTAAAATGGTTAAATGTTAAATTTAAATCATGGTCATGTGAAAATGTCATACACTTAAACTTTTCTTCATTAAAATTTCTTCAAGAAAACAAATACTTAAAAACATCAGCAATATCAGTACAATATGTATTGGTAATTGGTCAACTTTGTTGCCTACACATTAATACTATTGGTCTAAAAAATCTGAATCAGTTGGACCCTAGTTGAACACAAAGTTTTTACATGCAAATGCTTAGGCAGAGGTCATTAGTCAGGCAGCTTGCTGATGTGGATTTGAAAATTGCTTGTTTTACATTTCACACAATATTTTGCTTAACCCAGTATCAAAAGAACATTCTTTAGAAACTGAATCCTTTTATCTATAAATCATTTTTATCTATATACAACGTAGAATAAAACACAATTACTGAATATCGTTATACCATACAACCCAACTCTAGGTTTTTTCATTAATATGACCCTGTTCCAAACCACTTTTCAGTCTGTTATTCAGTTGATTTATAGTAGTGTTATAATAAATATGAGAGTGTTCTAACTGAGGAAGTGGACCAGGGATAAACTAAATTTATTTCAAATTTTAAAAGCTAGCAGGGCGCTGGCAGTCTCAGGACTAAAATGAATACATAAAAATACAGTGGATTCAGAAAGTATTCAGATCCCTTCACTTTTTATATATATATTTTATAGACCTTATTGTGTTGTAGATTTCATTTAAATTGAATGCATTTGCCATTTGTGCCCATAAATCTAGACTTAATTGCCCATAATTACAAAGTGAAAACATGCAAACCAAAGGTTTGCAAATTCATTAAAAATCAAAAAATGAAAACTGTAATTCATGTAAGTATTCATACCTTTAATTAAGTACACTGTACAAGCCCCTTTGGCAGCAATTACAGCTTTGAACACCTGGATTTAGGCAGTTTACCCCATTTTTCCAAGCTCCGTCATATTGGACTAGGGGGCTCCGCCCCCTGCTCGCTTCGCTCGCCAACCCCTGGTGTTGGGAATGACAAAGAGCGTGATGTATGAATGAGATATAGAATAGTGTGAAGGTGTAGATGATGCAAATAGAAAGCAAACAATAAAGTGTGTGGGCACAGTGTAAAGCAAGGGTTCCCAAACTTTTTTCAGCCGCAGACCCCCTTTACCAAAAACTTTTAAAAACCGTCGACCCCTAATTACATGCAATGGTTTTTCATATCCGCACTTGCTTTGATTTGTTCGATAAGACAATGAACAGACATGTTTGTGCTACATGTATTTTCATGCATTCTTACGTGTGACTCTTAATGACACATTTTACCTTTTCGTTCGCAAATTTGGTATGTATGGTGTTTTTTTTCAATGATTTTACTTCTTAATTAGGTACCTATTGGAATCATAGATATTTTGAAGTAACAAACAAATAGCAGTAGTAAGGGGGTCTATTTTTGCTGTCGTTGACCCCCAAATTTTTTCATTGAAACTATCGACCCCTAGAAAGTTCAATCGACCCCAGGGGGTCAATATCGACCACTTTGGGAACCCTTGGTGTAAAGGTTTATTGGAAAATTTCTTTGTACACGCCGTTTAAAGTTTAAAAGGTAATTCCAGGTCAGAACTTGTAAGGTCAATGAAGATGGTTATTGTCGTGATCAGAGTCAAGTTTGTCAGAGCTAGAAAGAGTTGTGTCTCTCCAGGAAGTAATGCAATGACTTGGGTATTTATGTTTTCCACATTAATATTTTTTTGGACATAATATAGTGCGTTGTGTTAAAAGAGGCATTTGGTCTAATGAGATTGGCTGTTCCAAATCTGTCTGTAACTAAGTCGGCACAGATAAAGGCTTGAGGAATTGATGTAATAATATCTGGAAGAAGTCTATCTGTATTGGTGAGTGTACCATCTCCCAGTTGTAATAACCAATTGTTATGATCTGATCTGGACATCGCATGTTTTGTACTAACTGTATCTTTTGAAAGCAATGCCAATTGTCTGCGTATTTTAAGGTGCACTGAACAATAACTGAGCGCATGGAATGTGGAACAATAGCTAAGCACTGTCTAAAATCTCCTCGTAATAAAAGTACCTTTCCTCAAAGGGAAGATTATTATTCATAAACGTTGTAGAAGTTTATGAATGGTGTTGAGTAAGTGAGTGGATGCCATTGTACATTCATCAATAATTAACAGTTTTGCAAGATGGATGTCATGTGCAGTGCCACTGTTAATGTTCATAGTGGATATCGATTTGTAGGATCTAATGCAGTTCATAAGATTTCACTTTCAGGTACATCGTTAGTTAGAAGCTTCTGTAGATATTCAGGATATGAATGTAAAGGAGGCAGTCTACTTTGACCGTTTTGATAACAACGTGTAAATTCATTACTTGTTATTGCCAGTTGTTTCTTCAGGGAAGTTAAGTGAATGACATTGATTGAAATGACATTCATTAATCCCAATGATTTTCCTGAATAGTGGACTCATTATTGAACGCGTTGTCAGCCACCTTTATTTATTTTGTCCCTTCGCTGGCCGTTTCTGTATGTCTGAGGCGGGAGGTGTTTCGTTTTGAATCCGTGCCTGTTTCGATGTAGCACTTTGAGATGCGCGCTGTATGCGTCTACGTTCAGTGTGTCTGTCCATATGCGCTCATTTCTGATAATGTGTTAGTTGAGCTTTGCGTTTTTGGAGCCGAGACATTTTTTCTTCCGGAGGTTCAGAAGCGCATTGTAAGCGCCGCCATGTATTTTGTTTTTTCATGCGGGTTCGTGTGTTTGGTCCCGTTATCCGAGCCGTATCGTTTGTACCTGTGATCGTGTATTTATGACTTGTTTGTTCTTCAGCGTGAGAAAAATGGATAAGTAATAAGGGAGGATCGCACTCACTGTTAATATGGAGCCTTTTCTGCAGTTGAACGGTTAATAGTGCGTCAGTGTAGGAGATCCACCTATGCTGCATAGTGTGAAGGTGTTGAGATGACGTATGTTATAATACGGACGGGCACTCACTGTTAATATGGAGCCTTTTCTGCGGTTGAACGGTTAATAGTGCCTCATTGTAATGAGATCCACCTATGCTGCATAGTGTGAATTGTGTTTGGTCCCGTTATCCGAGCCGTATCGTTTTGTACCGTGATCGTGAATTTATGACTTGTTTGTTCTTGAGCGTGATAAATATGGATAAGTAATAAGGAGGATCGCACTCACTGTTAATATGGAGCCTTTTCTGCAGTTGAACGGTTAATAGTGCCTTATTGTAATGAGATCCACCTATGCTGCATAGTGTGAACGTGTTGAGATGACGTATGTTTAATACGGACGGTTCATTTAGAAATGGGCTTTATGTGTAGATTTGTTCATATTTGCGTTGTTGATTTGTTTCAGGGTGCACCATTCCAATGCGATGCAATATTTGTCCACATATGCGAAAGCAGTATGGGCCATTGCCTTTTGGTGGTCTGATATTTTACTGCGGTAGATGCAAAAGCAAATGAACTATTTGTAGGATCTAATGCAGTTCATAAAGTTTTTACTTTCAGGTACATCGTTAGTTAGAAGCTTCTGTAGAATATTCAGGATATGAATGTAAAGGAGGCAGTCTAAATCTGACCCTTTTGACAACAACGTGTAAATTCATTACTTGTATTGCCAGTTGTTTCTTCAGGGAAGTTAAGTGAATGACAATGATTGCAAATGACATTCATTAATCACAATGAATTTTCCTCAATAGTGGACTCATTATTGAACGCGTTGTCAGCTAAGTCGCGCAAGCGTTTAGCAGGTGTCTGCAGACGGTTCCTTTAGAAATGGGGCTTTGGGTGTCACTTCTTATTGATGTTAGTGTGTTTGTGGGTCTGAATCGTTGTTGTTGTGAACGTTTCGTGTGCCATGTCCGTAGTCTGTCCCGTTTCGTCTCTAATGGGCTTGGTGTGGCGGTCACGGCTTCTTTTTTTGGTGTGGTAGGAGCTTGTTGAATCCTCCTCTTTGTGTGCGTCCCGTTTCGTGTGCAATGGGATTCGTGTGCCGCTGTGTGCTTTGCCGGCGTCTGGGGGGATGTTGCTTGGAGTGGGGTGGTGGGATTGGTGGGGCGTGAGCGTCTTCTTTCTTTTTGTGTGCCAGGGGCTTGTTAAATCGTCCTCTTTGTGTGTGTCCCGTCCGCTGCTTGTTTGGGGGTGCTTGGAGGTGGGTGTGGGATTTGTGGGGGCGCGAGCGGCTTCTTTTTTTTTGTGTGCTAGTTTCGTGTGCAATGGCTTTCGTGCGGCGCTGTGTGCGTCGCCTGCGTTTGACTCCTTTTTTCTGTGCCGACTCCCTTTTTTCTGTGGTCGCGGCCCGCCTCTCACAGCGCCTCATTTCTTGGGGCGCCTGCGCAGTACGTCCTTTTGCGGCTACGGCCCATGGCCGGATGTCCCTGCGTCCATCCAGTTTAGCATTCTCGGTTAGTAATGTGGATGGGAAGCATTTGTCCACAAATGTTCTTCCTGTATTGGTTTAAGTCTGGGTTTTGGTTGTGCCATTCACAGAGAAAACAGTTTTTACTTTGTTATTATGGGTTACTGAGTGTAGGTTGATGGACAAAAATGGCAAATTAAATCTACAGCACAAAGTGCAGGGGTCTCTGATGAAGTTCACGAGGGTTGGTTTCAGTCCACTAGCTAAAGTTTTGCTTATTTTACCACAACCACTGAAATGAATTGTTTTCAGGAATGTTTGCGCACAACTCTCTATGGCTCTCCCAGTGAGTTCCTACACTACCATCATTTTGCATGGATGGAAATTAAGGTCCTCATGCAAAATCCTCCTCAAAGACGTAATAGAAATGCCTAAGGCAGAAGCATGTTTGTGTGCTGAATATCTAGGAGACTGCAAAATTGATGCCTTTACAGCTTGGATTTTTTCAGGTGTTTGTACAGTCCGAGGATGGCCTGCACATTTTCTGTTCAATGTTGTACCCGTCTTTCTAACTTTAGTCACCCACTGAAGAACTGTTTTCTTGATTTGGGACATCACCGTTAGGAGGAATGCTCAAGTGCATTCAGAAGGCATACTGCGTAGTGATGATGGATTTGTTTGTGAAGAATATTTCAACAGCGAAAGCATGGTGCGCACCGGACCAAGGCATGTTGCCGACTGAAAACTACAAGGGATCACCTATCAAAGGACCCCCATCCCAACCCACTCGGGTGCCTCTATCTCGCAGAATGACCTTGAGAAATGTGGTACTTCATTTTAGCTCACGCCTTTATCTCTATTTTCAGTTTTAGTAAAATAGATGAGCAACAATGTTTGTTTTTTGACAGAATTTTTACTTTACTGCTTGAAGTAAAAAAAAAAAGAAAAGAAATAGAACAATTATATTCCTTCATCTTTGTACAGGCAAGACACAGAGTTTGTTCTTACAGCTTGTTATAATTTAGCCAGGATTTCCCAGCTAGAGTTCACTTAATGGCCTTTTTTGGTGTCATTTATTTAGGTTGTTATTTTTAGTTTATTATCTGCTGTTTTTTTTCTTTGCCTGTGTTATGTTTCATGTGTTTTGTGGGCGGTTCCCCAAGAGACAGGGCCAGAGGAACTACCTTCTACCCTATAAAACCAGAGGATCTTCCAGCAGTTCATCTGAATGTCCTAGTGAGATTGTTGTGCTTTGTGTTTCTATTGTGTGTTGTTTTTTTAAACAACTGGATTGTAGTGCTTACCATAATAAAGGCTAATTGTGTAACCAGTAAGGCAGAAAACCTTAATGCTAAGGTTAGAGCTGTAGCTGACATAGTGGGTCCCTGAAAAGACTTAAATCATCTAGCACTATCAAACTGTGGAAGACCCAAAGAATGTCTGATTTAAATACATGCCGTACAGCGGAGCATAAACGGAGAAAAACTAAACTGATAGTTCACTACGAATACTGAAAACAAAATTAACTGAATAACACAACACAGTCCACCTTGAGAGGCAGTCATATTTCTCTAAAATTATAGATGATAATAATGGTAATCAAAGACTTTTATTCTCAACTATTGATAGTCTTCTAAACCCAGCTCGCTCAATGGATGCCTCCAAAAGCCTATTAGTGAAACTTGTGAGACTTTTGCTATATTTTTTTAACACAAAATAAATTATATTAAACATAATATAAGTACAGTGGGGCAAAAAAGTATTTAGTCAGCCACCTATTGTGCAAGTTCTCCCACTTAAAAAGATGAGAGAGGCCTGTAATTTTCATCATAGGTATACCTCAACTATGAGAGACAAAATGAGAAAAAAAATCCAGAAAAAATCACACAGACAGACAGACACTTTATTAATCCCAAGGGGAAATTCACCATACTCCAAGCAGCAGCATACTGATACAAAAAAAAAAAAATTATTAAAGATTGATAATAATACAGGTAAAAACAGACAATAACTTAGTATGATGTTAACGTTTACCACTAGAATTTGCCAGGCTAATACTGTGGAACACTTAAAAAACTGCTAAAAACCCATTATGTTAGTTTGGCATTTTTGTACCTGCATTTTAGTTACATTCTCAATAGACTATTTGGGCACAGAATTATCTTCTAGAAAACTGACCTTATCACCGAACTCTCTCTCTCTCTCTGATTTATTATTGAGATATATATATATAGATATATATAGATATATATATATATATATATAGATATATATATATATATATATATATATACTGTATATATACATACACACACACACACATATGTATGTACGTAGGAACGCTACTCTTCTACTTTATATTTATCTGTTCTTAAGATTGTTTAAATTGTTTTTTCTTTCTTCTTTAACATTTTTGCCTTATCTTATTCTTCTTTTCTCGTAACTTTCTCTTTGATATATTGTAAAGCACTTGAGCTAAACTGTTGGCATGAAAATGTGCTATATACATACAGTATATATTGTTGTTGTTTCTTCGATTCAACATTGCCTTATTGTCTTGGGCAAAATCTTTTTGCTTTTGTGCTCCAAAGAGCTTCATTGTTACTGAGGAGTTACAATGTTTTTGTCATATTAAATTTATTTTATACATTTATAAAAAAAATTTATATAAATTCTACAAGGCCCTTTTGACAGGACTTCCTCCTCTAGTGTTCATTTTTGGAAGTGCTTTAGGAGCTTGTGTGCTTTGGCTCTCCCAGTTATAACACAGCAGTCTTCAAGTGTAGTTATTGACAGTAAATACTGCAGATTTCATTTACAGAAACAAGTGATCACTGAACAAGATGTGACAAAAACACATTTTAGTTCAGTCTTTATATTGTTAGTTTGCATGTGTCCTGAATAAGTACTGCACACGTACCTTGCTTTGCTTGTTCCTGTATATTTTAAAACAGCAATACTATTATCCGCGATGCATGCACTCTCACAAAGACGACAGCCTTTCGCTTATAGATTATTTCAACCATTCAGAAAAATTATATATGCAGGTGATCCAGGAGAAATTACTATAATTCATAAAAGACAATACTGGTCAGCAACAATATAATTTTGTTTTGTCAAATTGTGACACTACATTCCACTATTATGCAAGGTGTACAACCACCTTTATAAACACATGGGCAGTAAAAGGAATATTCTGTTCTAATCATCTGAATCTTTATCTACATTTTAAAATGGTGAACATATTCCAAAATTAGAACTTTGTTTCATTAAAAATGTGCTATATGAAACAAGTTTGACTGGCTGTCTATAAGACAGCAATTACAAGAGAGGGGTCTGCGTCATGACAGTGCACTTTAAATACACACATAGTTTTTTAGTTTGATTGACAACAGAAATGTGCCCTTCCATGACTTGGTTTCAGTCCTGCAACCATTGTTATGAAATTAAGATCCAGCTTCACACAAAAATGCCTAAAAGAGAGTAGGATCAGAGAATAATTCCTTGAATGTTTGATGGCTGGCTGACAAAGTGATTTGCAAAATCTTTTACATTACAAAACACCAAGACTACAGGAACACTGTCGTAATATAAGCAGCAACTAATTAAAGTCTTATGAAACCTTTCTTTTTAATTATAATGAGCTATTATTAATTGGAATATACAGACACACAGAATACATTTTTTAAATTGTTTAAAATTGTTTTGTAGAATAAACTTGGATATAAAATGTTTCTTATATTCTTCTGATTTAGAAATCTTCAGGACAATGAACAACAAAGCAGTAAGCAAATTATAAAGACAAGAACAATGAGGACATAGGCTTATATTTTCTCTCTAGCCAAATGACTCAGAAAGTTAATGATGCTGGCTTCAGTAAAAGATGAACAGAAAGAAGAGCGCAGATGCAGATGAATTGGTATGTCCTTGGAAATGATAAACCATAAAAATGCTGTGATTCACTTGCATCCTGTATGACCTATACAAAGTTATCTTAATCACATTATGGAGTATAACTGTTTACTCTTATAAATTCGAAAAAGGCAGCAAAAATAGGAATGATTTGAATCAATAAAATTTAGCAACAAAATTAATTTTGGAAACTACAAAGATCCATAAACTGAAATGTAAACTTAAGTGTAAAAGACAATAGCAATGCATTTATGTAGAAATGTGAGCTACTTAAAAGATAAAATTACTTATTTTCCACATAGCATTTTCCCCGCCTCCTAAACACTATCAATAAAATATTGAAGAGAGTTGTACAAATTTGTAGAAATGCAAGTGGCTCATATCACTTTCTTGTATACTTCATTGAAGGCTAATTTCGTCTGCCAGTTTTCATTCTCTATGTATTATATATGTAGATGTAAAAAGACATATCTAGGTATGGGTCTGAAAAAGAAATAAAATGTGAACAACTTTTGCAAATATACCATTTATTGGGTAAAGTCCTACAAATTGCACAAAGTTATAACCTGGGTACTTTAACAATAAAACATGCATTATTTTTACACAAATGCAGCCTCAGTAGGCTTTTTACTTTATACCAGCATTGTTTTTAGAATAAGGTGGCAAGATGGTGCGGTGATAACGCTGATGCCTTGCCAGGAGAACTGGGTTCACAGGAAAAACAAATGCAGGTTAGGTAGATTTCTGTTGCAAAATTGGTCCTAGTATGTGAGTGTTTGTGAGCGTGTATTCATCTTGTGTTAGGCTAGTATCCTGTTAAGGAACAGTTCCAACCTTGTGCTCAATGATTGCTGGAATAGATTCTTGCTGCCCATAACCCTGCTCTGGATGGATATTAGAATATTTGACTCAGTGCTGATTATGGAGTGGTGGAAAAAACAGGTTAAGACAAGGACACTGATTGACAGTTAGCTAAGCAGGCATTTTCTACTGTCCTAGGCGTTGTTTAGTGGCACAGTCCTGCATTTTGTGCAGCCAGAATAAAAGGTTTACAGATGGAGAAAACATATTCCTACAGGACAGCCTGGGATTACCAATTTTGCTATGTCATGGCACAAGACTTTGCAGCAAAGATATTGTCAGTTGTCTCTCGAAAAAGGCTCTCTGAAATGCAGCCTTTAGACTAACTGATACAATAATCACTATTTAACACCCAGAGATGTCACCTTGCAGCACCATCTAAATTCTTGATCAGGGAGAAAAGGCCATAACTCACCAATGAGTAATATTGATAAACAAAACCTGGCACCAAATGTCAAACAAAAGGTTGGGTTTATGTTTACCCAAAAAACCAATTGCAAAACTTATTCCTTAAAAAGCTATTGCCCACATCCAATCTATGTCCCTCTCTATAATAATAATGCTCACAAGCAGGTCGTTAAGTTCTGCTCTATAGCAGTGACCCCATTAATTAGGGTGTAGCCGAAACAAAGACTAGAGGGATCCCCTTTACTGCGAATAGTAAAGTTATACGAGGGGTTTCTCATCCCAAACCTTGCTAAGGAATAGTTAAGTGCACAAGCAGAGAAAACCATGCATAAAGCTACATGTTCATCTAGCTAATAATGGGAGCTGATGGATAACCAAACTGCTCTGCAGATGTAAACTAGCAGAAAAGGGACACACCCTTTGTTTAAAATCTAGAACAGAAAAACTGCAGTAGAAACCACAATGAGAAGGCATGGCCAAAGTGAAGAAGAAAAGCTCCTGAACAGTGAGGGTATACTTACACTGGCAATTTATTCCATGCCCAAGCACATTTGTCCACTTGTATCCCCACAAAGTCTAGTTTGTTTGACTACTGTTATCGTGCCATGCTGGACCAACCATATCGTGCCTTGGCCCACCTGGCAGAGGTGGACCTGAGCACAGTTCAGTAACATTCAGGACTCATCACTAAATGTGCCCGAGCACAGAAAACAAACAGACATGACTTCAATGATGTGACAAGTCAGGAAGGGCAATTCTATGTAAGACATGATTTTACTCTCACCTTACACATTAACATGAATTATAGTTGGAAAGAAAAGTTGTAAATTCCTCCCTTAACATCATTTGTCACCGTAAAAATCTTCTCGCACGCCCAGCTCGATTAACACCAAAATGCCGCTCTGCACATTTAATAAATCTGTAAGAGAGCAGAGCGTTATCCTGCTCTAAATGACTCCAAAACAACCATAAACTAAGTAAAATCATTTTGACATGCACATTGTCACTCTGTGTTCAGATCTTGTTTTGGCTTTACACAAAGTCGCATGGTCATGACGAAAGCGTGTATGGGCCCAGAATGTTAAGTGCAGTGTGAGTGCAGGCCAGTATGGGATAGGGAGGGGGGGACAATCACGTTTGGGCATGGTACGGAATGAACGTGCCTGGTGTGAGTACAGCCTGAAAGAAAAGTAGGCTGAATATTTTTCCACATTTACTGGAGAAAATTGACCAGCAAAGGAACAAAGCATAAACTACACTAAACAATAAGTCTACCAACTTTGATTTTGAGAAATATTAATTGTAATTTAGGAATTAGGATAAAGTCAACAAATGTATGTATTGATATTACTGTAATAGAAAAGCAAATAACCTTTGTGAAGGATATTTTTTAACTCTTATAAGTAGCTCTATCTAAATCCATTAGGAAACTGAGAGTAACATCTCTCACACACACAGACACACACACAAAACGCAGGGAGGGGTTGATAAATCAGTGCAGATTAGCTGCGAGCAAATCAATGCCACCTTCATGGAGAAGACACTGGAAACTTTAACCACCAATGGAACATATGCTTCTTGATCACAAAAATTCTTATCTTTCAAGTCATAATTCATGTGTGTTTTTTTTCTATAGGAAACAAATTATTTATCCAAGCTGAGGGATAGAATTCACAAGTTATGGGTGTTCATCTATAGAGATGAGTGATATATTTCAAGCATTTATTTCTTTTCATTTTGCCGATTATGGCTTATAGCTAATGAAAACCCAAAATTCAGTATCTCAGAAAATTAGAATATAGTGAAAAGGTACAATATTGTAGACTCATGGTGTTACACTCCACTCAGCTAATTAACCCAAAACACCTGCAAAGGTGTCCTGAGCCTTTAGTTGGTCTCTCAGTCTGGTTCTGTAGGCCACATAATCATGGGGAAGACTACTGACTTGACAGTTGTCCAGAAGATAGTCATTAACACCCTCCACAAGGAAGGTAAGCCACAAAAAGTCATTGCTAAAGAAGCTGGCTCTTCACAGAGTGCTACATCCAAGCATATTAATGGAAAGTCTAGTGGAAGGAAAAAATGTGGCAGAAAAAGGTGCACAAGTAACACGGATAACCGCAGCCTTGAGAGGACTGAAGCGCAGCCCATTCAAGAATTTGGGGGAGATTCACAAGGAGTGGACTGCGGCTGGAGTCAGTGCTTCAAGAGCCACCACACACAGACGTATCCGGGACATGGGCTACAACTGTCGCATTCCTTGTGTCAAGCCACTCCTGAACCAGAAATCAGAGGCGTCTTACCTAGGCTAAGGAGAAAACGGACTGAACTGCTGCTCAGTGGTCCAAAGTCCTCTTTTCAGATGAAAGTAAATTCTGCATTTCAGAAGAGTGGAGAGGCATAGAATCCAAGTTGCTTGAGGTCCAGGGTGAAGTTTCCAGTCAGTGATGATTTGGGGAGCCATGTGATCTGCTGGTGTTGGTCCACTGTGTTTTATCAAGTCCAAAGTCAGCATAGCCATCTACCAGGAAATTTTAGAGCGCTTCATGCTTCCCACTACTGACAAGCTGACAAAACTATCAATACCTAGTTTAATGACCATGGTATCACTGTGCTTGACTGGCCAGCAAACTCACCTGGTGTCAAGAGGAAGATGAGACACTCCAGACTCAATAATGTAGACAAGCTGAAGGCCGCTATCAAAGAATTCTGGGCTTCCATAATACCTCTGCAGTGCCACAGGCTGATCGCCTCCATCCCACACCGTATTTGATGCAGTAATTCATGCAGAAGGAGCCCCGACCAAGTATTGAGTGCGTACATGGACATACTTTTCAGTAGGTCAACATTTTTGTATTAAAAATCATTTTTTTTTATTGGTCTTATGTAATATTCTAATTTTCCGAGATACTGAATTTTGCGTTTTCATTACATGTAAGCCATAATCAGCAAATAAAAGAAATAAATGCTTGAAATATATCACTCTGTGTGTAATGAAACTATATATAAGTGGCACTTTTTGAATTGAATTACTGAAATAAATTAACTCTGTCTGCCTTGCACCAGCTTTATTCTTCCGTTTAAAAGAACTCGAAGGTGTCTTCCCTCTGCGGGACTCAGCTGTAGAGAAACAGCACACTGCCTGGGACTTAGCTGTATGTGGTCAAAACAGAGAAGGATCAGAATGGCAGGTGAGTAAGCTGGGTTTAAAGCCTCTAAGCAATGTGCAGTAAGTGCCTTATGCAGTGCAGCTGTCAGTCAGCAGCTGATCTCTTAGAAGCAAACTCTTGAGCAAATAAAGTGCGTTTTATAAAGAAAAATCCTGGAAGGAGATGGTACATGATTTTCTCAGAGACACTTTAACATCCCGCAAGACAAGGCAGTGAGACAAAACGACAGCTGCTATACAGGCTTTTAAATGATTGATGCGAAGTGCGACAAGCAGAACACACAGCTTGACAGTAGCAAACCAGCAGCTGATCCGACCACATCTCCTTAGCATGGGTTCAGCCCCCAACAGCCCCCCTCCCCCCAAACAAACGCGACCCCCCACAACGCAAGCAGCAGAGACGCAATGTGGCTGGCACGTAGCACGCCCCTTGGAGGGGATGTGTGAGGGAAGCGAGCAGAGGCAAAGCCCCCTACTGTATGTGTATATTTTTATATAGTATATTTACAATATACATTTTATATAGTATATATACATATATATATATTTATATATGATTATTTTTTATTATTAATATATAATTTATTATTAATTTATTATTATTTTTCATTTTTAATAAATTTGCAAAAAAAACTCAAGTAAACTTTTTTCACTTTGTCATTATGGGGTGTTGTGTGTAGAATTCTGAGGAAAAAATTAATTTAATCCATTCTGGAATAAGGCTGCAACATAACAAAATGTGGAAAAAGTGATGTGCTGTATATATATATATATATATATATATATATATATATATATATATATACACACACACACACACACACACAGAAAGGGTGAAGGGTGAGTCTAAATTGTGTTAACACTAATGGTACTGCTATGTATATACTTATACACACTTTTTTGCAGATAATTTATGTGCCACATATGGTACATGTTTGAACTCCATTTAACTAATTGATTAACATGAATCTTATCTTCTCACATCATACACATTTCCTACACACCTAACAGGTACAATAATCTATTCATAATGAGCTAAACAGAAAAAAACAAGGACTTTGCAAAAACAAAACAGGGAATTTTCAACCAGATCTTTTTGCTCCACTATACATTTTTATGTCTCAGATAAGAATGCAAATAAATGTGTATAGGATGCACACCTTCATTTCTACTACCAAAGCATGCCTCAAAAGGGAACACCCAGTATGTTTATTACTGTTGTAATGATATGGCATGCCTCAAAGGGGAACACCCAGTATGTTTATTACTGTTGTAATGATATGGCATATGCCATCTCAAAATGATGAACATTTTTCCTGCATCAGGCTCTGCTAGGCTGTGCCCATGCTGGAAGTTTGTACAGGCTTACTTACTAAGTTGAAGCTGAAAGTGACATGCAAACAAGCATATCAGAGAAAATATCTGCTCCACCTTTGTTTGTCCCTCGCAGCATATTTTGACCAAGCCATTCAGTTTTCTGCAGGCTTCAGCTAATCAGATTTAGCTTTGGTGCTATAGCAACACAGCTGTCCAATCACCTGTCACAAACTGTAGGTAGGAAAAAATATTTACATCAGAAGGTAAATCCCCTGACCCAAACAAAGCGGTAGGACTAGCAGTATTGCACTCAGCCAACAAAGACACTGCATTTAAGCAGTCTGCCAGCAGACACTACACAATTACACAACACAATTATGCCCATTACCAGCTCCAAAAGAGCTGCAGGGAAATGGAAAGGTTCAAAAGATAAAGTTAAACTAACCAGTACTGCTGCTGAAAATTAATGGGACACAATATAAATTATAGCCAAAGTAAAAAGTACAAGGTGTGTGTACAGTGTTCTCCTATGCTTCAATATAATAGTCAGATGCACTAGTAGTGAAAGACAGAATTAGTCTCATGACACAAATTAGTTTAGTTGTTAGCAGCTTAGTCACAGAGGACAGTCACTTTCATACATGAACTAAAACTATAAACAAAATAACTCCTCCAATCAGGTCTACTGCCTTCTTGCTTTCATTTTACACAGCCTTTGGCAACACATCGATAATTGAAACCACATAAATAACAGATCATGAACTTGCACATTCATTCACCTTCAAAAAGGCAGCAGGTGTGCCATTCACTTTTTTCTATTTGTTCACTATGAAATATACAGAATAAAGACATTGACAACCTGGGGAATCATGCTGTTCTGAAGACCGCTACATGCTGGGAAGTTACTAGTTTACAAGTCCGAGTAGAAGAGAAGTAATCATCACAACTTTCTTAGCTACAGTTGAGGAGCTAAAAAAGGACTCTTGCCTATCACTTCTATTGGAAGAAGGGATTACATACACATAATGGCAAGAAATCAGTTTGAGTAATGGGTTTAAGGCCCTCACCTATAAGAAACAAAAAGTTGGTTTACGTATATCAACAGCACCACAGAGTAAGAATGCATAAGCAAGTTGTCTTCAATGAGTATGTCCTCTAACATTACTGGAAGATCATACTCTGCTCAAACTACAGATCTTTTGAAACCATATACAGTGGTGTGAAAAACTATTTGCCCCCTTCCTGATTTCTTATTCTTTTGCATGTTTGTCACACAAAATGTTTCTGATCATCAAACACATTTAACCATTAGTCAAATATAACACAAGTAAACACAAAATGCAGTTTTTAAATGATGGTTTTTATTATTTAGGGAGAAAAAAAATCCAAACCTACATGGCCCTGTGTGAAAAAGTAATTGCCCCCCTTGTTAAAAAATAACCTAACTGTGGTGTATCACACCTGAGTTCAATTTCCGTAGCCACCCCCAGGCCTGATTACTGCCACACCTGTTTCAATCAAGAAATCACTTAAATAGGAGCTGCCTGACACAGAGAAGTAGACCAAAAGCACCTCAAAAGTTAGACATCATGCCAAGATCCAAAGAAATTCAGGAACAAATGAGAACAGAAGTAATTGAGATCTATCAGTCTGGTAAAGGTTATAAAGCCATTTCTAAAGCTTTGGGACTCCAGCGAACCACAGTGAGAGCCATTATCCACAAATGGCAAAAACATGGAACAGTGGTGAACCTTCCCAGGAGTGGCCGGCCGACCAAAATTACCCCAAGAGCGCAGAGACGACTCATCCGAGACGTCACAAAAGACCCCAGGACAACGTCTAAAGAACTGCAGGCCTCACTTGCCTCAATTAAGGTCAGTGTTCACGACTCCACCATAAGAAAGAGACTGGGCAAAAACGGCCTGCATGGCAGATTTCCAAGACGCAAACCACTGTTAAGCAAAAAGAACATTAGGGCTCGTCTCAATTTTGCTAAGAAACAGCTCAATGATTGCCAAGACTTTTGGGAAAATACCTTGTGGACTGATGAGACAAAAGTTGAACTTTTTGGAAGGCAAATGTCCCGTTACATCTGGCGTAAAAGGAACACAGCATTTCAGAAAAAGAACATCATACCAACAGTAAAATATGGTGGTGGTAGTGTGATGGTCTGGGGTTGTTTTGCTGCTTCAGGACCTGGAAGGCTTGCTGTGATAGATGGAACCATGAATTCTACTGTCTACCAAAAAATCCTGAAGGACAATGTCCGGCCATCTGTTTGTCAACTCAAGCTGAAGCGATCTTGGGTGCTGCAACAGGACAATGACCCAAAACACACCAGCAAATCCACCTCTGAATGGCTGAAGAAAAACAAAATGAAGACTTTGGAGTGGCCTAGTCAAAGTCCTGACCTGAATCCAATTGAGATGCTATGGCATGACCTTAAAAAGGCGGTTCATGCTAGAAAACCCTCAAATAAAGCTGAATTACAACAATTTTGCAAAGATGAGTGGGCCAAAATTCCTCCAGAGCGCTGTATAAGACTCATTGCAAGTTATCGCAAACGCTTGATTGCAGTTATTGTTGCTAAGGGTGGCCCAACCAGTTATTAGGTTCAGGGGGCAATTACTTTTTCACACAGGGCCATGTAGGTTTGGATTTTTTTTTCTCCCTAAATAATAAAAACCACCATTTACAAACTGCATTTTGTGTTTACTTGTGTTATATTTGACTAATGGTTAAATGTGTTTGATGATCAGAAACATTTTGTGTGACAAACATGCAAAAGAATAAGAAATCAGGAAGGGGGCAAATAGTTTTTCACACCACTGTATGTAGCTCTTCTCAAATGTTCAGGCAGAAATCATTACTATTTCCTGTTGAAAGTACCTAGGCATTGAATTCACCAATTAGTGTCTTACACAGCATTTGTGACCGGAAAGGCATTTATGAGTAAAAGATAATAAGGAGTTACCTGTAGAAACATATTGCGATTGACATCACTATTCACTGCTCAGTTTTACTATAAAGAATGGTAACTCAAACGCAAAATCTCAATTCCTATGTTCAAAAATAAGCTAAATTTACTTGACACTTAATTAGTGATTCAAACCCTTAACTTGCTTAGCTTCAGTCCCCTTAATATCATTCAGGGAATGGTAGATGTATCTCACGTTAAGACCCAAGGTTTACTTGGGATGTAAAAGTGCCAACAGCGTTAGTGCGGAGCAATACCGAGGTAACTGTATAGGCGTGTCTTTTCATAGCCTCAAAACGGAATCTCATAAGAAACACCTCTCATCAGCAGTGATGACAAAGTGATTCTGTCTTCAGGTAGTAAAACTGAAAAATGATTCTGGTAAATCCAAAAGTCACACTTGCATCACTTTAACATGTGCAGTTCATATATTACTGTTATTATTTGTATCATTATTATACTTTCTACACTTCTGACTTTGTACTTTCAGTATTTTTCATGTTTTACAGAAGAGAGATGAGATTTAATAAAAATCTAATTGTTCAAGCCAAAAAATTCTTTTTACATGTGTTTTTGAGAAAAAAATGTAACGCTAAGGAGGTTAAACAACATATACCCAGTAGTTATATTCTAACAATGTACATTCCTACATAATGCAGATTTTCAACACACACCTTAAATAAATGGGCTCCAATACAAGCACATTTACTGTACACTTAACAAGTATATCCCTCCACTCTGACTCACTTTCACACACTAATGACTTTTACAAACAGTATTGGCCAAATCACCTGAGGAAGTGGAACAGGATTGGCTTATGCAAGATCTAGTTTCTATAGCAACTCCATCTGGATGTCAGAATAACATGCTCATCTTGGTAACTGATCTGAAATAGCTGAACATTTCCTAGTACTTGAGATTAATGAGATGCTGCCTAGATCGCAAAAATATTGATCCAATTAAGCATCCATCTGGTTAAGATGGCTAACAATTTATTGAACAATCTGAATAAATAAGACAAGTAGGTTATAAAAGAGTAGTGTAAAACAAACAAAATGACACAATCTATTGCATGGGAAGCATCACTGAATCAAAATCTTTAGCACTTGCTAAACAGATATACCACCTTAGCAAAGATCATGCCAGTCATTTACTCCTTCCAGGAAAGTGGAATAAAACGATCACAAGAAATGGATAGGTCAATGAAAATCGAAGAATGGATTTGAAACATCCACTTCTAGGTAGGGATTTTTGGAAATCAATCGTCTTCCTAGAATTAGCTCACTCATTTCAGTCAACAGTTAAACAAGTCAGTCTTTCACAAAAGTGATAACATAAAGTTCAATTTATTGTTATACATATAAAGAACAATGAAATTCTAACATGTCTGAACAACAAAAACATGCTTCTATCTCAAATACACACTGACCCACTACCAAAACTGTGTATGGCTTATAGAAAAGGTAGATAGAATGTTACAGGAAAGATCAGCTATCAAAAAAGTAAATGTTATGAGAAACCTGCCAAGCGTTATTTTTTATTGTTAATAAAACCCCAATAACCACTTGATCAAGAGAAAAAAAGAATCTTATTTTGTGGGCAGATTAACACCAATCTTAAATTATCTTTCTGCTCACTCTAAGGAAGAACTAAACCTCAAGATACCAATGCAGCACAAGACTTGAGATGTCAAACCTTCTAGGAATTACTCCTAACCTATCATAAGTTTTAGCCAAAGACAAAGACTAAGAAATCTGCTGGCAAGTCATACATTTTCAAAATCACATTAAGTACAATTTATTCTCAAAGTGGACATATATAGCATTTGGTAACATTAAAATATTGTTACCTATTGTTAGCTATTTCTTGACTAGCTGTGTGTGGTCTCCAGACAAAAAACAACCCGAAAGCTCCCTAGTACTTTTACTATGAGGGATGTTCAAAAAGTTTCCACACTTTTTTTTTTACCTCTGTTTATTAATAATTTTAAAAACAAATTACATCACTTTTCTATATATAACCTTTATTTGCGATGCAACTTTCTCAGCGTCGTACCAACTTTTTAATGCCCAATTACTACTCCTCCCACCTTCACAGTTTCCAATGAAAATATAAAAGTGCTGAAACCTTTTGAACGTCCCTCGTATATTCATGAACTTGGAGAAGCATCAGCTAACTTTTAAGAATTACCCAGTACAGAGGACATGGACGCACTTGTGCTTACTGCCCTACTGGCTTTCAAAAGAAGACACTGGCGATACCAGATCTTAGCTGTATCGCTGGCATAGGAGTCCTATTAATCCTTGTCTCAAGAAAATATCTCCAAATAGACAATTTTTTTTAGTGAAAACTTCAAGCCTTGCCCTCCGTTGCTAAGGTGTTTCACTTGCATGTTGTTGCGCTGTGATGTTTACTTTGTTCCAACGTTATGTCTCTTCATCTGCACACAGGTCATTCGTAGTGAGAAGTGAGGCGCATGCCAGCGGTGAAAAATTTTAAAAGTGCATGAATGCACCATCTACTGGCTATGAGTGAACATGAGCAGAGCAGACTTCTCCATACACACACAGGTCTTTCATTTATACATATCTAATTAGATACTCAAAGACAAAACATCAATCACACAGAAAAATACCAAGATAAATGGTGAGGGGACATGTACACTCTTCAAAATGTACAAAAACACATTGACACCTCGGGGAAAACAGCAGATGGCAACAGAAAGAAAAAAAAACACAGAGGTAACTAGCTCTGGTGAGATCTTTACATTTATTATTATAAGTAATAACTAAGGCTCTCAGATTGAATATCACTATTCAAATGTATAAAAAAAAATCTTGTAAGGCAAAAAAAAAAAAAAAAATAACAGCAATCAAATTTAAAAGAACTTGTTGGTTTAACCTTGCCTTAATTTTGGCATTGTGCTACTTTATTTTGGGATTTTACAGATCTGCTTCTGATCTTAAATTTTTTGGATCAGCCTATACCATTTTCTAAGATCTTAACCTGTATTATTACTATTCATTAGTTAAATGGTCAGGATCCTCTGTATTAAACACACCCCTTTTCAAGACCACTAGTTTTCATCTAACGACTGAGCAAACTATAGCCTATGTGTTTTAGTTTATATGTTTGTTTGGTGCGTGTTAACTTACTGTTTCGTAAATAAACACAAACTAATTTTTGATTTTTTCACAAGTTACTTTAAAAAATGCTGTCTATTAAATACAGCAAATTATTACAATACATAGGAAATACTTAGACCACCACAAATCAACATTTAATACATTTGTAAAACACTTAAAAGGATCACAGTGCTTCAGTTTATTAACTGTACAGTTAACTGTACAAAAAGAGACACAGGGATATAATGTCCTCTATGCTCTAGGGGAAAAAAGAAAAAATATGACTAAATTTACTTTGAGCAATCACAAACAATTTTCTTATTTCTGTTTGCGTTGCATTTTATAAGAGTCAATCACGTTCATTAAAGCTACTGTTTTCACCCAAGCCTCTTTAGCAATAAAGAGCGACTCATAAGTATCTCATGAATTACAGCAAAAAAGTAAAAATAATAATATTTTAAAAATCAGCAAATATAGTATTGACATGCATTCAAGCACCAAGTGCTTTTAACCCATGTTCAAATACCACATGCTTATTTTTTTAATATAAAGATTCTAATCTTAATCTGACAGTCCTCATAAAAGCTAAAATGCATAACTATCTTTTGGATGTGAAAGATGACACTGAATATAATGCTGTATATCTGTATGCATGCTATTCGGTAGGTGCAGGGATTTCTGTCAGAAGCAACAATCCCAAAGAAAGAAAATCCAATGAAATACTGGAACAACAACTGGAGTGAGCTTCCTACCACTGCCAAAGTAGCAAGGTTAATATAGTTTTGCTTTTTTATATTAGTTTCTACTTCTAGATTTTTTTTTTTTACCTTACTTGGGAATTCAGTTTAGTTTTGGTTTTCCCTCATCGTATATTTTTAGTTTTAATTTTTATTTCACAAAGACATTTCTATTTTATTTGTGTAATAATATATATATATATATATTATTGTCACACACGTGCGCTTAGGAGGCAATCAACAGGCCCAGAGGTAAGTGAATGGTTACAAGATGGTGCGGTTGTATGACAGTGTTAATGTCTCTCTTTCTGACCTTACAGAACTAAAGAAGAGAAATTACGTACCCGAAATAATTAACTCGGCAGATAACAGTTCATCCTACACTTTAACCTCCATAGTAACACTTCCGGCTCCTGCTGATAACGTCTCTTCCGATCCTGACATGATGACGTCACTTTCTCCGGATCCCACTATGATGACGTCACTTTCTCCGGATCCCACTATGATGACGTCACTTTCTCCGGATCCCACTATGATGACGTCACCTTCTCCGGATCCCACTATGATGACGTCACTTTCTGTAGCTATTTTGATTGCATTGTGTATAAAAGCCGAGAGAAGCAACTTATCATTGTCGAATGTCTGATAAAATTATTTATCATCTTGATCAGGAGCAAATCATTACAAGGGGCCAATCCCCAAACATTTATATTTGTTTGTGACTTGTTTATCATCACAATCTATACTAATAAAAGGCAAAGCCCTCACTGACTGACTGACTCATCACTAATTCTCCAACTTCCCGTGTAGGTGGAAGGCTGAAATTTGGCAGGCTCATTCCTTACAGCTTACTTACAAAAGTTAGGCAGGTTTCATTTCGAAATTCAAAGCATAACGGTCATAACTGGAACCTCTTTTTTGTCCATATACTGTAATGGACTGCAGCTCGCTGGCCGTGGGAGGCGGAGTTGCGTATCGCGTCATCACGCCTCCCACGTAATCATGTGAACTGACTGTGAACGCAGTATGTACAAAACAAGGAAGAGCCCCAAAGAGCGCTGAAGAAAACATTCATTACACAATTGAGAAGGCAGCGAAACAATAAGAAGCGAGCGAGTGACGCATACAAGCATATTCATAAGTGCAGCTAAGGCGGAAACAAAGCACGGTGTAAACCGTAAGTTTAAATTAAGTTTGGCAAGATTGCTTTTCTCCTGTACAACTATACGTTGCATTCTCAACAGTAAGCTTGCACGACTTGGTCATATTACAACCGGAGTGCTGAACTGACAACGTGGTATACAAAGACAACTATAACAATCGTAATAAACGAACAATAAAACAGTGGGGAACCCTTGGATTAAATAAAAAGGCTGCTTCCTTGGCGAAGCAAGGAAAAAGGATGGCCTTATATAGCGTTCGTTTATAAAACAGTGGAGAAGCTGTGTAAAGACTGCTTCACAAAAAAACAGCAGAGCGCCTTATATGAGCAGGCAGTCAGCTAAAGCTGAAGGGAATCAATAAATAACTATAATCGTAATAAACGAACAAAAAAGAGCGGAGAATCCGCGGATTACATAAAGGAAATGGGTACCTGAACAGAAAAGTGAGTCTCAAATACCTACACAATAACTATAACAATCGTAATAAACGAACAATAAAACAATACAGAACCGCTAAGCAAGGAGAAAGGATGGCCTTATATGGCGTTCGTTTATAAAACAGTGGACAGGCTGTGTAAAGGCAGCTTCACAAAAAAAACAGATCCTTAACAAATTGTTATTGGCATATTTTCCCTCAATTTAAAAAGGTTTTCTTTTCTTCTTAATTAAAATTTAAAAGCAATACTTCACCGCTGCGAAGCACGGGAATTTGGCTATATGCAGTGAGTGTGTACGCCTGATGAGCCCAGAATTAGGGCGAAACACATGTCGCATACTATTTGCATTATTTGACAGTAAACTATTTTCAACCATTCTATGATCTGCTTCACACAAATGAGGGCACCGTGGCGGATGTTAGCTGACTTGCTGGCCAACCACAAGCGTTACCTGGTAGGTAACCACCCATACAATCAGATTGTGATTCAGACTACGAATGCCGCGAATATATATTATATATGGAAGAGAAGGTCTGTGATACGGTTTGCATATTTGCAGCTGGAGATCCACAAAGGGAGAAAAAAATGAATCACGTATTAAAGTAGTTTTTATTCCTGAGCTTTCAACCCCTACCAGGGGTCTTCATCAGAGGATAATGCTTAGACTTACAAGAATCAAAGGCAATATATAGCAAAACATTACGTGGAGGGGGTGGGGGTGTACAATTTTACGGAATCCCCAAAATACATAAAACACCACTGAAATTCAGACCGGTGGTTAGCCTAATAGGTGGACCATCTTACAACTTATCAAAAAGACTTTTCCAGTTACTCAAACATTTAACTTAGGACTCTTGATTATTCGGTGAACAGCGCTGAGTTGGCATTAAAGCGCTTGAAAGAGGTATCCATCGCCGAGGACGAGATCATGGTCTCGTTTGACGTTGTGTCACTATACACTATGATTCCGATTCATCTGGCCACAGAGACACTATTAATGAGACTGGAAAGCGACCCCACCATAGAGACAAAAACTAAACTGTCCATTAAAGACATAATGCACCTAATATCACTCTGCCAAAAAACTCACTTTCATTTCAACGGTAAATACTACACTCAGAAAGAAGGCATGCCAATGGGATCGCCATTATCAGGACTTCTAGCGGAACTGGTAATGCAGCGATTTGAAAACATGGCTCTACCCCAGTTCACACCCAAAATCTGGATACGTTATGTAGACGACACATTCGTCATACTAAAAAATGACAAGCTGAATGAATTCTACAATCACATCAACACAATATTCCCTGCAATCCAATTCACAATGGAAAAAAAAATGAACCAACACATCAGCTTCCTGGACATCCACATCAAAAGAAATAATGACGCCACCCTGACCACTAGTGTTTACCGTAAAGAATGCTACGCAGACAAGATTTTACACTTCACCAGCAACCACCCGACATCTCATAAACGGAGCTGTGTTAAAACTCTATTCAGAAGAGTCCACACCCATTGTAATACGAAGGAAACAAAAATGAATGAGAGATGCTATCTCTTCCAGCTTTTCACTTCAAACGGATACTCAAAAACATTCATTAATCGGAGCCTACACAGAAGACGCCACAAAACTCAGCAAACAATCGACCTAAATCAGAACCCCCACCCCACCTGGCACTCACTCCCTTATCACCACAAGGTGTCTGAAGGTACAGCGCGAATCCTGGCCAAATCGGGTGTTAGAATAGCACACAAACCCACGAACAATTTGCGCACGGTCCTCTTCAATGCTAAAAACAAGAAATCGACAGCAGAAACACGAAACGCTGTTTATAGCATTCCATGCAGTTCTTGCTCAGCGGTATACATAGGACAAACTTCAAAAAGAATTGCAACACGTATACAGGAACATCGCAACGCCGTCAGAAGAAAGGACTCACTTTCATTGATCTATACGCATACTAAATCAACAGGACATACATTTAACTGGGACAATGTACAAGTAAGATTTAAGGCCAGTACTAAAAGTGCCAGAGAGCTTGCCGAATCTTGGCTATCAAATGAGAATGCCATCAACAGACACTTGGACATAAATCCAGCATATGCAAACTTAAGAAAAACATGTTCATAATAAGTAAACTGTACACCCCCCCCCCCCCCCCCACCCCGATCACACTGACTTAGCCACCCCCCACGTAATGTTTTGCTATATATTGCCTTTGATTCTTGTAAGTCTAAGCATTATCTTCTGATGAAGACCCCTGGTAGGGGTTGAAAGCTCAGGAATAAAAACTACTTTATGATACGTGATTCATTTTTTTCTCCCTTTGTGGATCTCCAGCTGCAAAAATATTTATATATATATATATATATATATATATATATATATATATATATATATATATATATATATATATATATATATATATAGAGAGAGAGAGAGAGATATATAGATATGTAAATTTGTATATGTATATATATATATATATATATATATATATATATGTATATATATATATATATATATATATATATATATATATATATGTGTATATATATGTATATGCAGATATGTATATATGTATATGTATATATATGTTTACATAACCTCTTTAACACACTACTTCTCCGCTGCGAAGCGTGGGTATTTTGCTATTATATTATATATATATATATATATATATATATATATATATATATATATATATATATATATATATATATATATATATATATATATATATATTAGTTTCAGTTTTAATAATTATGGTATGGTTAAAGAGCTACAGTAGACCCCCGTGACCCTGTGTTCGGATTCAGCGGGTTGGAAAATGGATGGATGGATGGAGTTTAGTTTTGTGTCACAATCAGGCAGAACTGTACACTTAATGGGTTTGGATATGAGTTTAATGTTAGTGGAAGCTTACTACACTATGTGGTTTACTATCTGGTTTTGTTTTTGTCTGATAAAAACAAGCATAATCAAAACCAGATACTGAATATAAACAATTTTGTACAATTTTTACAATATTTTCTATATCATTCGTGCTGAACAAATGTGCGCTGACTCCTGACACTTTTCACTTTTTCTTTTTATTGCCCAAAATGGGCCAATTTTAAATGAAATTTAGGTGAATTTTAAGGTTTGAAGGTTTTTTTACTCTAAATGTCTACAGCACACAAAAAATCCTGCTCCAAGACAATATGCTTATGATTAATGCCTTCGATATTGCATTCAAAAATCTCTCATACTGGGCTTTGTTATTTTTTACCAGGCATATTAATCTTTAATTCGATCTCAGGCACTGTAGGCCTGAAAAGAAGGAAAAAAAATATCAGAAAATAGATTCTACTGTGTTCTGACAGGTGTGATCATGGAAATCATAGGGGCTTTGGAAGAACAGGGTTCTTAGGCTTGAATCAGTGTGCAAATCTCAGCTAGCTGTATTGAGGGAAACAAAGAAAAACACGCATGTAGTGTCAAGTCTAGAGGCAGTGTGACTTGAATAGCCCATGCATAGGAACAGTAAACCCATAATGAGCACAGCAAAAATAGATGTATGGACGGGCACAAAACGACAGACAGCATCTGAGATTAGGAACAATATATACATTATATAAACCTGTTTATCCAGAGCAAGATCGCAGGAAACCTGGAGCCTATCCCAGCAGGATTGGATGCAAAGTTACGTGTTTAACATTTCTTCCCTTGCATTTCCTTGTCATCCCACATTTACACAGATCGTTGTAGACACGGAGCACACATAAAATGTATGTTTCAAAATAACATATATTAAATATTTACCCTATACAATTCCAGACACCTAACTCTGAGATAAAGAAAGTTCAGCTCTGACAAGTTTGCGTCTGACTTGATTTCAGCCGCCACGGTGGAGGGGATGAGTGAGTAGGCTGCTTATGCTGATTGACACATCTTCAAAACAAAAACAATGATGATGATGATGAGGTGTGAAGGAATGTAAAGTGGCCCGGCATTACAAATATTTCCATAGACTTCAGGGATTCTAGTGCTAATATCTTATTAATATCCTATTAACAAGGCAAAACTACATCAATGAGAATTTAACAAATATGTTTTTAAAGAAGGCAAAATATCGTTTAATTACCATTACCGTCGAAGTCCTAGATAATATCTATATAATAAAAGCCCAGCGCGGCGTCCGTGTCCGGGTTCCTTTTGGCTGTATAGCCGCCCCCGTAGAAAAGCCCCAGTCCTTCCCCTCTGAGAATTCCTGCTTACCCCCCTCCGTTCTTTCCCCTTTGCTTTTATTTTTCCTGTTCCCGAAAATCTTTTCAAAAGAAAAGTAAAGAAACAGAGCGTCACATTAACGTCTTCTCCCCTCTGCCACTACAGCGTCCACCGCGCTTCTCGCGTTTTTATTTACACAAACACATTACATATAAAAACTATTTACAAAAAAAAAAATGAATCCAATTTTCCAAAGAGAACTATTTACAATACACATAGACTTTATACAAAAAAAATCCTAATTATATATTCTCAACAAGTGAAAGAAAATATATATATATATACATATATATATATATATATATATATATATATATATATGGAAGAGAAGGTCTGTGATACGGTTTGCATATTTGCAGTTGGAGATCCACAAAGGGAGAAAAAACGAATCACGTATCATAAAATAGTTTTATTCCTGAGCTTTCAACCCCTATCAGGGGTCTTCATCAGAGGATAATGCTTAGACTTACAAGAATCAAAGGCAATATATAGCAACACATTCAGGGGGGGGTGGGTGGAGGTGACTAAGTCCGTATGATCAAAAGGGGGGGGGGGTTTATCGTTAAATTAAAGTGCATATGTCCTTCTATATATATATATATATATATATATATATATATAGCATACCTTTTAAAAACAAAAGTAAAGAAAATAGACAGAGCGTCACATTAACGTCTTCTCCCCTCTGCCTATTAAATAGTAAATGAAATCGATTATAAATTATTAACACAAAGTAAATGAAATTAAAAAATCAGGAAAGAAACAGAAACCACAACCTACCCTTACAGCGTCCACCGCGCTTCTGGCGTTAGAGCCAAAAACGTGGTGCATGCAGGTTATGAGGTGTGACGCTAATTAACGCCCGTACTACAACAGATTATATTGTTGATATACTATTAACTATTTACAGGGATCAACTCTTTTGGGGAAGTTCATAACAAAAAAAAAAAATAAAATTAAAAATAACATTTACACTTTGCTACATGTGCACTTGAGTATTTCGAGCCCCGCGTCTGCAACTGAACCTGCTGCTGCGAGAGAGTACACATTACAGCGTGATCACGAAGCAAAGAGGCAAAGGCGTGCCAGTCGCTCGCAACAAACGGACACTCAGCATTCACACAGATTAGCTCAACAATGCGTCTCTGCCGCACAACGAAAGGCAACTGAAACCCCTACAGAGAGAGAAGACAGATTACGCCGTGATCGCGAAAGAAAGAGGCAAAAGCGTGCCAAAGAGACACCCGACAACAGGTCCTTACGATTGCAAAACAACCGTAATAGACAAACCCCTACAGAGAGAGAGGACACATTACGCATGACCACTTACTTGAAGCAAACATGAAGACCACTCAAATGACCTACATCGCTTTGCTCTTCAGAATGAAGTACCACTACATGCCCCCTCGACAAGCACAGGACGTCCTCAACGGTATGATCCTCCTCTTCCTTACAACCATTTACACAATGTATACGATTCTGATTAGTCTGCGTCCCACACTTCATGAATCATGGGTTTTGTTTTGAAATTTTGTTTCCCATGCAAAAATCAAATGCGGTGCGATGAAGGACCCAGTTCACGACTGGCAGCCGCGTTTAAACAGGGAGTCCTTCAACTGTGGTCATCCAACGCACAGCGTAGCGCGCGCCAAGTCGCTAGTCGAGATATAATTTTTTGCCAATATCGCACATCCCAAAGGCAAATAAGCTAAACATCTATTACAAGTTAATCAATGGAAAATTATTCCTAAGGATAAGAATAAGCAGCACATAGCAAGAATAGGAGTTTTACTGATCATGGGTTCAGATGAGGGACATTGTGTTTTACTAACATGCAGGAATTCTATAAGGAAGCAACAAAACAATATCACATGCACGACTCTGATCGCATTGATCTTGACTTTTACAACACATTTGATAAGGTCCCGCATTAGAGGCTGTGGAGCAGGACAGTGACAGCAGTCTGTCGCTGAAGCTGATCTTCTGTTTGGAGATGACACTTTAGTGGATGCATTGGATTCTCAATAATTGATAGGAGCCTTTTGATCGCCCGTCGCTCTGCCACGGATGTCAAACTGTCCAGCTCCGTGCCTACAATAGAGCCTGCTTTCCTCACCAGTTTGTCCAGGCGTGAGATGTCCTTCTTAATGCTGCCTCCCCAGCACACCACGGCATAGAAGACGGCACTCGCCACAACCGTCTGATAGAACATCTGCAGCATCTTACTGCAGATGTTGAAGGACGCCAGTCTTCTAAGGAAGTATAGCCGGCTGTGTCCTCTCTTGCACAGAGAATCAGTATTGGCAGTCCAGTCCAATTTATCATCCAGCTGCACTCCCAGGTATTTATAGGTCTGTACCCTCTGCACACAGTCACCTCTGATGATCACGTGGTCCAGGAGGGGTCTAGGCCTCCTAAAATCCACCACCAGCTCCTTGGTTTTGCTGGTGTTCAAGTGTAGGTGGTTTGAATCGCACCATTTAACAAAGTCCTTGATGAGGTTCCTATACTCCTCCTCCTGCCCACTCCTGATGCAGCCCACGATAGCAGTGTCGTCAGCGAACTTTTGCACAATGGGTGGAGAATTGGCTAAAACACAGGAAGCAGAGGATTATGGTGTAAGGAACCTTATCAGAATTGGGTGAAGTTAACAGTGGTATCCCTCTGGGGTCAGTGCTGGGGCCGCCTCTTATTATTATTTAAAAAAAATATTAAAATTTAAAAAAAATAATCATTTCTTTAACTAAGATTATAATAAAAATTACAAAATGTCTGAAAGCTAGAACTAAATGAAAATGAGAAAATAAAAATGGATATTAAATATTTTAATTTTGATTTTCATCACACTAGTCTTTTATATAATTAATATTCCATCATGAATTTGCCAATATATTTATTAAATATTATTTAAAAATATGCAGTCGTAAATTTGGTTAAAACAAGTATTGATTCAAATATGTGCTATGAGGAATATCGGGTTATGTTTCTAACGAGCATTGTGTTTTGCCCATTTAAATTTACCAATAGCAAGGTGTAATCTGCGTCAGAAATCGCCCGTAATTGTCCATGTGCTCAAACAGTCAAATGACATTCGTTCTCCTGTCGGCAGTCATACAAATATGACACAATTCTTTCAAGCCCAAGACAAGAAAGCTTCCCTTAGCTCTCAGAAATTATTTCCCCAGTGTGATCATCTGTGAACTATGAAGGTTTCTGCTTTTTGGTTTGTGGTAAAATATAGTGAATAGTGATACTTACTTTATGCACAATATGGCTTAATGGTTTGGCTCCACGATGGAAGTTGGCTTGGTGTACACATTTGATCACAGCTCACCATCTGGTATTTAGGGTCCAAAGCTTGATTGAACTTTAAGCTTTCTTTAAATATGGTATACAGTGATCCCTCGCTATATCGCGCTTCGCCTTTCGCGGCTTCACTCCATCGCGGATTTTATATGTAAGCATATTTAAATATATATCGCGGATTTTTCGCTGCTTCGCGGGTTTCTGCGGACAATGGGTCTTTTAATTTCTGGTACATGCTTCCTCAGGTGGTTTGCCCAGTTGATTTCATACAAGGGACGCTATTGGCAGATGGCTGAGAAGCTACCCAGCTTACTTTCTCTCTCTCTCTTGCGCTGACGTAGGGGGGTGTGAGCAGGGGGGCTGTGTGCAGCTGCTTCCTGAAGGACATGCTGCACAGTGCTTCGCATACTTAAAAGCTCAAAGGGCACGTATTGATTTTTGACTTTGTTTTTCTGTGGCTCTCTCTCTCTCTCTTCCTGCTCCTGACAGAGTGGGTGTGAGCTGCCGCCTTCAACAGCTTTGTACCGGCGGTGCTTCGCATACTTAAAAGCCCTATTGATTTTTTTTTTTGACTGCTTGCTTTGCACTCCTTTGAAAAGGAAGATATGTTTGCATTCTTTTAATTGTGAGACAGAACTGTCATCTCTGTCTTGTCATGGAGCACAGTTTAAACTTTTGAAAAAGAGACAAATGTTTGTTTGCAGTGTTTGAATAACGTTCCTGTCTCTCTACAACCTCCTGTGTTTCTGCGCAAATCTGTGACCCAAGCATGACATTCTAAAAATAACCATATAAACATATGGTTTCTACTTCGCGGATTTTCCTATTTCGCGGGTGGCTCTGGAACGCAACCCCCGCGATGGAGGAGGGATTACTGTAAATTGGTTCTATGCTTTCGCTAGGTGGCTGCACGTTATATCCCTCCATTGTTTGCTTTTCTGTCATACAGTTTGCCAGCCAAAAACTGCTATGATTAACAAAAGCTTGTAGGTCACACTCTGATGTTTTAAGCCAAGCACTACTGCTGCGCTGGCTGTCATGCGTTTAGTAACTTCTTTATATTCACGCAGACAAGCTGTTTCCAGGTGTTTTAAAAGGTCAGTGGTAGTTCCACCTTCAATTACCATGCATGAGAACATAATTTTATAGTATTATTTCTTGGATAAAGTTGTAAAGTTTGAAATTAATCCAACTTCAAATAACTAATGACTCCCAGTTATGAAGATATAACAAGCTGCCTTAAAAAAAAAATCCTTTACCAGCTTTATTTCTGTTTGGATTACTTTTAAACTGCTCTCCAAAATATTTATACTGTTCTAGCCAACAAAAAGACCTACTCTTTTGTTCAGTATTTTCTACACTACAGATACTAAGGCAAGTAAGTGAGCGCAGTAAGGGCAGCATAAGACCAGTGCACCAAAGCTTCAGTGTACATGTGCTGTGTTCATGCACTAACGTTCAGTCCACTATGGTATCTTGCTTGCACAAAGAAAAATCAACAACATGTCAATCAGTAGTTAATAATTCTATTTTTTGATAATACAATTTGATTTAATGAAATTTGGAAACTTTACATGATTCCACCAATTCAAACACCCATAACTGAATTCACAGCAGATATAAAATTTGATCAACTTTAAGCCTTGCTCTGATGTGAGGAAGCATGCTAAAAATAGAGAGGGGGTGTGAGATGTAAAATTGAAAATGGGAAACAGTATATGAAACAGTAAATAAATGAAGGAAGTAAGGAAGTGATGATCAGAAAAGGCATCCGACTCATATTCATTAGTAAAATAACATTGACTTATCGGTCATGTGATACCCAGAACTAGAAACTAAGAGTAAGGAATGAGCTGCCGCGGATTCTCAAGGACACAAAACCACAGAAAGAAGACAAGGACACTGTGAAGTCATTTGTTTCAAATTGAGGGATAGAAAACAAAAATTTTAAAGGAGGCAAAATGTCATCAAACGTGCAGAAAGATTACTAAGAGGAGTGATATTTTTGTTATTCATTTTTACATTTATGATTTTACTTTAGTGTACTCTTAATAATAATACTTTTGGACTCATGACAAATATCTGTTTTACGCATTTAAACTTGAGAAAAGTGACACAAATGGGACAATCACAACAAGACCTAATTTAAGATATTCCAACTAAAATACAATACACATAGTTAACCAACCTTGCTTTAATCTTTTAACAAGAAAATACATTCTAAATTTTCAATTTATTGACAACAAGCCTAAGGCTTTCAATTAAAATTAAATGGGCAAATGTATCTAAAATACTACAACATTTCAGTTAGTATACTAAGCCTTGCATAACAATACATAATCAAGTTCATATAGGCTTTTGTTGGCTTCATTTTTCATTTTTAACAATGTAAGTAAATTTAGGAAGTGGCTCATACAGCTCAAACTGGTTTACCAAGTAGAGTCAAATCAGTTTAATGATGTTTGTTACTGTGCTAAAGATTTAGGCCCTCCAAGAAAATTTTTAAAGCTAAATATCTGTGTAAAGATTGTATCTTTGCTCACTAAGTACAACCTTAGAATTTTACACTAGAGGAACAGTACTTAATGGTTATTTCTTTAAAGGACTAAAGTAAATTCAGTGAAGTGCTTACTTGGCATCTGGCACTCATTGATTATGCAAAAACATCTTAAAAAGAAATGGTACTGTAGAGAGAGAGTTTCAGGCAGAAACCATGCATTCAAATAAGCAGAAGACACCGTTGTATGAAAGAAAATAAAACAAGGAGTGACAACCAGTGACAGAATGTCTTATAGATCATTGAGTCTAAAATTAATATTTGTGGCTTATAAAAACACTGAGATTTCAAAAGAAGAGTGAGAACTACAAAGATGTCTATTTGTAGCAGAGCAGAGAGGCACCTGTACCATGACTTAGGGATGTATTTAAAAAAAAAAAAAAAAAAAAAAAACCCCACAAAACTATGGTATATTGAAGCTGAGAAATGTTAACACATTTTGATTTATCCTCCTTTGCCTTCTTGGGAAATTGAGATAATTGGCAAAAGGTTTAACTTTCAGCACAAAACACACTTTAAAAACACAGGATAAATCTTTAGCAGATATCTGCAGCTAGAAAACTAACAGAGGGGACCATGTAAAATCCCCTACCAAAACATAGCTGAAGATTCATGGAACCACTTTGACAGGGAAAGAATAAAAATCAGCCAAAGTCAAAAGAAAGTGTTATGGAAACAATTTTTATAATTTGAGGAAAATAGCTTTTCACTGTAAGCAATGCCAAACAAAATACTAACTTGTTTTAAAAATAGAAGCCATCTGTGTTACCTTTTATTATCTCACAGTGTTTAATATTATGCAGTGTTTTCCTGTGCAAATGAACACTGTCAATAACACCAGCATTAAAAAATAATTTTAATGCATTGAAATATACAATAGTAGAGACCATCTTATGAATCTGAATGCTATGCCCTTTAGCACAGTACTGTACGTCCTTGGGTGTTGTGCATCAGTATCATGTTAAACCAAACAAATTAAGTAGTCAGGCTACTCAGTGGACAGAAAAACATCTTACTTTTGAAATTGGATTACTCTAAATGATGCAATATGCTAGAGAGAAGACATTGAAATAGCATGTTGATAACATCTGTATTTTTTTTAAGATAAAGAAACCATTTTAACAATTGTAAAATGTCTTCAATTATTTTACAACACTGAAAAAAATGAGAAATATTGTCAACTTTTAAGATGAGTTACAAATGTAATAAATCCTTTGTATGTCTTACTGTACAAGTTTGCTAATTCAGAACACAATCTTCAAAAGCTGACAAATTTCAGAGCCAAGGTCCCTTTTTTACTGTTACACTTTCAAGTCTGCACTTCACAGTTTGCTCTCTTTGGGATAAACCCAATCAAAATTCTGCATGCAACAGCAAAAAGTGTCATAAAAGTTAGAATGTGCTTTCATTAGCAGGCTTGCATATATACATTTAATTAATAGCAGCAGGCTGATGTAGAATTGTTACATGTTGGTCATATTTGCAAATAAGAATTCTTCTATATTCTGTATACAAGACAATACTACTACTCCAACTATCACTACTAGAACTGGTCTATCTTGATATCCACAAATCGTGTGCTGAGTCATAACATTCCATTACTCTTTAACCAGAAACCTAAATACTGTATAAACAATTTTGGGCACATGGAACATTTTTTCATGCAGTACATAAAAATGAATTAACCTAAGATGCACATCTTCTGGACATGTGAGTAAACCAGCACAAAAGAATTTGCAAAATTCATACACATTCAATCCAGGCAAGAAATTGTTCCCAGGTTGACAGAGCTGTAATGCAACAGTGTAACCTACTGCTCTACTGTTGTTCTTCCTACATCTATATAATAAAAGCCCAGCGCGGCGTCCGTGTCCGGGTTCCTTTTGGCTGTATAGCCGCCCCCGTTGACAAGCCCCAGTCCTTCCCCTGTCAGAATTCCTGCTTACCCCCCCTTCGTTCTTTCCCCTTTGTGCACATGAGTATTTCGAGCCCCGCATCTGAGTCGGATGGTTCCCCCCTCCGATTGGCATACGCTATTACAATAAATAAGGCGCAGGGTCAAACACTAGATCTTGTAGGTATATTCCTACCGGAGCCTGTCTTCACACATGGCCAGCTCTATGTCGCCTTCTCCAGAAGAAAAGGTTTTCCAAAAGTCAAAGTCAAAATATTGCCTTGCAAGAGTCAAGGGAAATACTACAAGATACTAATAAATACTTCACACAGAACGTTGTTTACCAAGAAGTACTCGACTCTGTCCACTCGAATGCCACGGGATTGTGACTCCACAGACATTACTATGTGCAATGAAGGTGACGGACGCGATGACACAGTGCTGCATGTCACTGACGAAGTTAAAGACCACTCAAATGACCTACATCTCTTTGCTCTTCAGAATGAAGTACCACTATATGCCCCCTCGACAAGCACAGGACGTCCTCAACGGTATGATCCTCCTCTTCCTTACAACCATTTACACAACGTATACGATTCTGATTAGTCTGCGTCCCACACTTCGTGAATCATGGGTTTTGTTTTTAAATTTTGTTTCCCATGCAAAAATCAAATCCGGTGCGATGAAGGACCCAGTTCACGACTGGCAGCCGTGTTTAAACAGGGAGTCCTTCAACTGTGGTCATCCAACGCGCAGCGTAGCGTGCGCCAGGTCGCTAGTCTCTTAAATAAATGACTAACTAGCAAGCCCGCGATTCTTAAAAGAATCGCAAATCCAAGAATGGCAATCACTTTCTGTTCCCTCCAATATTTGGAGGGATGAAATATCATGGAGGGTGGATGTGTCCTGGGAAAGTTCATTTCAACGCGCTTCTTTTATTCATGCAGTCTCTTTTTTGTTTATCTATGGCTGTGTCGTCGTATATGCGGTGGTGTGGGCGGTCGCATTCGGGCGGCTGGCTGTACAACCTGGCGTGCACGCTTTACCTCAGGTTTAGTTCACAGGTCGTAGCCATGGTAAAGTTTCCATTTAATTAAATAAACCAATTTGTACTAAAGCAGTTTCTTTATGTAGGTGCCTTCGTTCATTGCTTTTCTCCATACGGGCTCGTTTACAGGTCGTAGCCATACGGGCTTGTGTTTGTATTACTAATCGTTAAGCTCCTTCCATTTGGAGCCGTGCCTCCTTTGCCTGTGCTGTGTCAGAAGCGCATTGTGGGCGCGCTCGTTCATTATGTTTATCCATACGGGCTCATTTTGTATTTCCGTTAGTTGAGCTCTTTCATTGTGGAGCCATGACGTCTTTGCTTCTGGTGTGTCTGAAGCGCGTTGTAGGAGCCTCCGTGTATTGTTTTTATCCATGTGGTGTCGTCTTTGTTGTCTGGAGCCATGACTTCTTTGCGTGTGGTGTTTTTGAAGCGCGTTGTAGGAGCCTCCATTTATTGTTTTTATCTATGCGGTCTCGTCTTTGTTGTTCTGTGGCTGTGTCGTTAGGTAGACGTCGTTTACGGTTAGGAATCATAATTGAACTTACTTTTAAACTGAATTACCGTCATGTGATCCAAATATGCCACACTGACTGCTGGCACAGTGGATTAGAGCAAGTTTAGTTTACAGGTTGTGTTGTTTGGGCGCCACCTACGGACTCTGGGAAGCCGCTGGGTTTGACTCTGGGGCGCCGAGGCGCTGTGCCTCGGTGCGTCCGCTGTGCATAAATTAAACTGTTGTTTAGTAATATAGATGTTTGGTTCTAAACAGTACTGATCAAATAGGAGATATACACTGCTCATAAAAATTAAGGGAACACTTAATCATCACCGCCTAACACCAAGTCAATTAAGCTTCAGGGATATCAATCTGTCCAATTAGGCAGCATAAGCAATTGTCAATCAACTTCACCTGCTTTAGTGCAAATGAAAATGGCAATGGGTGCACTGGAGAGGCAACAGCAAGACATTCCCCATAAAGGGAATAGTTTTGCACATGATGACCACAAACAATTGCTTGCTCATTATCCCTCCTGACAGAATCTTCTCTAGTTTTGCATTTTACTAGTGTTCTTGTCACTACTGGTAGCATGACAAACCATTACACGACAAGAGCTGGGCAGGGTCGTAGGAGGGCATCAACCCAGCACCAGTACTGGTATCTGCTCTTGTGTGTGTGTGTGTGTGGAGGAACAGGAGGAGCACTGCCAGGGCCCTACAAAACAATCTCCAGCTGGCTACTGGCGTGCATGTTTCTGACCAAACAGTCAGAAACAGACTACATGAGGGTGGCATGACAGCCCAACATCCTCTAGTGGGACCTATGCTCACAGCTCATCACCATGCAGCTAGATTACCATTTGCTAGGGAATACCACAATTAGCAGCTCCGCCACTGGTAACCTGTTCTCTTTACAGATGCGAGCAGGTTCACACTGAGCACATGTCTAGAGACACGGTTACACAGTCTGCAACATTATCCTGCAGGACAGGTTTGGTGGTGGGTCAGTGATGGTCTGGGGAGGCATAAACTTGGAGGATCACACAGACCTCCATGTGTTAGGTACCAGAATTAAATCCTCAAAACCAGTGTCAAACCTTACGCTAGAGTGCAGTGGACCCAGGGTTCCTCCTGGTGCAGGACAATGTTCAGCCTCACATGGCAAGAGTGTTTAGGCAGTTCCTGGATGACAAAGGCATTATTTTTATATTTGGGTCTTGATACCATAATATGGTACAGCAACTCAATTCTGCAACACATTGCAATTTATAATATCCTTTTCAATTACCTGAAATTAGTTTTAAAAAATTATAATCCTATAAGCAAAAATGTGTCAACTAATAAACATTTCCAAAATTTATTCCACATAAAACTTTTTTTAACTGAAAATAAATTCAGCAAAAGTAGGAATATTCCATTATGGCACATAACACACCACATCAGATTATCTAAATTTTACAATGGGTGAGTGCTTGCAAAGATAAGCACTTACGTGTGATATAAGGTTATAAAACAATACAGTGATCCCTCGCTATATCGCGCTTCGCCTTTCGCGGCTTCACTCCATCGCGGATTTTATATGTAAGCATATTTAAATATATATCGCGGATTTTTCGCTGCTTCGCGGGTTTCTGCGGACAATGGGTCTTTTAATTTCTGGTACATGCTTCCTCAGTTGGTTTGCCCAGTTGATTTCATACAAGGGACGCTATTGGCAGATGGCTGAGAAGCTACCCAACTTACTTTCTCTCTCTCTCTCTCTCTCTCTTGCGCTGACGTAGGGGGGTGTGAGCAGGGGGGCTGTTCGCACACCTAGACGATAGGGACATTGCTACTTTCTGTGTGTAGCTGCTTCCTGAAGGACATGGTGCACGGTGCTTCGCATACTTAAAAGCTCAAAGGGCACGTATTGATTTTTGACTTTATTTTTCTCTGGCTCTCTCTCTCTCTGCTCCTGACGGAGGGGGTGTGAGCTGCCGCCTTCAACAGCTTTGTACCGGCGGTGCTTTCGCATACTTAAAAGCTAAACAGCCATATTGATTTGTTTGCATTTTTTCTGTCTCTCTCTGACATCTGCTCCTGACTTGAAGAGGAAGATATGTTTGCATTCTTTTAATTGTGAGACGGAACTGTCATCTCTGTCTTGTCATGGAGCACAGTTTAAACTTTTGAAAAAGAGACAAATGTTTGTTTGCAGTATTTGAATAACGTTCCTGTCTCTCTACAACCTCCTGTGTTTCTGCGCAAATCTGTGACCCAAGCATGACAATATAAAAATAACCATATAAACATATGGTTTCTACTTCGCGGATTTTCTTATTTCGCGGGTGGCTCTGGAACGCAACCCCCGCGATGGAGGAGGGATTACTGTATTTAAGACTAGGAAGTTTCAAATTTCAAATTTGCTTTATATACACAGCATACAAGAGCACATTTTAGATTTTTAGGGCAATATAAAAGTACACTTCCATGAGGTTCACATAAAATATTAATGTACAATTTTTAAAATAAATGATCAAATCATTTTAAGAAAACAAAATGTCTAACACTATACATCAAAGTAGCATCTGTGATAGCTCAAAACCACATCCATTATATTTGCCTTACTTGATTTTGCTCTGATCTCTTTACTGCTGCTCAAGCTAGATTTACGTTATACAGTGGAACCTCAGGTCACGACCATAATACGTTCCAAAACTCTGGTCATAACCAGATTTGGTCGTGACCCGAAGTAATTTCCCCCATAGGATTGTATGTAAATACAATTAATCCGTTCCAGACCGTACAACCTGTATGTAAATACAGTAATCCCTCCTCCATCGCGGGGGTTGCGTTCCAGACCCACCCGCGAAATAGGAAAAATCCCGCGAAGTAGAAACCATATGTTTATATGGTTATTTTTAGAATGTCATGCTTGGGTCACAGATTTGCGCAGAAACACAGGAGGTTGTAGAGAGACAGGAACGTTATTCAAACACTGCAAACAAACATTTGTCTCTTTTTCAAAAGTTTAAACTGTGCTCCATGACAAGACAGAGATGACAGTTCTGTCTCACAATTAAAAGAATGCAAACATATCTTCCTTTTCAAAGGAGTGCAAAGCAAGCAGTCAAAAAAAAAAATCAATAGGGCTTTTAAGTATGCGAAGCACCGCCGGTACAAAGCTGTTGAAGGCGGCAGCTCACACCCCCTCTGTCAGGAGCAGGAAGAGATAGAGAGAGAGATAGAGAGAGACAGATAAAAAAAATCAATACGTGCCCTTTGAGCTTTTAAGTATGCGAAGCTCCGTGCAGCATGTCCTTCAGGAAGCAGCTGCACACAGCCCCCCTGCTCACACCCCCCTACGTCAGCGCAAGAGAGAGAGAGAGAGAGAGAGAGGGAGAGAGAAAGTAAGCTGGATAGCTTCTCAGCCATCTGCCAATAGCGTCCCTTGTATGAAATCAACTGGGCAAACCAACTGAGGAAGCATTTACCAGAAATTAAAAGACCTATTGTCCGCAGAAACCCGCGAAGCAGCGAAAAATCCGCGATATATATTTAAATATGCTTACATATAAAATCCGCGATGGAGTGAAGCCGCAAAAGGCGAAGCGCGATATAGCGAGGGATCACTGTATATTTTTTTAAAGATTTTTAAGCACAAATATAGTTAATCATACCATAGAATGCACAGCGTAATTGTAAACTAAATGTAAAAACATTGAATAACACTGAGAAAACCTTGAACAACAGAGAAAACTAACATTGCAAGAGTTTGCGCTATACTAATACGAACCGCTCGCTAAAAACATTTTTTTTAATGAGTTTTGAGCACAGGGAAAAAAATGAACATTTGAAAAATCCGTAATTTAATAAACAACCAAGAAAAGTAACATTTCAACAATGCATAGAAAAAAGTCTTCATTAAATACAATGAGGTTAAAACAATGCTCAAATCAGTCTCTTTAAAAACAAGCCTGGTGCATTCTTTAATTGCTTTCTCGGCCTTATGCCAGCCCTCCCTCCCTCTCTCTCTCTCGTGTGCGTGTCTGTCTGTCTGGCTCGCTTGCTCGCTACACAGGGAGAGACTGAAAACGTGCGGAAATCATCAGCGCACACAAACCGAAAGGGAAACTGGCTTGTTCATATAACTGGCTTGTTCATATACCGAGTGTGTGGTCGTGAACAGACACCTCTTTCCACTGTATACAGAAATTGACTGTTCAAGGTAGAAATAAAACAAGTATTTGCAGGAGTTCATGAACACAATAAATAAAAACAGGAAAATTGATTATCTGAAGTTTCGTACTTCTCAATTTCCTCCTAGAACTTCACTTATTTGTGTGTGAAGACTTCCAGTTCAGCCTTCAATTGCTTCTGTCAGTTGGAGTTAATGAGATAGAAATAATCTGAAGGTTGTCCTGGTGTAATTGTTTTCACTTTACAATGCTTGAAATTTGCACATTTTGTTTTAAGCCTTTTTATCCCCCCTGGAATTTTGTGAAAAGTGTAACGAACACAAAATTCTTGTAGTAGAAGTAGATAAAACATTTGGTACAAGAATGGATTTTTTATACATTGATTTTTATGTTCTCATTAGATGGTGAACAGCAAATGTTAGTAGAGATTTATTGATCTATAAATGGCAGGGGGGAAAAAGCAAACAACAAAAATAGCCCCCAAGAATATCACAAGAATAGATACTCAAAGTTAACAAAGTCCCTGACAAAATAATACCTTCCAGTCAATTTTTTAAATTAGAGAAAAAAAACACCAGAGAAGTAAGTCTGGAGAGCAGAATCCACACTAGCTGCAAACTGGAATGGTAATAGAAAGTCCAACTCCATCACTTAAAATCCTAACAGCCAAGGAGCTAATAAAAAATAATTAAAAAAGGCCAACCAAACTTTTGTGTCATCTAATAAAGAAGCCATATTAAAGGAGAGAGAGCTGAACTATGTGCCACTTGTGTTATTAGGTCTACAGAATTCCTATAAATGAGTAAGAGGAAAGGGTAAAAGATAAATACAGGAGGAAAAGAAACATAAAAAGGCACCTAGATTCACTAAGAAGCAGAGTAGTGTTTTAAAAAAAAAAAAAAAGAATGAATACTGCATTTTAATTAGTGGCACTGTCATTAAAATAGAGCTATCATTTATACTCTTGTACAAGATTCCAGGCTCAAAAGAAACATTTTCAACAACTCATGAAGAGGCTTGTCAAGTGTGGCAAATAAACTATTAATGCAGGGAAAAGCTGCATGCTGGAGTGAGAGTAAGAAAACAAGGAATTTGCCATAAAGACAGAACATGACATAAGAAGTGAGAAAGAATGACTAACAACTTGCAAGGTATGGGATTACAATGAACCAGGATTTCATGAAGAATGCAGTATAAGTGAAATATGGGGGAAAAAAACAAAACAAAACAGATACAAAGCAGCAGCCATGCTATTTTGGAGGTTGTAGGTTTGCTTTCCAGGTCCTCATTGCATGAAGAGCATTTTGAGCAGTGAGAAAAGCACAATATAAATGTAAAGAATTATATTATTATTATTATATTATTAAATGTGAGTAAATGAATGCATACAAGTGGTTAAACTGTGGCCATGTCAGGTTTAATTCCATCCTTAATAAAAGCCACCTGCCAAATCTGATAAACAGCTAGTACCAAAGCAGACCTTTAAGTAACTGCCACCATAATGTTACATATATTTACTACCATACAATATGAGTATATTTGCTAGATCAGACACAAAAGATGATCTGCAAAATGTAGTAAATCTATCACTTAGTTTCTCCATATTACTAAGCAAATAACTCATCAAATTGCTGCATTATCAGTCACAATTTCTATGTTCAGCAGAGTGGGAAGCAGACATCACATTAGATGAACTGCCAACATAGGTTCATAAGCAATCTCACTACATCTTGAGATGACGATGATAAGGAGGAGTAGGAGTAGGACAGTTGTTGTAGAAAATCATGCATAATGCTAGAATTTCATATACCAGTGCAAAAACCTGCGAAAATCAGTAAACACAACAGACATGCACCTTACACATCAAACAGAAACTTCAGGGTCTCCAAGGTGGATGAAATAAAGATGTCTCTTAATAAGACAAGATATGCAAAAAAAAAAAAAAAACTATGTGCACGACAATAAAAAAAAATGGAACAAAAAGTGGGGAACATCCGTATCAATCAATTTAAGCCACCAATCCATGAAGAATGGTTAAGTACAAGTATCATCCTAGGGCTATGAATAATGAGATGTTAAATTACTTGGGTGATGCGATTTCCATCAGGATCCTCTACTGTAAAAGACGTATCACTCTTACTGCTACCACCTTACTAAATATAAGCCAAGGGGCAAATTGGACAATTATATTGTGAGATTAAGCGAGAGAAGACAGATCTGAAATGTATTTCAAATAGATGCAAAGCAGGCAGTGAGGACAGGTCACTCTAAGCTAAAGCATAATTTTCTTCCCAGTTCACATTTATTTTATCCAACAAAAAGAGATAGTTAATACACAAAAAAGAAGCAGCAGCTGCACTAAATGCAAATTAATGATTTCTCGACGTGACCATCTGGGGCTGTGAGAAAGGCAAGCTCAATGCTCATCTCACACCACAATTAGTAAGTGGAGGAGGTGATCTGGCCTTCATGTAAAAAAAAGGAAAAAAAAAAGCATAATGTTATAATCAAGTGAAAGACAAAACACCACCTAAAAGGCATGGTCATCGGACCCAAATTTGTTGGAGATTACAAAACAGATAGACTATTTTGTGGTGCTTTGAGTAAACATAATAATGGAAGTTGACAACTGCAGATAAGAACACTAGAGATCAGCTCTTCAGCCTCATTCACTGTTAAGCAGAGGCTGATACCTATATTTAAAAAAAATCTGATTAAAGTTTTTCTAATTTATTTGAATTTGTAAAATTCTAACTGAATCTGCTACAGCTTCACAACACTCTTTGAAGAATTAAAAAATTTGGAAATGGAAACATACAGTATATATGAGTAACAATATTTAAAAAAGAAAGTTTAAATGCCAAAAGCATCAGAAAAAAATAATTCTTGCAAGTCTAACTGATCTTTTTAAGGCACACTCATACTCAAAAGAAACAAACTAACAGCTTTTAGCACTAATGGCAAGTAATGCTTGAATATTCCAAGAATATTTCAAACTTGCAATGAAAAATATCATTGAAATTGCAACTACTGAAATAATATGGGAATAATTCATGCCATATGCTCTTCACAAAAAAATACTACTGCCACTGGAAGGTAAAGAGTGTGTATCTAAAGTATGTCAGAAGGGTTTTGCTGTTAAATTCCTAAGAGTAGCAGAGGATAGCTTAAGATGAATAAAGTGTACCTTTTACCACAAGGAATGGGTTTAAAAAAGGTGTGGAACATACACACAGTTCCTGGTAACATTTACAACAAGTTCTTATTTCAGAATAGCTGTGGTACCATACAAATGTAGCACAAAGGAATTATTTAAATTTCTGGCTTGACTGTCTGGATTCTTTATACAAGCTAAACACCCAATTTTGAAACTGCAGGAACATTTGTTTATGTTAAGTAATGATACAGAAAATCACACAGTTGCTTTGTTTTGTGATACTTTCATTCATTTGAATTAAAACATGTAGGCTAAAGATTACCTGCACTGTGGTGAACACAGTTACAAATCAAATTCTATGAAAGCTAACTACTGCTACATTTAACCTTTAAAACATGTCAGATTGCCACACTACTTGAACATCCAGTGATGAGGCCAAATCATTATACTATGATTAAAGTAAATAGGCAGTCTTGAACTTCCATCCATGTACCCAGATTTCCATTTTCTAACTAGCTCTTCAATTTCAGGCTTGCAAATTACAATGGGACAATTTAGAGTCCCTAAGAATTCTAGCATACATTACCGATGCCCTAACCTTTGCCTTTTATTTAAAAGTCAGTATGTACCTTTATGAAACTTAACCTTTCATTTACTTACAATACCACAAGTAAAAACAAACTTTTTTGATACTATCAACGCACAGTGTTCTGACACAATTTTTTTTCAAGAAATTGTGATAATAATGAAGGAACTCTGTCACAACAACAGAGCTTATTCGGCACCATCTAAAAATACAGTAGCAGGTGGAGGCTTAAACATGCATACCTAAGCAAAAACACTGTAACTTTATATTTCTGGTACCCATAAACATCATAATCTGTCTAACGCTATTAAAGTCTGCAGTTATGCAAAATATTTTAAAAAGTAAAATTTTAGAGATTAAAACAAAGCAATTAAAAATGCCTGAATAACTATCGTTTGACAACAGCCGGGTCATATCGTGGATATACTTTCAGGACAAGAAATGCTGTCGGGATGACATCGCAAAAAGCGTCAATTCTAAACTAAGAATCGAGTGTATTGGGTTATCAACATCTAAACAGCAAAAGACACATTTTGTGAATGAGCTACAACATTTTGGCTGCTACAAAAAGGCAGCACAGAAATTAGAAACCTTTTCAAATGCAAGAGGTGTCTCAAACAGCGTGTCTTAATTAAAACCCCATCCCAAGCCCAGTGTCCACAGGGAACATAAGCAGGCAAGGTTTGCATAACCCAGCCTCTGCTTATATAATCATCATTGGACGGCTCACACAACCACAGAAGACACCTCTTCAACAATATAGCGTTTCAACACAAGGAAGCAAGTCGCTGGCTGCCTAAAAGCAGCAAGCCACTGAAAAAGAATCATGCCCGACCGAAGTCGTGTCACTGCAAAGTAAGATAGCAAGATCGTCATTAAAGGCAATATTACCTGGAATGAAACGGCAATGGTATGACACGTACAGTAGGGAAAGGAAATGTGGGTTAAGTTTCCATTCACCCCCTGTCAAATACCTTTACAATTATTGTATCGCCAATATTGCTTGACCTGCAGTATAAACCCAATGGGACGGAGCGACCTGGCCAGTCCATAATGCCGCAAAATATGATGCTCCGCTACCCGGATGTGTCTCAACGTGCCCTTTCACTTTGAGTGCAGCTCGAGTAACTCGCAGCGCCCACCGAATCTCCTTGTGTCAAGATAAAGGACATAGAGATGGCGAAAACACGACGGAACCCCTCGTCGTTTTCCTGCCATTGCCGAGCTTACTTACCTCGGATTCGCTTCGACCGCCTTGTCTCCGCCGGCCTCGTCCTGGTACTCTATGTACGGTTATTATTAGGTCCAGTTCGGAGTCAATGCCGACTCGACTTTTTTCTTGGGGTGTGTTTTTGTTTTTTTTTTGTTTTTTGTTTTTTTCCTCGCTTCCACAGGGGCGAACAGCAGCTACAAACAGTAGTGCTTCTTTCAGCCACTGCAGGGAGTTCCGCATTACCCGCTCAGGGGAGGGGTGAACGAGAGAGGAACCTACCATGTTAGTCTGGGGGGATGCAGTTCAACTAAATTATTATATCAATACCATTACAACAAATAGGAAACAAAATTACAAATAATTAGATGATTTAAAACATTATTGTAGCAAAAGTATTAAACTGCTTTTGTAATCTATCTACATAACCGTTTCGGAACGTTATATTTTTGAACATCTCCTTCCATCCCATAATGGTTAGCTCCCTACAGTCGAAAAAAACCACGGCTTGTCATTTGGGGTCACGGAGGGGGGCGTGTAAGGCGCCTGGACTCCGGCTGCGCGGTGTGACAGGTCTAGAAAAACCTGTACGCAACTGACCAAAAGAAACCTGTAACTAAAAGAACCTCATCAGCCTTAACAGAGGTCCCACCTTTACACAGGTTATTTTGTTTGGGAAGGGCTGCACATTCACCCCCTCACAAAAGGAGGCGCACTAGCATATAAAACACAGTCTTGACAATATCGTCGCGTGTTCAGACAAGGCTTCCAAATTCAACACTGGAGTGACCTACTGTGGGTGAAAGATTACCATTTCCCCATTAGGCGTTCCAACGGTAAACTGTGTGGTTTCAACGTGTTAATAGAATTATATATAATCTCTCCAGGTTCATAGTGATGGTTTAAAAACCAATCACAAAGTATATCATAAGTGCGTTGGCTCTTTGCATAAACAAATATGTTTAGAACTCCGGCAAACGTGGTAAACGATTAGAATTTGTCTGCTCAGTGTTGTATAATCCATGCCACCATACAAGGCTTTACTCTTGAAGGAACGCAAACAGTGAAGAATTGAGTTTTCTGTTTATATTTCTTTTTCCATTAGAAACATTAGTTATTTTTCGTGCAAAGGAAATACTGCATGAAAATTTGTTTCACAAAAAATGTGACAAGTTTTGGTAATAACATTTGTAGGAATCTTCAAAATTACAAAAGTGGAAAAGAAAGAGTCATGAAGGTGTTAAACATAAACAGAATATAAAAATAGATATATTTTAACAGTGGATTGAAAACAGAATTGAGCGCACATAAAAATTAATGACAAGTTAAAGCACTTTTCATAACATTAAAGAACAATGGTGTGATCATCACCTTAAAATTTTTCAAACGGTTTCAGTCTGTACAAGGACAAATGATACACCACCCACTCGCTACTGGTATTTTTTCTGTCATTAGGCTGATAACATGGATAAATGAATTGGGAAATCCTACTTCATATGTTGCTAAATTCAGGCCTGTGGTTCTTATTTGGCTGCAGGTATTCTTTCTGAATAGTCTGACAAGGAAAAAAAATACTGTAAAAGAATGCAATGCTTTAATTTTACTGGTTGCTAAGAGACTTTTGGCTTTGATTTGGTCAGCCAGTGAAGATCAGGGGTTCATTTTAGTCTCTGCACTTTCAGTTACAGCATATGGTAAACTCTTACTATAAAGCAGCAAATTACCAGTAAGCAGATAAAAGTGCAATTAAAATATCCAGTATACGCCTATCGTGAATGACAAGTATTACAAGCAAAGTAAATACAATTTTGTTGTTATCTAAAAATGATAAATCTGTTCTGGTAGTTTTGGAGAAAGGCCGAATTCCTCCTGATTTTTTTAATGCTGAAATTGCATTAAATGAGCATAATTAGGCAAGAGCATGAGCATGCACTAAAGGTTGAAAGTAGATGCTGATTGCCAAGTGTGGGAACAACACTGTGCTCTCCCAGATTAGGTTTGACGCCAGGGTGTATACACATGATCAGTTTATGGCAGAGTGGTCACAAAAAAACATATTTTAAAAGAGAGTTTTCTATTTGCTGCCACCCAGTCTGACACACAGCTAATTTGACACCATGCTGTATTCAACTACTGAAAGAAAACTCTTTGAAAATATAGTCTTTTCCAAAGGAAGCACATAAAAGTGACAATTTGCAGAATAAAATTAATGGCATTGGACTAGGCTCATTTCAAAAAGCTGCTGGGATCTGAAGTCAAGCTGCAGCTGATTTTGAAATCAATAAACTGTCAACTGCTGATACTTCATCACTCCAGGACAGCCCAGTAAATTTGGTCCCAAAATGAATTGCTTAAAACCTGCCATTCTCACAGCCTTGGTGTGCTCAACAGACTTCATCAACAGAACACCAGGGAAGAGGTGACCTGTACATTATATAACCATATTCTTTGTCTGCTGCTGGAGATAATGAAAGCAGGGAGCATTTCACCAGTCACACCACAGTTACAGTATATAAGCACAAGAGTCAATCTGCATCAGTACACAATCACTAAACCCTACGGTATTAGTTAATTGTCCCTTTTTAAATCCTTATTGAAGTCTGATTGTTTCAGTATGATATGCATCAGGTCTCCTGCTACCCACTTGTCCTATAAGTGCTTTTTATTTTTTATGGCCAAGCCACTGAGGATTTAATGGACTCACTGGGCTAATTTCATTAGTTGGTCCAGTATGGATGCAAGATCCAATGGAAATAAACAAAAAAAAAAACTCCAACATGTAGCACCAAATGATCTGAAAAAAAAATTTAAAAAGTGTACAGTAATAATGATTTTAAAGAGGAAATCAAAGTATTTCATGGTGGCATAATAAAATGGTTGTTTTTAAAATGGTTTTATCTACAAGTAAATTGAAATGTTCAGAATGGATTATGTCCATCCAAGTGGCCAACTCAACATTAAGACATGGAATTATAATTCTTAGCAGTTTTGGTCAGAAGAGACATTTTTGTAATTTCAAGTGCAATTAACAGTCTGCATTTAAAACAGCCTCCTGCAAGCATTTTCTTTAGTTATTAATACTGTTGATGGTTTTACACAAGATGTACAGCAGTCCACCGTGTTGTCTCATTTGCAAAGTGCATGATCAGGCTTAGCTTCCACTTGAAAAAGGTAAGCAGCTAAAGGCATTTTCGGGAAGCCAAGATTGCTGGATCTTAGAGCATGTCCAACAAGGACAATGGTTCAACAAGAATGACAGTTTCATTCATGGACATCCCATATCTCAGATAAAAGAGGTGGAAGCTTCTTGTCCTGAAGCCGTAGGGCAAAAACCTGTTCAGAGTGGACACTGCTAAGAGTGCGAAGACTGACCAGCTTCATCAACATACGGGGGAACATCAGGCTGTCCTGAAATCGGGAGAAAATTGACTTATTATGTTGCAGCACTAGAGGAAGACAGACATAGTTAGGACTGTGCATATCCATCATTCAGGTTATTTAAATTCTATTAAAAGGGATCACCTTGGTATCTTTGAAGTGAAATATGTTTTTTCATAATCATGGCAAACATTTTTCCCTGGAAACTTGCATTATTAACTAAAGAAGTATTTCTAAATAAAAAAAAAATCTCTCATTGTCTCCAGCAACAGCATGTCCACTAGGGCACCACAAAAAACAATTAAATAAATTTAAAACTTACCAAATACATCCAATTCACACCTGAGAATATTTTATGTATTTATCTACATCTTGTAAAGATATATTTATGGAAAAATTGCCTATGTACATTGCTTTAACAGAAAACATAATTTGTGTTTGTCAGAATTCACTACTTTTAAAGATGTCAAGCTTCTTACTTTATTAGCCTATACATAGGTGAGAACCTCATCCCCTAGTGCATGGTTACGTGGTATCTCATTTTTTGAATGGTCTGTTCATATTTTTTGGTAATGATTTGAGTACTCATTACATTTTCCAGTGAATTTTTACATTTTTCTAAAGCTTTAGACAAACAAGCTCTTCTTATATACTTTAGATATATCCAATTATGAAGATAATTAATCAATTCACATTGCTAAAATTAATTTGTATGTACCAGAATACAAAAATGGGGAGTTTCAACAGATTGAAGACTGGGGGTGAGGGTTGGGGATGGAGTTAGAGAGTGACAGAATTGAAGACACAAAGTGAGATATTGGAAAATGTACTACCATTATAGTGAGGCTCAGGACATCTGTGCAAAGTGGCTGTATATGAGAAAATTCTAACCTAATGTCTAAAACAGACAAATACGTTTGCTGCAGAGAGTGGTATTTTGTACTATTTCAATTGGAAAACTTAGACATATCCAGCAACAACAGCCTATTTTCTTACCCACAAAATTAAACAGGAAAAAGGAAATGAAAACTGAAGGATGAAGTAGACAACCTCAATTATATTTAGCTAATTTACTGATTTAGTTACCAACAAAAACAAAATGAATAGTGCCAAGGCTTCACAGCTCCTTCTAAATGCCACAAGCTGCAACTTTAAAGAATAACTAAAAGAAGTCAATGGAAACTATAGACACTACATTTGTTTTATATAATTTTCACATCTCAGGGATACATATTTTAGAACATTTTTTCTGAAAGGCACAGTCGTATTGAACATCTACAGGCATGTATTTTAATTCTGTTACAGTGGTCCTAATTAGCCATGTAGCTTCATTTACACTAGATTTAACACTTTACACTACATCATGGGCTGCATTAATAAGAGAGATGAGTCAGAGTACAGGAAGGCTGTGGAGGACTTCATCTTGTGGTGCAGGAACAAAAACCTGCAACTCAATGTCAGCAAGACAAAAGAGCTGCTGGTGGACTTTCAGTATGCCAAGGAGCCTCTGTTGCACTGTACAAGAAGGGCCAGAGCAGACTGCACTTCCTAAGGATACTCCGGTCTTCCAGTGTATGCAGCAAGCTGCTGGAAATGTTCTATCAGTCCATAGTACAATCATAATGTCTGAACAAACTTATCATAGAGCGAACCCTGTATACAACGAAAGCTGCTGTGGAAAACAGGATAATGGCAAATCGGATGGGGGAACTCTCTTGGAGTACTTTTAGCCACAGACTCATTCCAACACAGTATGCTAAGAAGCACCTCTGGGGTCTTTTCTGCCAACTTCTATCAGGCAATTCAATGCTTCCACCCAATGTACCAGATACTAATTTTATTTATTTATTGACTGATTGATTGATCGGCTGTATTATCTATCCCATGATTCTGTAAGCTTGTTTTTTGTGTTTCTGCTGCTGTATGCATCCGAATTTCCACATGAGATTAATAAAGTTTAACTAATCTAATCTAATGCTGTTTACATAAAACCTCCATACACAATAGTTGCTATGCCAGGAGAAGTCAACATGCATCTTTCCCCTAGGAAAGACAGTGCTAAGAGTTATTATTAAAAACAAGTTACTTCCAACTTTATTTTTTATCGTAAACATCTCTCTGAAATGTGGATGGCATTGTTTTCAGAAGTCAGAACATTTGCTTTATTGAAGTGAGCATATTTGAGAGTTTCAAGGCATATATGACTCATTTCTCCTGGTATCCCACAGACCACCATCTTAAACCACTGGGGGGGAAATGGATTTTATTTAATTGATAAATTATGCTTTACTTAAGAACACATGGTGTATACTGTATGCTACAACTGTAAAAAAATTATTTGCCATCAAAAAGTTTGAACTTACTGCTTAACAAGAGAAATAGAAAGGCACAGACTGGTCAAGCATTGTAAAACTGACAGGAACAAACATGGGTTAGTGAAATGATACAGAAGTGACTCTTTTACTTATTGAGAAAATAATTCTTGGCACAAGTTTACCAAATGTACTTGAAATTATCTGACAACTACTCACTTTTGGTCTCTTGATACGAATATAGGCGTGGAGTGCATCCACATATGGCTGCTGTAGCCTCTCTACCAAATCATGATCCTGTACATTTGGTCTATCTGAGGAAAATGGAAGGGAAACACTATAATATAAACATCTAATCATACCGTTCTTAAGTCTGAGCCAGGCTTCTTACCTGCAGAAAAAATGTTGATTGCAATAAGCAGTGCATACTCTGCTTCATCAAGGTGTAGCTCCTTCATTCCCTTGGAAAATTCAAAGATGGGGTTGATGAATTCAAACTGCAACCCTATTGATTAGGACAAGGAACTGGATCAGATGCATCTCACAGAGCAATGAACATCAATTGCATGAAGGACAATAGAAAACTAACACCTCAAAGACCATATACTGTATGTGTCATGCCAGGCAAAGACCTGGAAACCAACCTGCTTTTGCAAAGTCATCCTTATTGTAACTGAAGTCCTTTAGAAAAGTGATGCTGTCAATAGCTGGATCATACCTCCGAGACGTCTCGAGCAGCATAATCTAAAATAGTGCAAAACAGAACTATGAGCTAAGAACAAGAATTAGTCAATCCAAAAATGTGATGTGAAGTGCACGGTTTTTAAGATTTAATGTTTTTAGTTTTTCATGATAATACTTTTTTTTTTTCGTGGTTATAGTAACCATCGACATTTATGACAAGTATCTTGCATGAATAGAAGTTTTGGGCTCCAATAGAAAACTTTCATATTAATTTTATATTACACTTTTTAAACAAAAATTTTTAAAATTTGTCCAAGTTGGTCTTGTTACCTCTGCTCAACAAAACAAATGCTCACCAACACAACAGAGGCATACTGCTCTGTGAACCTTAATAATATAACTAACAGACAACTGCCAGATAAAATAATAACAAAAGTGATATACACTTAAGGCAGTAAAGTTGCATTCCTTTTTGTGTGGTCTGTTCTTGCTGTTGCAATTATTGTCTGAAATTCTTCCCCTGACACGGGTTACTGAACAAATTAGAATGTTGGTGTGAAACAGGCTTTAGTCCTTCCCTAAATTGGTGATTTTGGGGCCATGCATTTAATGTGTTGGTGCATATTGGATTTGTAGTGCCTTTCGTTAATCTGTTATGATTTTTATTTCACCTCACTTTAAACAATAACTCTGTCAAAAGTGGAAAAAATGCTGATGTAAATAAATGTGTAGAAGATGGTCTACAACATTTGAAACTACTGCATATAATGCAGTATGGAGGAAGAATGTAATTTCACCAGACTACTGTTCTACATTTTAAAAGAGGCTGCATTATTTCAGACACTTACTGGCAAATGTGTTTTGTGTCATGCAGGCTGATATTGCTGTGTCAAAGTAGGACTTAAAATACTACAGACAATGACATGCAGTTGGATTTTTTGGTATCCAATACTACAAAGGTACTGGGATTAACACAAAGTATGTACACAAACATACTCAAATTAAAACAAACTTTTGACAGTTAATGTTTTTAATTATTACAGTATCATTTATCAATGTTGTGTTGTCAGCTCAACACAATATATTTTGGGATTGTATTTGCATTGTACAGACAGACATTGTATACTGTAGTATATAGTGTATAGATGCAGCACAATTTTATTTAAAGCTTCTGGCTTGCCAATCATAGCATGTTTTGTCTGTCAGATATCTCTAGTCCTCTGTGGAGGAATGGGTGGGACTGAAATTTGTTCTGTGGTAACAAAATGAAATATTTAGACAGTGGGCAGGAAGAGTATAAATAAATAAAGATTTTCCTTGTAGGTCTCTCATATACTGTTGCTGTGTAAACTTTTGCTCTTATGGGCCTCATACTCTACATAATTATGTACTGTATCATTACAGTTCATGTTATCAGATTATTAAAACATAAAGTAATGCAAATGTTCAATCAACGTATTAAAAGTTACGTGATAACCAAAAAAGGTAAAGTTAAATGATAACCAATGCTTTATGTCAGAAAAGAAGCTCTGCCATCCCCATACTTACAAATGATAAACTCCACTTGCCTCCTCATCCAATTTGAAACCTAGAATAAATTCTGCCATGATCACACTTATTTTAAATAGGATAAAGATCCAGCTGATTGTTCTAATTATCACCCATTTTCATTGAGAAATTCAGATGCAAAATTGCTAGCAAAACTCTTACTTAGACATCTACAACAGGGTATTTTAGAGCTAGTCCTTCATGGTCAATCTGGTTTTATTAGATCCCATTATACAGCTGATAATATTACGCATCTACCTTATATTTTGGATGTAGCTCCATCTTTGTCTCAACCAACAGCTAGTCTTTCAGTTGATGCAGAAAAACTTTACAATCAGATTAACAGGAAAATTATCTGGGAGATTATAAACTTAATGGGCTCTAATGAATGTTTTGTTAATATGGTTATAACTTTATGCACTTTCCCCAGGCTGTTCACTCTCTCCATTACTTTTTAATCTTGCTCTTGAAACTTTAGCCATTGCTCTTCAAGATTTACTTTTTCCTGTCACGGTCTATGGCTCCCCAACATAACATTTTCTTTTATGCCGAGGACATTTTGCTCTTTCTTGAGAATGCACATCCTGACCCTCTCACATTTACTTAGCTTATTTAGTTATTTTGAAAATATATCCAGTTATAAAATTAACTGGTCTAAATTGTCTCTTCTCCTAAATTATCCTTGCAGACAAATGCATTTTCCCTTCAATTAAATATCTTGGTATTGATATCTGTACCATATCTTCAAATTATCAACATATTTCTAAGGTGTTAAAGAGTTGCTTGCCTCCTGCTCCTCTCTCCCCTTGTCATTTCGGTCAAGACTAGCAGCCATTAAAATGAATGTGGTTTCTCATTTTAGTTTTATCAGTGCAATGTTGTCTCTCTCCCCTCCTGTTAGATACTGGACTGATCTTTAATATCCTGTTTCATGCGGAGTAATGAAAGTCCCCCTAGTAAACACTTATCTTTAATCTGTGACCAGTCCAAGAGTGGGATATCTTTACCAGATTTGGAATTGTATCACTGAGCATTTTGGATCTTTCATTCTTTTTACTAATTCAAGCAGCCATACCACAAGTGCTTCAGAACAGGTCATCCACTTCACGCTAAGTACGTTCAGGCCCAGCCAGTACTTGGATGGGAAACCATCTAGGAAATGCTTAGGCTGTTGCTGGAAGAGGTATTGGCGAGACCAGTAGGTCTCCGTCTAATCACTTTGAATAGCAAGAAAAAACGCTATATAAATGTAATTAATTATTATTATTAATATACCTTTAATGCCTCAAATATTCTTTCTAGTAGACTTCTTTTCTCTCCCTTTTACTATTATCAAGGAGGTTATTCATTATAAAGTTGCAGAATAACAGCATGAAGGAAGTGTGGGATGGGATGAAGATCATCACTGGCTGCAGTTCGAAGCAGGGTGCCTCTATCGAGAGAGACAGGGAGAAAGCAAACCTGATGAACAACCTCTTTTTAGCAGGTTTGACCACCCTAACCCACTCTCACTGTCACCTCAAAGTACTGCATCCTCCACCCATCCTTCTGCTGATACCAGCATAGGAGAGAGTTTTCCCCCACCCACAATTACAGTAGCCCAGGTAAGCAGTGAACTGAGGACACTTTGTGCCAGCAAACAGTGGGTCCAGATGGAGTATCGCCATGACTGCTGAAGGCCTGTGCATTGAAGCTGGGGAGTCCTATACAGCGCATCTTCAACCTGAGCCTGGAACAGGGGAGAGTCCCGAGGCTTTGGAAAACATCTTGCATCACCCCAGTCCCAAAGGTATCACGTCCTAGTGAGCTGAATGACTTCAGGCCTGTCACCCTGACGTTACATGTGATGAAGACCATGGAGCAGCTGCTGCTTCACCACCTGAGGCCACAGGTCCGCCACGCCCTTGACCCTCTACAGTTCACATACCAGGAGAAGGTGGGAGCGGTGGACGTCATCATCTACATGCTACACCGATCCCTCTCCCACTTGGACAGAGGCAGAAGTGCAGTAAGAATTATGTTTCTGGACTTCTCTAGCGCCTTCAACACCATCCAACCTCTGCTCCTTAGGGACAAGCTGACAGAGATGGGAGTAGATTCATACCTGGTGGCATGGATCGTGAACTATCTTACAGACAGATCTCAGTATGTGCGTCTCGGGAACTACACGTCTGACATTGTGGTCAGCAGCACAGGAGTGTCGCAGGGGACTGTGCTTTCTCCGGTCCTGTTCAGCCTATATACATCGGACTTCCAATACAACTCGGAGTCCTGCCACATGCAAAAGTTCACTGGTGACACTGCTATTGTGGGCTGCATCAGGAGTGGGGCAGGAGGAGTAGTATAGGAACCTAATAAAGGACTTTGTTAAATGGTGCAACTCAAACCACCTACAACTGAACACCAGTAAAACCAAAGAGCTGGTGGTGGATTTTAGGAGGCCAAGCCCCTCACGGACCCCATGACCATCAGAGGTGACTGTGTGTAGAAGGTACAGACCTATAAAAATACCTGGGAGTGCAGCTGGATGATAAACTGGACAGCCAATACTGATGCTCTATGCAAAGAGAGGACAGAGACGACTATACTTCCTTAGAAGGCTGGCGTCTTTCAACATCTGCAATAAGATGCTGCAGATGTTCTATCAAACGGTTGTGGCGAGGCGCCCTCTTCTACGCGGTGGTGTGCTGGGGAGGGCAGCATAAAGAAGAGGGACGCCCCACGCCTGGACAAACTGGTGAGGAAGGCAGGCCCCTATTGTAGGCACAGAGCTGGAGAGTTTGACATCAATGGTGAAGTGACGGGTGCTGAGCAGGCTCCTGTCAATCATAGAAAATCCACTGCATCCACTGAACAGTATCATCTCCAGACAGAGGAGCAACTTCAGTGACAGACTGCTGTCACTGTCCTGCTCCACTGGACAGACTGAGGAGATCGTTCTTCCCCCACACTATGTGACTCTTCAATACCACCCGGGAGGTTAAACGGTAACATTATATCATGTTATTGACTATTATACCTGCCTTGCACTCTCCACCTTGCACTTTTTAACTTGCACTGTGTTTTTATTACTCTTTAATTAATATTGCTTTTATCAGTATGCTGCTGCTGGAGTATGTGAATTTCCCCTTGGGCATTAATAAAGTATCTATCTATCTATCCAGTTTACGTACAATCACTGCAGATCTGCATTAGCCTCTTGCTGGATATCCCCTAACTCTTTCTTTTAATTACTTTCTTTTTATAATTTGCTTTTATTGATCTTTCTACAGCATGGATCAATGGAGTGTCTTGCTCTAACATCATAAAGTAGAAGTCAGTGGTGAAGCTGTCCAGGTTTGGATATTAGGAGGCATAGACCACATATGGCTTCCTACTCTTTGGGTGACTCGAGCAACTACCAACCCCTTCAGTTTTTGTTTTTTTTTTATTTTTTCTCTGTTTTCCCCCCCACACAGGACCGGGTGTTTCAAAGTTGTTATTTTTTAATATTCCCAAATATGTTTGTATTTGCTCAAGACCTAAAACTTTAAATCGCAAAAAGAAAAATTGTTCTAATAGGCCTCAACAGTTTATTGCACCTCCTTCACTGAAAGAATGTTAAGGAGGAGAACTGGATCATGCAATGCATTAGCTCAGTAACATTTGTAGGTTTTCATGCATTACGTACTTTTTTTCAAGACCTAACACAAAATCTAAAGATGATAAAGGTCTGAATTTAGACTAGGCCAGGGGTGGGCAGATTCAGTCCTGGAGGGCCGCAGTGGTTGCAGGTTTTTGTTCCAACCCAGTTGCTTAATTATAAACCAATCCTTGTCAATTATTTAATTGCATGGCTTGCTAGTGCTTTAACTCTGCCATGTCAGGTTATTCATCATATCCTAGATTTATTTTTCTTTCTAAGGATATCATCCAAATGATTTGAAGTCTAAAACAGATGAGTAATTCTCAGTGCTTCACTTTTTTCTCTTCACTTTTCCTTCCAAGTATTTAATTAAACTAAATAGTGCATGATAAATACACACAGGTGTAAATGAAAACAAGCTAAATGGAGAAATTTTTGTCATTTGCATGGTGTTGCTAATTAGGAGCAATTAAAAACCAAGAATACAGCTGTTTAAGACTAAAATAAGCAATAAGGGTTCAAAAATCTTAACGAGCGAGACAACTAAAGTGAAGCTGAAGTGTTACTTGAGCAATAAGGGCTTCTTATTTAGCAACTGGGTTGGAGCAAAAACCTGCAGCCACTGCGGCCCTCCAGGACTGAATCTGCCCACCCCTGGACTAGGCAAATGCAAAAGTCTAAATTTTTTCTTCATTGTAATGTAATGTTTCATAATGTTTATATTTCCTAGTTCAGTAACTTGTTGCATGACCCCAGGTAGCAAAATGTATGCTTCATCTCATTGACAGATGGTGAAGAATTTTCTTTAAATTTCTTCTGAAATTGAGTAGAATGCATAGTACTCTAATGTATATCAAATTGTTTAGATCCTGATGCAGCAAATCGTGGTGCTAGTGTTTCTTACTTTGGAAAGCAGATGTTTTTTTTTTTAAAATAGATATAAAAGCACACATTGTTCAAAAAATATACTTTTTACTCATCTGTCACAGAAGTCTTAATGGTCATCCAAATGTCAGAGTGTAGACACATCATCTTCTTAAAAATGTCCTGTTTGCTATTACCTTTCCAATGTGAAAAAACTGAATTAATTGCACATTGTGTCTCTCAGATGGCACAATTATGAACAGTGACATTTGATGATGTGAGATGGTTCTCTTGACTTGATTGAAAAATTTTTCAACTTGCTCTGGAAAGATTTTGGCATTAAGACTCACCTATTTACCAAATGTTTTCCCATTTGAATAATGTGTTTGTGGCTATAGTACTGTGGAACCAAGAAGCTTTATTACATCTCTTTGTCACTTTTTCCCAAACTAACAGACTTCCATTTTTACTAGAATTTTTGAGGAATTTCTTTTCATCTTGAACATGATTTGCATTTAGTACCTGTATGTTAACAATTTCATTCTGGGTTGGGTTATACAGTACCTTTGTCAGTTTTGTTTAAATCAGGCCTGATAACTTCTAAAATCGTTTAGTTTATAAACACTAATCACTCCTTTAAGTAGGTTAATTTGGGGGGTTGTGTCCCAACCCTTCTTTTGTGTACTATTACTACAAATACAACTATAACAACAATGTGAACAAATTCAATGTTAAAAAATATGCTGTGGTAATGTATATAATTTGATTCAATGACGACATGTTTTCATAGTATTACAAGCTATTCACTCTGCATATTATTTGAAATAATTAGTTAAATGTGTCAAGTTCACAAAATGATAATTCTGTTGCTAAATTAGAACATCAGAATAATCTAGATGAAAAGAGGCTATTTGGCCCAACAAAGCTCGCTATTCCTATCCAGTTAATTCTTCTAAAATAACATCAAGTCTAGTTGTGAAAGCCTCTAAAGACTTACTGTCTACCATACTACTTGGTAGCTTTCTCCATCTGCCTATGGTTCTTTGTGTAAAGGAAAAACTTACTGATATTTGTGCAAAATTTACCCTTAACAAGTTTCCAACTGTGTCCCCATGTTCTTAATGAACTCATTTTAAAGTAACAATCTCAATCCATTGTACTAACCCAGCACAGGGGATGCACAAACCAGTGTGTTTTCTTCGTGCCAGTCCCAAACCCTGATAATGGAGAGGGATATGTCTGGAAAGGTATCCAGTGTAAAATTTTCCCAGATCCACATGCAGACAAGACAGATTTCCATATCGGATCAGTCAAGTCCCGGGTTAACAACGACTGCCACCAGTACTGTTAGCCAACAGGGTGCTGGCAGAAATTGGGCTACTGTTGGCCGGAAGAAGGAGAAGAAGAGGGGAGAGATGTGTCCGGAGGAAAGAGGAGAGGAGGAAGATAAAGACAGTGCAACTGAGGGTAGGAACTTTGAATGCTGGCAGTATGACTGGGAAAGGGAGAGAGTTAGCGGATATGATGGAGAGAATGTAGGTTGATATATTGTGCGTGCAAGAGACTAAATGGAAGGGAAGTAAGGCCAGGTGGATTGGAGGTGGATTCAAATTATTCTTTCATGGTATGGATAGGAGGAGAAATGGGGTAGAAGTTATTCTGAAGAACAGTATGTCAAGTGTGTTTTGGAAGTGAAAAGAGTGTCAGACAGAGTAATGATTATGATGCTGGAAATTGGAGGTGTGATAATGAATGTTGTTAGTGCATATGCCCTGCAAGTTGGGTGTGTGATGGATGAGAAATATGATTTCTGGAGTGAGTTGGATGAAGTGATGAACAGTGTACCCCAAGGGACAGAAAAGTGGTGATTGGAGTGGATTTCAATGGACATGTTGATGAAGGGAACAGAGGAGACGAGGAGGTGATGGGTAGGCATGGTGTCAAGGAGAGGAATGAAGAAGGTCAGATGATAGTGGATTTTGTGAAAAGGATGGCATGGCTGTGGTGAGTATGTAATTTTAAGAAGAGGGAGGTGACGTACAAGATATGATTATACCCTATGCAGAAGAGTCAATCTGAAGGAGAATAAAGACTGCAAAGTGGTGGCAAGGGAAAGTGTAGTTAGATAACATAGGGATGGTGGTCTGTAGGATGACGTTGGAGATCAAGAAGAGGAGGAGAGTGAGGGTAGAGCCAAGGATCAAATTGAAGTTGAAAAAGGAAGACTTGCCAAGTTGGAGTTTAGGGAGGAGGTAAGACAGGCACTGGGTGGCAGAGAAGAGGGGTTACTAGACAGTTGGGCAAACTACAGAAAAGGTAGTAAGGGTGAAAGCAAGAAGAGTGCTTGGCTTGACATCTGGACAGAGGAAGGAGGAAAAATATAACCAGGTGGTGGAATGAGGAAGTACAGGAGAGTATATAGAGGAAGAGGAGGGAGAAGAAGAAGTGGGATAGTGAGGGAGATGCAGAAAGTAGACAAGAGTACAAGGTGTAAGGTGAAGAGAGAGGTGGCGAAGGCTAAAGAAAAGATGTATGATGAGTTGTATGAGAGGTTGGACACTAAGGAGGGAGAAAAGGAGCTGTATTGATTCCGGCTCGGTCCTTCTGTCTAGCCAAAGAGTGTGTAGCAGGTTAGGGTAATAAAGGATAAAGAGGAAACTCACAAGCGAGGAGAGTGTGTTGAGCAGATGGAAAGAGTACTTTTGAGAGGCTGATGAATGAAGAGAATGAGAGGGAGAAGAGGTTGGATGAATGTGGAGATAGTGAATCAGGAAGTGCAACAGATAGCAAGGAGGAAGTAAGGACAGCAATGAAGAGAATGAAGAATGGAAAGGCTATTGGTCCAGGATGACATACCTGTGGAAGCATGAAGATGTTTAGGACAGATGGGCAGTGGAGTTTTTAACCTGGACTGTTTAATGGAATCTTGGAAAGTGAGAAGGTGCCTGAGGAGTAGAGAAGAAGTGTACTGGTGCCAATTTTTAAGAATAAAGGGGTAGTGTGCAGAGCTGCAGTAACTACAGGGGGATAAAATTGATGAGCCATAGCATGAAGTTATGAGAAAGAGTAGTGGAAGCTAGATTAAGAAGAGGGAGCGATGATTAGTGAGCAGCAGTATGGTTTCATGCAAGAAAGAGCACCACAGATGCAATGTTTGCTCTGAGGGTGTTGATGGAGAAGTATAAAAAAGGCCAGAAGGAGTTGCATTATGTCTTTGTGGACCTGGAGAAGCATATGACAGGGTGCCCCGAGAGGAGTTGTGGTATTGTATGAGGAAGTCAGGAGTGGCAGAGAAGTACGTAAGAGTTTGTACAGGATATGTACAATGGAAGTGTGACAGTGGTGAGGTCTGCAGTAGGAGTGATGGATGCATTCAACATGGAGGTGGGATTACATCAGGGATCAATTCTTAGTCCTTTCTTATTTGCAATGGTGATGGACAGGTTGACAGATGAGATTAGGACAAGAGTCCCCTTGGACTATGATGTTTGCTGATGACATTGTGATCTGTAGTGAGAGTAGGGAGCAGGGTTGAGGAGAAACCTGGAGAGGTGGAGATATGCTCTACAGAGGAGAGGAATGAAGGTCAATAGGAACAAGGACTGAATACATGTGTGTAAAAAGAGAGGGAGGTTAGTGGGAATGGTGAGGATGCAGGGAGTAGAGTTGGCGAAGGTGGATGAGTTTAAATACTTGGGATCAACAGTACAGAGTAACGGGGACTGTGGAAGAGAGGTGAAAAGAGTGCAGGCTGGGTGGAGAAGAGTGTCAGGAGTAATTTGGTGACAGATGGTTATCAGAAAGACTGAAAGGGAAGATCTACAGGACTGTAGTGAGAGCAGCTTTGTTATATGGGTTGTAGACGGTGGCACTGACCAGAAAGCAGGAGACACAGCTGGAGTTACAGATGCTAAGATTTGCATTGGGATGTGACAAGGATGGACATGATTAGAAATGAGTAAATTAGAGGATCGGCTTAGGTTGGATGGTTGGGAGACAAAGTCAGAGAGGCAAGATTGTGTTGGTTTGGACATGTGCAGAGGAGAGATGCTAGGTATATTGGGAAAAGATGTTAAAGATAGAGCTGCCAGGAAAAGAGGAAAAGAGGAAGCCTAAGAGGAGGTTTATGGATGTGGTGAGAGAGGATATGCAGGTGGTGGGTTGTGACAGAGCAAGATGTACAGGACAGGAAGATATGGAACAAGATGATCCGCTTCTGCGACCCTAACAGGAGCAGCCGAAAGAAGAAGAAGAAGTGTATATACATTATCATCAAAATAATAATGATAATAATGGAGAATTCAAAAAAGTTTGTAGGTTTGTCCGAATTATGTAACTTTAGCTACTATGGATTATTAATGCCGGTAGGTAAGTGCATACACGAGTACTGGTTTGTATATTTGCATTCTTCAAGGTGACACGTAGCCGCTCTTCATCGCAAGCATCAGCATTGGCCTCTGTGTGAATGCGTGTAGGCAGTTCAAGTGCAGTTGGCTCGGTGATTTACTGAATTTCATCAATGGCGTCAGTTGCACCTTGTACATATAATAATAGATTTATGTATAGTTTTTTTTTATAGTTTTTACAGTTCTTTGGCAATGTGTAAAATGATCAGTGTTGCAGTAATTGTGATGCTCTTTGCATGAAAAAATGTGTTCCATTAAATTTCACTTTTTCTTGGTCAATTGTGATGTTTCCTTAAAAGTGCAACAAAAAAAGTATTTGGCGTCCGAAGGGTGCATTAACCTCCCAAGTATGTTGCGGTTTTTAAGTGTTAATCGGCACTACAAAATGCTACTTAAAACGCATAGGTCGCTCAGAGCGCATTCGTTTAACCAACAGCTGAACACCCATGTGGAGACAGAGGGCCATTCCTGCTATATTCCTCTCTAACTGCCTTTTAGCCTCCCTAAAATCCTTCTTAATGGTTACACTCATGTTCTTATACGCCCTACAATTCACACTGGAGTTATTAGTCTTTTATGCCTTATACAGCTGTTTTTAGTCCTTTGCAGTTTCTTTTTCAACTCTTTATTAACTTACTGCTGAGTTTTTGTTTTTTTTTTATTTCCTACTAATTCAAACTTTAGGTATGTACCTGTCCTGCATTATATGTAAAACATTTTTAAGCTTGTTCCACTGCTCCTCGACTGACTCCGCACTTAAAAGCTTATCCCTATCTATCCTCCTTAGATTTTACCACATCTAATAAAAATTTGCCCCACCAAAGTTAAACTTACCAGTAGGCCTGGGAAAGTTAACACATTGATTTTTGTGATTAACGTGGCTTGTTTAACGCATTAAAAAATATTGTCAAATCCAGGGTTGGGCAATAAGGCAAACACCTCAGGTAGTGCTTTGGTCAGAACCGCATTTCATGTAATTTTTTTTTTTTTTTAACATAAACTTTTTTGTATTATTTAGTGAAGTGCGCATCTAAAGAATTACATACACATCCAGTACCTGATTTATATACAGTAATCCCTCGCTATATCGCGCTTCGCCCTTCGCGGCTTCACTCCATCGCGGATTTTATATGTAAGGCATATTTAAATATATATCGCGGATTTTTCGCCTGCTTCGCGGGTTTCTGAGGACAATGGGTCTTTTAATTTCTGGTACATGCTTCCTCAGTTGGTTTGCCCAGTTGATTTCATACAAGGGACACTATTGGCAGATGGCTGAGAAGCTACCCAGCTTACTTTTCTTTCTCTCTCTCTTGCGCTGACTATCTGTGATCCTGACGTAGGGGGGTGTGAGCAGGGGGGCTGTTCGCACACCTAGACGATACGGACGCTCGTCTAAAAATGCTGAAAGATTATCTTCACGTTGCTACCTTCTGTGTGCAGCTTTTAAGTATGCTGCACGGTGCTTCGCCATACTTTAAAGCTCAAAGGGCACGTATTGATTTTTTTATCTGTCTCTCTCTGCTCCTGACGGAGGGGGTGTGAGCTACCACCCTTCAACAGCTTTGTGCCGCGGTGCTTCGCATACTTAAAAGCAAACAGCCTATTGATTTATTTGCTCCTTTGAAGAGGAAGATATGTTTGCATTCTTTTAATTGTGAGACTGAACTGTCATCTCTGTCTTGTCATGGAGCACAGTTTAAACTTTTGAAAAAGAGACAAATGTTTGTTTGCAATGTTTTTGAATAACGTTCCTATCTCTCTACAACCTCCTGTGTTTCTGCGCAAATCTGTGACCCAAGCATGACAATATAAAAATAACCATATAAATATATGGTTTCTACTTCGCGGATTTTCTTATTTCGCGGGTGGCTCTGGAACGCAACCCCCGCGATGGAGGAGGGATTACTGTACTACCTTTAAAAATTTTATGAATAACTGTACTATCAAACGTTATCTGCTTATCCGTGGCTACTGTTTAACATCATTCCCTAGGTTTACTCTTTCAGGACTGTTTAAGATTATTCTAGGTTTATAGTACTGTATTGTCAATAGATAGCTCTACTTTAATCCTTCTACACTACTGTTGGCGGGGGCTTGTTTTGTTTTGGATGTGCTCCGTTTCTAAGTATGTCAGAGGACTAGGACTTTGTGAAGTGTGGTCTAGCATCACATGGAGAGGCAAAATGGGAAGGCAGGGTGGGAGAGACTGAAGCAAGCTATTCTAATCTGTCATTTAAAACCCTTACAAATTTAAGTGTCAACATAACAATAGGCTTCATAGCAATAAATCCAGGGAAAATTGGAAATTAAGGTCAAAGTTGTCTTATGTAATAATGTACTACCTTAATTAAGATTACAAAATGTCAACAAAAGTTCAAGAAGCAATGTCTCTATGACCAAACAGTGAACTTGGTGATCTGGAATGTCAAAGGTCTCAATCACAAATTAAAGAGAAAGAAAGTATTCTCTGATCTAACAGGGCTAAAACACAAAGATTTTTACAGGAGACCCACTTATTAAGAAAGGATCAGTTTCGGCTGCACAGAGATTGGACTGGGCCAAAATATTCCACTCCTGCTATACAAAGAAAACTAGAGGTGTGGGAATTCTTATACATAGAACAATTTTCATTTTGTAGTATCAGATGATCGCCATGGGTAATTTAACTGTAAAGTGATTTTGATAAAATATCTACCCACCCAAATGTCGATGACAGGGACTTCATTCAAAACGTATTTGCATCCAATCCTAATGTTAACACTCATAACATTATAATGGCCAGAAGACTAATTGCACTTTAAATATAGCCCCTGGATAGGACTCCCTGCCACAGGGGCGATACTATCTAACATTGCAAAAACATTTACACAGTTTGTAATTGATCACAACTTATCAGACCACTGGAGATTTCTAAATCTAAACTCAAGAGCATATTCCTTCTTCTCACCAGTACATCACTGTTACTCAAGAACTAGCATATTCCTTCTTCTCACCAGTACATCACTGTTACTCAAGAACTGATTATTTCTTATAGATAATTTTTTGTGCACGATCAAATCTTGTAAGTACAAAGCTACTGTTATCTCTGACCACCCCCTGTGATCACTGAGCACAAATCATTATGCCCCACATATTTCATCTTGCAGCTGGTTGGTCATAACCAATGTTCCCCTCTAAGGAGTAGCATATAGTGAGCAAAAAACATTTGTTTTATCAGCGACAATTTTGTTTAAGCCAAAAATTTATGAGCACCTCGGAGTGAGCGATCGTGCGATAAGTACGAGCGACGCCATCGGAGTGAGCGATTGTGCGGGAAGTATGAGCGACGCTCTGAAATCGTGTGAGCGATCGCTCACGCGCTCAGCTTAGAGGGAACATTGGTCTTAACCCACTTTATTAGCTGACGAGAACTATATAGTTTATATTCCAAGCAAAATGATTTTTTAGAGACAAACACAAAGGGGGATTATGAGAAAAGGACCTTGAACAGAAAATACTGTGGCCTGCATTCCTAACAACACTAGCAGAATTTCAAAATAAAAAAGCCCTTTTTCACAAACATTTGCTGTCTGCATGGACAAACTTAAGCAAGACTTGCATAGATGGTCTACTCTCCACCTCACTTTTAGCAGGAGAAAATTAACACTGTAAAGATGAATATCCTTCCTAAGCGTCTTTTTCCATTTCAAAGCATCACCATATACATTAGCAAATCATTTTTTAAGAAATTAGATTAAATTCAATAACCTTCTTTATTCAGAATTCAAAACATCTATGCATCCAAAGGGTGACACTACAAAGATATAAGGCAGAAGATGGCATGGTTCTACCTAACTTTCAGTTCTATTACTGGATAGCAAATATACAAGCTATAAAAACCTGGACATTTACACAAATGCATGAACACACACAGGCTTGGCCCACAATAGAAATAAAATCCTGCAGGTACTTCTTTACATTCCTTGTGCCCCAGTAAATACAATTTACTGTCAAATATACTAACAATGCAATTGTGCTTCATTCACTCAGAATATGGAACCAATGTAGGAAGTACTTCAAGATTAGAGAAGCTTTTATCTGTGGTAACCTTTGCATCAAGGTTATTATAATTAACGAAAACTAAAATCAAAACTGAAACGATTATTAAAAAAACATTTTTGTTAAAACTGAAATAAAATAATTAATAAAAACCAAATGAAAAACTAAAACTAAACTATTAAAGTAGCTGGAAAGACTAACTGAAATAAAATAATAATTTACTAAAAAATAATTTTAGTTTTAGTTTTTGAATGAATATTCTTGCTGTTAGTTTTTAACCCTTTATAACTTTTAATTCTAAAACTGAAAGTCATCCACCACGAGCCACCCACACATATTCCATTCAGTTAATGGCAGCTGGTGACAGAGAGCGGAGTGTTCACACAGCATTTGCGGTGACAGAGCAAGCTGAATACGGGTGTAAAGCGGTGTGGAACAGAAAGTGATTTACATGCCGCCTTTCTTTGCATTTGTTGTATATGAAGATGTAATTCAAACACCTGAAATCGGAATGTGCTGGTCAACAAAAACTTCACCATATGGGACAGAAAAATCATGAGTGAGTAACGTTTCAGTTTATTTCTCAGGTGCCTCCTTTTTGTTGATAGTAATTGACCTGCCACTTCGCACACGAAGTATAGACAAAGTATAATAATCATGAAAAAAATTTGACCAAGATTTTGATGAATCTTAATGTTTTAGACCTTCCCGAGTCTGAAAATACTGTTTTTTTGGAATTGTGTGTGTGTGTGTGTGTGTGTATTATATATATATATATATATATATATATATATAAACGCAATAACTCAAAAACGCAACTAGATAAATGGATGAAATTTGGCTGTGTTTATTACACCAAAATTGTAGACATGTAGTAACTTTTGGGCTAAATCCATCAACCGGAAGTGGTACTTTACCTGAACACATACTTGATTTTTTCTTTTATTCATGCAGCTGTAGAGTCCGATTTATCCATTACTTTATAATAATTGTTCAATATATTATTAATTTAATTTGATTTGTTGTTGGATGGTTCTTTAATGTACATAATATAATCATTGTCTTGCAGTTTACTCCTCAAATATCCATCCCCATATCTGAGTACCTTCTCATGAAGACCACTCCCGATTTCTGAAAATAAAACGGCACCAATCGAGAGATTGACAAGGTCATCAAACAAGATTAGCATATTGTTGCTGACCAATAACGTTTGCTTTAAAAACATGGTTTAAAAACAAAGCAATACAAACCTTGTAAAATTCCTGAGTTGGCAATGTCTCATTGTGACACAAAAACTAAACTCCATAGTAGCTCTTTAACCGTACCATAATTACTAAAACTAAAACTGAAACTAATATATTTACAAATAAAATATCTTTGTGACATAAAAACTAAATTAAAACTAAAAATATACGATGAAGGGAAAACTAAAAACTAAACTGAATTTCCAAGTAAGGTCAGAAAAAATATAGAAATAAAAACTAATATAAAAAGGCAAAACTATAATAACCTTGCTTTGCATGATAACCATCCTTTTCCACCCTCTAAATCTTGCACAGTTTTTAATGTTTGGAAAACATATGGGTTTAAATCAATTAGAGATCTGAACATAGATAACATCTTTGCTTCCTATCTCTCTACTATAAAAAAAAATTTTTGGGAGGGAGACCAGGGAGACGAGACGTGATCTTCTCGGAAGACAATTTGAAGTCCCGCAAGAGACACTTTAACTTGCTCTCAGCTCTTAAAACAACGACAAGCGACAAGCAAAACACGCAGATCGCCAGCAGCAGAAACCCAGCAGATGATTCAACCGCTTCTCCTTGCATGCATTCAGCCACCCTAACCCTCCTCACTTCACTTCGCGAGTGGCAGAGACGCGAAGTGGCAAAAGGACAGCTGCTGTACAGGCTTTAAAATGATCGATGGGCAGCGCAACAGCAGCAAAAAGAGAGCAGAGGATCCGACGGCATCTCCTTAGAATGTGTTCATGCATGCGTTTCCATCAACACAATGTTTTCACTATTTCCAAATTAGAAAGTTTGCTAATCAAAATCTGCCTAATTTTCCTCAACCCCCCCCCCCCCCCTCCCCCCCCCCCCCCCCCCCCCCCCCCCCCCATAATTCTAATCCGGAAGAAATATTGATCAGTCTTGAGGACCTCAGCATTTCTATAATATATAAAAACCTTTTAAAGCCCCTTCCTTTCAAAGATCCCAGAGTACAGTGGGAAAAGGATCTCTCATTCAACATTTCAGAAAAGGAGTGGAAGGCAGCCACGCGCAGAATTCACTCTAACTCCATATGCGTAAAACATGCAATTATTCCATTTAAAATCACCTAGCGATCAAATCTGTCTCCTTTAAAATTGTCCAAAATGTTTCCAGGGCAAGATCCAACCTACAAACATTGCAATTGAGCTCCAGCCATATGTTTCGGGCATGCACCAAATAAACACCAATCTGGACATATGTTTCGGGCATGCACCAAATAAACACCAATCTGGACCAAAATCTTTAAATGCCTTTCAGAAAGCCTTTGTGTCACAATCTCTTCTAATCCATTAACAGCTGTGTTTGGTGTACTCCCAGATGGGCTTAAAGTGGAGAAGGACAAACAAACTGTAATTGCCTTTACTTCACTACTAACACGAAGACATATCGTGCTCAACTGGAAGAATCCTTACTCTCCTATTCCAAGTCAGTGGGTAACTGGTGTTATATACTATTTGAAATTGGAAAAAAAACTAATTCTCACTTAGAGGATCTGTTCAAAATTTTTTTAAAACCTGGAAGGATCTAATTAATAACATTTTGGAATAAGCATTTATACTGGGGAAAACAATTCTCTCCCCCCATTTTTTTTTTTACTCTTAAAGATTTACTCTGGTTGTTGGCCTTCCCCTCTTTCTCATGGGTGGCGGTAGAACTGAATTTAGTTTTGTCAAGTTTGCCTTGCTTGTATGGAATGTTACTTGCTTTTAATAAATTGAATAAAATGGAAACATATTTTCATGTAAAGTTTTAAAATTTTGCATTACTTGCAGGGGAGTAGGAGGAAAAGGGAGTAGGAAGGGGGTAGTTTATGGCAGTCCTGAGGCAATAGTGAAAAGTGGCAAAGATAAAAATTATGCTCTCTTTTTTTTCATTTCATGTTTCTATAAGAATAACAAATCAATGTCATATCATATAAGTGATAATTAAGCTATCTTTGAGTGGCACTAAAACTAAATTAAGTCTCTAGTACCTCTGTACTTAACTCAACGATCTGCCAGGTAGCTTACAGTGCTGACTGTCCTAATATAATGACAAAATTCTACAAAAATATAAGTATAATGATTATCCATACCCATTATTCCAGTCTGCAGTATCTTCGTTACTTTATGTAAAGAACACAGCATAACCATCCAAGTAATGCACAGTGTCAGATTTAAAGTGAGACAGCAGCTATGGAGTTCTTTTTTAGTGTGCCAGAAGCAAAGGTATAGGTAGAGCAGTGTTTTCCAACCTTTTTTCTGTGATGGCATACTTTTTGTAACCCAAAAAATTCTAAGGCACACTATGATTCTACCAAACAAACAAGCATTAAATCTCTTAGACATGTTAAAATTGTCCAAAGGGAAGGGACAGGAGGCGGCAAAAAAAGCAGATACATCACTTAGTGAACACCGTGGGTGTATTTTCCAGCTGCTTTGTCCCTTTGCCTGCGCATACAGGTGGTCCTCTCTCTGCCTCACCTCCAGTGACCTGGGGTCAGTGGTAACTTGTATGCTCACTGTCCCACGGCTTTGCGAGAGTCACTGGTGAACATGCACACAGGCAGATGGACCCCCGACACGTCTACTGGCTGCTAAAGTGCTCTCTGAGTAATGTGTCAGCAAAACGGTGATCATAGACTTGCTTTTATGTCAGCTTCTCCAAGTAGTCCTGGTCTCGACCACCTGGGGAGCGTGTCTCTCTCAGGTCTGGACCCAGAGGCAGTGTTATTTCCACAGTGCACCAATTGGAAAACACTTGTGTAGAGTATAATTATGAAGTCATTGAAGGTGATGAACAATTGAGGATAGTATTTGCAGGATTTTAACACAAGTTTTAATGTATGCCCATTTAAGAGATGCATATTCTTTCAATTAAATCAGTCTTCAGCAGTGCATTCAAAGTCAAGAGTCGTTTTGATCATTTTTTTTTACTTTGACACATCTGTGTCTCATATGCTATGCCAATTTGGGAATGAATATATTGGCCTTGTTTCCTTATTGCCTTCTTTTCAAAATGTCTTTTAGTTGTTTCATTGCTTGTATTTTGTTAAAAGTTTGGGTTTAAGGTCATTGTTTAAGTTTAAACTATGCCATTCATTTTTTTAAATTAATTTATGTTGATTCTACATACATTTTGTGATTTAGTGTGTATTTACTTCATAATTTATTGTTTTAATGTTAAATGCAATTAAACTCAATGCTGGTGCTTTAACATAACATGTTAAAAAAACAGTCACTGATTACTTCTAAACACTCCTGCTCTTATGCTCCAATATTTGCAAGGTTATCCCAGTTAATATTAGAGTAGTTAAAGTCCCCATTACTATAATATCCCCCTGTAAACTTGCCTTGCTCATATTACTAAAAAGATGTGCATTGAAATTATTGCCTGCATTAGGCAGTCTACAACACACTCAATAAGACCTCTTTCCCTAATACTTTCCAGACAAAGCCACATGTCCTCACTAAGATGGAGCTCATCATCCAACTGAAGAAGATGTGTTTAAATTCTGCTTGACATAAACAGCAACCCCACCTCCTTTTCTGTTCAGTCTATCCTTCTAAAAAATTTGTTATCCCTCTATGTTATACTCATCCCCATCATTGTTATTTAGACAGGTTTCTGCTGTTTTTATAATATAATTATGCTCTGCTAAATATAACTCCAACTCAATTGTTTTTTTTTTTGATAGTTCTAGCATTAAGGCAGGTTAAATCTTCCAAGGCAGGCTAAAATCTTAATATATTTATCATAAAGATATACACACAAAAATAATATATGAAAGGTTTAATGAAATAATGTGATGAATGCCATATTCACATTTTAGAACCACTGTTAAAGAAATATTGTCAATTGAGAATCTCAAGCTATAGTCAAATCATATTTTAGAAAAATGACATCTTAATGTGCAGAATGTTATAACCAATAATGATCCATAAGTGTAATAACTCAATAAAATATATGATAAATAGCACTTAAATTTTAGTGTAAACCATTATATAGTGGATTTAAAAAATCTGCACACCACTGCCAAAAATCTCAGATTTTGTGTAATAAAAATATGAAACACAGATACTGTAAATCTGGTCAGAACTTATTCCACCTTTATTACAAAATTGCAATCTATACAAAAAAGGTGAAAACAAATCAAACGGTTCAGTGAAAAAGGGAAAAAATTACACAAAAAACAGGTTGCATTAGTGTGCACATCCTCTAAATTAATGCTTAGCTGAAGCAATTTTTGATTTTATTACAGCACTCAGTCTTTTCAGATAAGAGTCTATCAGTTTGGCACATCTGGACTTGATGATATTTGCCCACTTATCCTTGCAAAAAATTTTCAGATCAGTCAAATTACGACAGCATCTTCTGTGCACAGCTCACTTCAGGTCACCCATAGATTTCTGGCTGGGCCATTCTAAAACATTGATCATCCTTTGATAATGCCATTGCTGATTATTGATTTTGATGTATGCTTTGGGTCACTGTCATGCTAAAATGTGAAGTTTCTCTTCATCATCAGCTTCCTAGCAGATGCTTGAAGGTTTTATGCCAAAACAGACTGATACTTGGGGCTATTCATGATTCCATCCACCTTGACTAAACCCCAGCTCCAACTGAAGAAAAGCAGCCCCAAAGAATCATGCTCCCTACACCATGCTTCACTGTGGAATATGTTGTTCTTTTGATAATGTGCTGTGTTATTTTTGCGCCCAACATACCTTTTTGGAATTATGGCCAAATAGTTCAACCTTGGTCTCATCAGACCATAATACATTTTTCCACAACGTTAAGGGAGACTGGGTATATTTTTTGAAAGGTTTAGCCAGGCTTGGATGTTTTTCTTTGTAAGAAAAGGCTTTCATCTTAGTACCCTAACTCACAGCCTAGACATATGAAAAATATGACTGATTGATGTTACATGTAGGGAACAACCAGTACTTGCCAGGGTAGGCCTCTTGGTGGCCTCCCTGACCAGTTTTCTCCTTGTCTTCTCATCAGTCTTTGAGGTACGACCTGATCTTGGTAGAGTCGTTGTTGAGCCATAATTTCTCCACTTATTGATGACTTCATTGTGCTCCATGAGATATTTAATGCTTTGGATACTTTTTTGTACCCCTGGAGCACCTGAGCTCAATTTTGAGCTTCATGGCAAAGGCTGTGAATACTTATGTACATGCGATTTCTCAGTTGTTTTATTTTTAATAAATTTGCAAAAATCGCAAAGTAAACTTTTTTCACATTGTTATTATGGGGTGTTGTGTGTAGAATTCTGAGGAAAAAATGAATTTAATCCATTTTGGAATAAGGCTGTAACATAACAAAATGTGGAAAAAGTGATGCGCTGTGAAAACTTTCCAGATGCACTGTATATATATATATTTTTTTTTTGTTCTTTATTTCGCCTTATACAATTTTTTGTATTAGGAATTTGTTAGTTTTCGCACACCCCTTGGGGTCAGAGCGCAGGGTCAGCCATTGTACAGCACCCCTGAAGCAATTGAAAGTTAAGGGCCTTAATCAAGGGCCCAGCAGAGTAGGATCTCTTTTGGCAGTGACGGGGATTCGAACCGGCAAGCTTCGGGATACCAGCGCAGATCCTTAGCCTCACAGCCACCACTCCGCCCCATATTATATTATATAATATATATATATATATATATATATATATATATATATATATATATACACACACATACATATACATATACACAGTATATTTATTTATTTCAGGTAATCAAGATCTTCTAAACTTCTTAGTTTCATAATGTGAGGTTTTGCTACTGCCAGCACTTAGCAAGTGCATTATTTACCTCTATTATTATTTATTGTTAAATATTGTATGGAGCACCACTTTGTACAAGGTACCATTTATGCCTTAATTCTTTCTTAACCATATATACACTGTATATTTATCATGTGCATTTCAGGATAAAATTATTTTTCACTTCTCTCATTGTTAAGCATCAGAATTACTCCATGTCATGTATCATTTGTCATTTCACACTAGCCATTTATCACGATTCAAGACTCACTTATTGCTTATCACTTTGAGATTGACCTCATACCCTGTATGTTCATACATTTAATAAGTAATGTACTGAAAAGAGGCTGTGAGTTTGCATGTTCTGCTCTGCAAGCTTTTTTTCTTTAAGGGCAGCGTCTCAGTATATAGTGTATGCACTGTTAAAATAATTTATGTCCTAAGCTCTTCCAGACCCTTTTGTGAAACTGCTTTATGCCATCTTTATGATGTTCTTTGATGTATACTTCTAAAGATTTTTGCTCTTGCTGGTATTTTGCTTTCCAGTTATTCTGTACTTGTGTTCAAAGTACACATTAATTAGACTTTTTATTAGATTTATGTGTATTTTTTTATGCTATTTCGTTCATATTTTTTACATTTGTTACCTTTTGGTTATATGGATACATAGCATTTTATGAAAAAAGTTGCATTTTGACCAAAAAAAAAAAAACTTTTTTCTGAAAAATAAAAATTTAAAGATTTACATTTAGAGAAAAGCCAAGCAAAATGACACCTTTTATTGGCTAACTAGAAAGATTACAATATGCAAGCTTTCGAGGCAACTCAGGCCCCTTCTTCAGGCCCCTTCTTGCCTGAAGAAGGGGCCTGAGTTGCCTCGAAAGCTTGCATATTGTAATCTTTCTAGTTAGCCAATAAAAGGTGTCATTTTGCTTGGCTTTTCTCTACATTCATAATGGCTAACACGGTACAGCACCCTAGTACTAAAGATTTACATTTGAAAATGGAATGTGTCAATATAGATTTGATAAACATTTTAAAAACTTTACATTTTCAGTTATGACAAAATGCAATAGGCAACAAAGGATCACATTTATCAGTTTGGCTCCTTCTGTTCAAACAGGATCCCAGGTAACAGCTCCCACTTGTTCCCATCTCTTATTTAAGTGGCCTTGTTAGCTGAATGCAGTGGTAGTGCATGCAAACTTCATGCAGACAACATCCAGGCATAACATTCAAAACCAGAACCCTAGGTTCATGAATCAGCAGCACAACTGTGTCATCCTACTTAACAGCCACTTATGTAAATAAATTCTGTTTGCTAGTAAATGACACTTCCACTAATGCTATACAGCTCTATTTCTCACCACGCTAAACAGCTTCAGACAGATATTTTACTTCTTTATTTACATGAAAACTCCACCCCAACAGACAGTGTGAACAGACAAGCCAAATTAAAACCTATCCTTATCTCAGGAAAAATAGTGCCTCAAATATAAGATAAAATACTTTACAGTTTATTTTTGTTGTTATAAATATACATCAGAAATATGCAGAGCATGCTTTATGAAACTGAAACCTTTACCATATAAAAATGAATGTATGCTGTAAGTTTTAATCAACCAACCTGCCCTACCCTCCCCACCCTAGTGTTTCGATATACCCTGTAAACTGCATTTAAAGTTTCAAGAACAGGCATGGTATTCTTTTTAAAAGTTACAAAAAATGCTGCACTTAAAAACACAATTTTCAACAGCAAATTAATGTATACCATGATTGTGAAAAAATTACTTGAAAAACACCAAATTATCTTTTAATATATGAATATAAACTAAATATAGAAATATTGTTAAAGAAATTTTATTTTAACACATTAATTACAAGCATCTTCCACACTGGTATCAGCTGACAAGGATGTAACTGATGATAAGATGCTTCTGATATGCAGAGATGAAATCAGAGTATATTTCTTAGCACATAGAGATCTGTGATTGACTTGTACAACTGGCTTGGTTAAAATTTTAGTTACAAACTAATTTTAAAGAAATTGGGAATGGGCAATCTTTTTATGAAATCTAATTAGGGAAATGCATTTGAATATTACACCTTAATTTCTTAACTTCTAGAAATGTTGTGTATATCTTGTATGTTTAAAAGAATAATTAGTCATTCTCCTCCAAAGAGGCTATAGCTCTGATCAGTCTCAGACGATGGGGCTATAGCTATTGATCTTCCAATGCATGTACAGCCATGTTAATTCAAATAAAGAAAACAAATAAACCACTATATTTTTAGGATATCAATATCACCTTCCTTAAATAACCAATTAAATTCCTTCACTTCCTCAAGGCATTTTCCATAGATTGGTTTCCTCCTCAACATATTACTCTTGCTACAACTGCTTTATAATGACCATCTCAACAGTCCAATCGCAAACAGCAATGTACCTCAATTGTAGAAGTCTTCAGTAGTGCAATCTGATCTTCACGAGTTAGTTCCAGAAAACCAGGCAGTTGTTTGGCAAAATCAACAATCTCTTGGACTGACATGATAGCCAGTTCTGTGAAATGAGCAAACCTTTGCTGACGTACTTCTCGATTTTGTGGGTCCTGGTTCTGAGGCCATGGCTGTAAAGCAGAAAGGTAAATTTTGATTTGAATCTCTAATCATCAAGAAATATTTGGTTATACAGTATATAATTATCCACAGAGGAATTTAACAAGATTTTGAAGGAAGCAGAGGATTTCAGTGGTGAAACTGTACTTACACCTATCAGAACAGGTAAGAGAACCCAGCAGACTAAAAGCTGCCTTGGTACTATTATGATATCATTCTAGGATAGTAGAGGGTGTTAAATATTATTCGTGCATCACCATCACAACATTTACAGAGTAAAAATGTATGACCAAATTTTAAGACAGAAAATACCAAGGTCAGTGCTTTGAGATAGTAGCCTCTAGGTGATTAAATAATTGAACGAAGGAATTAAAGGTAATTTCAACAAAGAGTTACCATTCTTCTTGTTGAGGGGCAAAAGCACAAGCAAAATTAGGGGAAAAAAAACAATGAAGGAAAATCATGGCTGGCAAAGCAACAGGTGTCAGACAGGAAATCCTGCCAGTAGTTTACTCACAGTCACTTTGGGGCGGTCAATGAAGGAACGTTTATTACACTGTTTTTGTACTGACACCAATTTCTCTATCATCTCGCGTTGCTCAGGAGCAAGCTTAACAGGCTCCAAAATGGAGGGGGTACGTAACAGGGCCCCAGAGTTTCTAGCAGTCTCATCCTCCTGTCTTTTAATCTTTTTCAGTTGTATCTGTTCTTCTGACAGGACACCTATGAAAAAAAATGAATTAATAAAGATCATTCTATTGAAAATTCTTAATCTCATAAGACCACTCCCAAATATGACTTTTGCCTTTCATATGTACTATTACCCACTATACTCTCTCCCTCTTCTAAACCGATACCCTATTCCACCCTTTATTAAATCTACAATTTCTCAGCAATAAAACCCACCACCCCAGATACTAATAATTCTCAAATTTTCCCCAACCACTTTACCTCATCTTATTCCTAACTTGTTTCACACTCCCTAATAAACCACCATTTACATTTCATTATGTTTATGACACGTTACTCTGCTATACTACCTCTTTGCCCTGCCCCTTGACAACTCACATTGCTCCAGCATGCCTGCCTCACGACACTTGCGTAGCCGGCATTCCTGGCACTTGCGCCGCATGTACATATCCATCTCACACTTGCCACCATTCTTGCAGCTATACTGCGCACTCTTGATGACGCTACGGCGGAAGAAGCCTTTGCAGCCCTCACAGCTCAATACATTGTAGTGGAAGCCAGAGGCCTTGTCCCCACACACGCTACACACCTCATTACCCATCATTTTTGGGGCTGGCCCTTTTTTCCTCTTGACAGGCAGCCGATCTGCGGAGAAAAAAAATATCACACTTGTTTTCAATGTAAGAGATTCATATTACATAATAACTCATAACAAAGTATTATCAAATCAAAATAATACAGGAAAGCAGATCAAGTGGTGGTACAGGGCTCCTTTGATCAGCCTTTCTAAACCATCTTTTGTAAAACTTCACCTTAATCTAAATGAGAGTATGAGAGGACCTAGTGCCATCTAGTGCCCAAAGATTATAGCAACTCTTTCCCACGAGCAGCAGATGACAGAAAATAACATATTCATTAAACTTATCAGTGTGTCAAACTCCTAATATTAGGAGTCATAGACTTCCAAACAGTTGATGATACCCGAGAAAGGCGAATTAGTAAAATATGGATTCCCCCCCCGTGAAGTGGGTTATCCATTAACAATAAACTATACACAAATAGTCAAAATAAATTGCTTAAGTAGTTAATTACTAAAGCATAGAACTGTGGAATAGCATACCTGAACAGGCTGCCAATGTATCAGTATCATAGTCCAGCTGCATTACTGTGCTGTTTTCCATTGAAGCTTGACCCATATCCATTTCCTGGGTGCTGGGAAGGATGAAGCCATCACGCTGTATGCTGAACACAGCATCACAGCTATGAGACTGTATAGCCAGAAGGCCATCATGGGCTCCCTCAGATAATAAATGAGAGACACCCTCTTCTACACCAGAGACAAGTTGTGGGTCTGGAGTCAATGCCAGAGGTTTACCAACTCCTTTATAAAAAAAAAAAAAAAAAAAAAAAGGATATGGTAGTTTTATAATTACCAAACAATATAGGAAACACTAAGACACTAGACAAACACACCTGATATAAAATGTGTTTTACAAAACGTATACTCTGACCTACCTTTCACCAAAAAAAAAAAAAAAAACAACAAACAAGTTCTATTCACTCTGGGTTGCAGTGGGATCCTACTGTCCATGGACACAGAGTTCTGATTGATATGGCACTCTACTTCTTCTCAACTTATATCACCTTTCTACACTAAACTTTAAAAAATATAGTCTCTCTGCCGATTCACCTTTTTCAACAATATAGAGTCAGATTTATTCCTGTCTACTTAATCTATTCTACAGCAACAGACGATCAAGTTCCCAAATTTCCCTGAGGTTATCTGAATGTGTACTCCTCAAAAGATATCTAAAATTGCTCAAAGGATATATCATAGTGCTGGAAGACAGCAAACATTTGGTATTCGGTACACTGTATTAATCTCCGAGGGGAATTGCAGGATTCACTATTCTTCCAGGATGTTTGAACAAGTGGGTGTTGCACAAGTGACAAATAAACATTAAGAAAAAAAAACTAGAGGAATAAAAGGCAAAAGGGATGCACATTCAAATTTACGCATTCATATGCAACCATAACACATACAATGGCTATAAAAAAGTATACTCTCTCCTTATGAATTAAAATTTTATGCTCATTAATATATACATTTTCTATTAACTGACCAATTTTTTGAACATACTTATTCCAGTACAAACTAATGGGAGCCGGAACCTCTGCCATTACTGGCTACAAGGCAGAAAGAAGCCCTGAAACTGGTGCCAGTTCAACACAGCGCATACTCGCACATTTGCATCCTCAGCCATATCAGGCCAACTGAAGCAAATGATTGAATTTTTTTTTTGCATTGATCAATACAAAAAGCACTGGAATATCAAAAAAATCTAAATCACTAATTATTAAATTATAAATGATAAGAAATGATTTATTCCATTATACATTTTAACAAGTTCAGGTCAAATTATTTGTCTTTGGAAGTGATAGATCTTAAGTGATGGATAAATGTGTAAAGGTTTAGGAATTACTTGATTAGACGTTACAGATCCTTTCAAAAAACTGAATAAATAAGACCAGGGATGCATTCAATGCAAATATTAAATAAGATTACTGAAAGGTATCAGCCATGGGAGGCTATAAGAAAATATTAAACAAATTATTTATTCCCCAAAGTGGAGTAATCCCCATCATACAACAATGGAGAAAATGTAGCACAACTATAAACCTGTGTAAAACAGGATATCTTCCAGATATTTTTAGCACTAGAATGACACGAACTGCAGTGGCCAACAACAACTCAAAAATTTGTTTCCATAGCTTAGATGGAAGAAACCTGTCAGTATTGTGAGAAAAAACACAACAAATCTTCAATGAAGTATACAGGCAAAATAATTAGAAACTAAATAGAAGAACTTATGTCATAAAATGTGACCAAAAGTTAACATTTTTATAACTTGATGCTGTTATCTGGACACAACTATAATATGGCACATCATCCTGTAATCATCATTTATGCCATAAAGCATGATGAAAGCAGCACAGTGTAAAAAGGATAGTGTAAAAAGAATGCAGCAAAGTATGAAGGAATAATTGAAGGTAACTTGCTGGGGTCTGCAAGAGACATGCAACTACAAAGAAAATAAACTTCTGGCAACAAGACCTACAGCAGTGGTGTAAAACTCAATTTTATTGAGACCCCAAAAAACATTTATATTATCCAAAGCGGGTCACAATATATCAACAAACAACAATGATTGCCACATTATCTTTACAAACAAGACACACAGGGATCTACCTGCTCATCATAATTGTACTGTATATTCTCCCTTGCATCTCTATTGACGCAGTCTTCCATCTTTGCTATCTTTTCTTTTCCTGGAAACTGAACCAGGTTAAGACATCTACCACCAGTCATAAGACTGAAATCAGCAGAGTGGAAAAATGACATAAGCACATAAATTGATTGAGAGCAGCAGTCAAGGCACCTGCAAGAATTTCTAGCTAAAGCAAAGAACATCCTTTCACTCTTGCATTAACCTTCATCACAACCTGATGGCATTTGACTGCAAAAAAAAAAAAAAAAAAAAAAAAAAACAACAACTAGTGTACATGATGGACCAAATTCAAAAAGACCACATTCAGAGTCAGTCAGGAACAGCAATCACATTTAACATGACTAAAAATTCCAATGCATTTTTTATCCACATACAACAATTATGTCAGGAAAGTTGTAGAAGGGTAGCCAGTCTTGATATCTGTGCAGCTTTGAAAAGTGAATGGCAGCAGTGGCGTGTGGTAAATCAAGCTACCATCTCCTTCATGACACACTCACAAGTCTGGCTGTATGGAATGCCACTTTTTCTTTTTGTGCCATTAGAAGCAGAAATTTTCCATTCTAATTATAGTTTAGTAACTGCATTTTGCTGTGCAGATAAATGTAAGTGGACAATGGAGCTGTATTTTTTGCCAGGTTTAAATGTACATTATATACAAATGCAACCTTTATATGAAACACAAGTTAAAGGGGGATTTTGGGATAACTAACGGTCATCACAAGCTGTATGTAACTTGTTTTGAATAATGATAACGTAGGTTGCTTTTAAAAATTTTAAGGGCTGGATTCTGCTCACAGGCCTAGAGTGTACAGGCAAAAATCGCACTGGGATTTAGTTTCTATATACAGTATCTTGAAGATCTTCAAACCAGTTAAGTCCAGTTCAGGGCCATAGAGACCAGAATCCATCCCATCAGGGTCATTTGCAAGGTAAAATCAACCCTGGGATTGGATGTCAGTCCACCATAGGAAACAATCCCAAACACACCCGCACTAGATCATAAGGGACCAGTACGAGTCAACTAATAGTTTATCCTGTACCTTTTTTGGAGGGGGTAGGGGAAAAAGAGCTATCAACCACTAGCCATGGAATTCATTTCAGTTCAATTAATTTCTATAAGGTGATGTACCACTTATACACCCTGAACACTACTGTACAACTACTTGCAAATAAATACATTTATGAATTCATCAAAGTTCTTTAATCAAGTTTAGTGTCATTTGAGGCAATAGCCTATCCTATCAACAGCAGGCAAAAGACATAGCAAGATTTACAATATAGTGTAAGTAAATTAAAACACAAGAAGACATGGAATCATATTACAAACCATAAAACATTAAGAAAACAAGCTATATACAGAAATATTCGGCATTAGTGAAGGGCTAGAAAAAAAATGTAAAGGTTATTTCTGTTCTAAAAAAATTGAAAAGATACAAAACATTTTGACTCTACAGCTCTCAACGCATGTGTGATGAAGTCTATAGAGCCAAAATGCCGTGCCTCTAGCCTTCTTTCCATATTTTCATTCCAGATTCCAAATTCCTATTCAGACTCATTCCAGAATCACTGAAGTCCCTCTGTTAACCAAAAAACCCACAACAGAACACAGAGGAGAGAATAAGAAAGACTTAGAAATGTTCAATTAAAATGACTGTAACAATTACAGTATACACAAACACACACACACACACACACACACACATTATACATACAATATAAACAGCTTTAGCCACAATCATAACAAGCAAACTTAATCACTATTTACACCCTAAGATTAATTGGGCATCCCTAATTTTTGTATAACTCAAGAGTTTGAGGGCTCTATAGCTAAATGTTTTGCCTCACACATTGTTTTAATTTATCCTTAATTTAAAATAGGCCTGCACTTCAGAATTACAGAGCATGCTCTTCAAGTATTAAGAAGTCCTATATGGTAAGAAGGCATTTAATCATTTTCAACTTTTTACGTCAAAAGGAGGATTAAGAAAAAAAATCTGTTATAAATTTAATTGGCAGTCAGGATAATGATTTAAGAATAAAGTTAAATTGTTGCACTTCTTAGTTCTAGTTATAATCCTTGTCATCATGTTTTGAAACACTTGAATGCAAAAAAGTCAAGCTTTAAAGCCTAAGCTTTAGTTCAATTTAGAATGGGTCACAGGACGTAAAACAAGGTTCACCAAATGAGCCTCATCAAGTTTGTAAATATTAACTTGCAATATAAAAATATAGCAAACTATCCAGTGTCCAGATTTGTAAACTAATACATTTATCATAAAAGCTAAGACTACTGTAACACCTATTAAAAGTGCCTATCATGGATCTAACCTTTTTTATTTCAGCAAAAATCACACATGACACACAATTAAGATGTGAAAACCAAAATATCATTAAAATATCTATAAAGGGACAAACAACATATTGATCATGAAAAGTACCCTGAATTTTGAAATATGATTACTCATGAAAAATTATACTGTAAAATTGTAAAAAAATACAGTTATAGTAAAATGGGAGTGGAGCAAGTGGACTAATAAGGAAGTTCTGAAGTTCACTGTTAAGCTCATGGAATTACCAGTCATAAACCAAATCAACATGACTCAATGTCAGTAGTGATAGGCAAAGTCTTTAAGCTGTCACTGTAGCACCTATAGGATGACTTACCTACTTCTGACCAGCTATCTGGGGGCATCCCCACTACTCCAAGCAGTGTTGCCATATACACTACTACAAGAACAGTGGAATCAAGATCTCCTTTGCTTGTAAATACACCCTGGATTGGATTACCATGTCCAATTCAAATCCTAAAACCCACTATCCCAAAACTGAAAGATAGATAGGTTTCATTAATTTCTGGACATTATACTCCCAAAACATCAAAATATTACTGTGCTCTAACAATAGTGACACATCTGTTGAACAGAGATTTACTTTCAGCTATCTATCTATCTATCTATCTATCAACCAGACAATAAATACATTGACAAGGTGCCAGCCTGGCAATCCAGGTAAGTTACAAGAGCCACAGAAAGACCCATGTTGGAATATATGATCAGTTAGCATTCTTAAGAATAGGTTTCACACCCCAAGGACTATAGGAACCTGCTCAAACATACAGAAGTGCCATGTGCAGTATATTATGGAGTGGCCACCATTAGAAGAAGCGATTTCCCTTATCTTTCTTAAGTGTGCCCAAAAGTGATTATTTTAGGGATAGTAGATGATTAGGAAAGTTGTGGGGAACACACAGGAAGCTGGAAAAATTTTCCCAAAACATAGGGTGGAAAAAAGGACTCTTGTATTTTTCTATAAACATTATAGGACCATAGAGGAAATGGGCCATGATCCTTGAACAAACACTAGGAGTTGATAATTCGTATAGTAGTGCATACTTTTCAAGTATTTTTCAGTTTTTCAATAACAGGCCTTTTACTGATAGAGCTGTGTTTGATAAATAAACGATTATAAAAAAAACATGCCAGTGCACAAACACAACTGTTGTCAAACCTCAATGATATTTCTTCTTGGGGGAAAAAGGTTTCTGCCCAATGAAAGAAATTTACAGCATGCTGACAGGATGTTTATTGATAATGTTCAGTTTGCTTTAAAGTTTGTGGTGTGAAACGGTACCAAACTATCTGGAAATTGAAACAAAGCAATAAATCAAACAAAGCAAGTGGAATACTAGTGTGAAAACGCCTTTAGTCAGTGGGATTGTGTACCTGCCACCCCAACTTATAATTACAGTCCAGACCTGTTTAGCTAGGCATATTATGTCAACAAATTATTCTTTTCAGACTATTTATTCATTACATTTCCCCACAGTTTATCACCTCATGTTTATCCAACACACTTTATATTTTGTTTTTCATGTTTTGTTCTAGGTTTGGGTGATATAAGACAAATTGGGCATTCCCCATTCTGGTAGGCTCCTTAGTGACAGACAAGGCCTGTTAAGAAGCAAACATCTACCTTCACCCTGGACCCTACATTCCAGAAAGAAGCTAAACTCTTCTTACCAGGACCTGCCTATCATCTACAAAGGTGTCAATCAGAGTTGAACTGGCATGTTTCTGGTCAGAAAATGCAAAACAGACACTATGCCAAAACAAAGAGTTATAATTCAACTAGTGACAATTCTGATGGACAAAATGTGCAGATGAGAAGGCACCAGTTTTGAAAGTGAAAATGATTTTAATACAGTATCAAAAAAATTACACTTTGTTCAAAAACTAGCTGCACTCATCTCTCAGGAAAATATGCTCTCTCTCCAGAATGACCCCTCTCTCTGAAACTAAAAAGCTAATGAGCCAGTCCCTCTTTGTCAACCTGAAAACCGAGACCCACTCCTTCGGGCCAAGCCCTGTGCCAGTGGGCTAGAAGACTAAGAAGCAGCTATTGCTTCAAGAAGGGAACTTCAGCATTAAAAATCTTGTGCCAGAAATAGTAATACTTTTGCCTTTGAAGTTGCAGACAACACAGCATATAGTAAGCTGAGAAAAGCACAGAACACCACTGCACAACGAGAATGTTTGCACTCTGTATCCTGTCTTATATATCTATATATATATATATATATATATGTGCAGATAGCATACTTCTATAATCCTTGTGTTTAATGTCTATAAATTGTATTATTCTGTTAAAATGAGTGTGCATCAGTTACTTTGAAAAAAGTCTGACAGCCAGAGACTAAAACTAAGAAAGGAAAGGTAAAAAAGCAGGATCTTTACCAAATTATTTAATTAAATATCTGTGTTTCTAAAGGCAAAAATTATAATTAACCAGATTAAATATCTTCCCATTCCTTCAGTGACCTATACAAGTGCTCCATCATGGTATATTATGATTGTGTCATTTAGAAATTGCTGCTTCAAAGATCTTGCTAAAGATGGAAAAAGGTCTGACATGATTTGTCTTGAATTCAGCCTCGACCCCAATTAAAAACACAAAAGATGCAATATGAGTAAAGGTATATATGTGATGGACTGGCACCTCATTCAAGGAAAGTTTCCACTTTATACCTAGTGCTGCCAGGACAGAAACAGAGTTTCCCAAGACCCTGAAATGGTTAAAAAGGTTGGAAAATGTAGCTGAATTAACACAGAAGTCTGAAACACACACTCTAGTAGTTTCAAAATTCTTGCATGTCTTAGCATCTTACTTATTTCTTGCTAGGGTCAACGTGATGAAAGAGGCAACAGTGTCACTGCCTACCATGACCAACATTGTTGATGTTACTCGTAGACAATGTGGACATCTTCATCACTACAAGTTGTCATAACTGAAATATTCACAACCTAAAAAAAGAGAGAAAAGTAAAAAGACAATTTAAATACATTTTAAAAGGCAACAAATACAAGCATTCTCATCATAAAAAATTGCTTTGGATTTCTGCTGGAATTCTTTGAAGATGGTATTCTGCTTTTCAATGAGTTTTGCAATGGCACCTTGTGGACAATGAAAGTTGAATGCAAGTCTACCAGTACAGTAACTTTCTCTTAAAGATGTTCTCATTTTTCTCACACACAAGTTTCAGACAGTATACACTACTGGACAAAAGTTTTACAACACCTCAGTTTTTCCAGTTTTTGTTTCAAATTGAATCACTTTAAATTAGGGCCTTCTTCAGGGAACAACTAATACGTTGCATCCTACAGATATTCTGCAGTAATTAAAGTAAATTAAACTTTGTAAGCTGAAGCAAGCTATTTGCACAGGTGTCCCACCTTCTGCTGATTACTTAAAAACCCTCTGTCTGTCTTAAAGCAGCGTTGGAACAGAGTGTTACTACACCTCCTGAAGTGCTACTTGAACAATATCACACATTGATAATGGCAAGAAAAATGCAAAATAAATTAGACACGGAATTATTATTACCCTTAGAACTGTAGGCCTTTCAATTAGAGATATTGCAAAAAAATTAAAGTGTCAGTGAGTACAGTGTCCGACAAAATCCAAAGGCAATTGGAAACTGGATGAAACTCTGATAGGAATCTAGCAGGCCCAAAGTCACAACTCAATCAGAAGATAAGTTTCTCAAGGTCACCAATGGCTTGTGTGCTACATAGGTGCCTCACAGAACAACAGCATCAACTACAACTTAACAGTGGTTGAAAAAAAGGAAGTCTCAGTTTATATTATGAAGAGAGACTTTGTGCTGCAGGATTGACAGGGCAAAGGGCAGTAAGAAAGCAATTCCTTAAATCACAAAATAGGGCCTTGAAATACCAGGATTACTGCAGACTGGGAGAAAGTCTTATGGAGAGATGAATTAAAATTTAAAATCATTTGTTCATCACGCAAGGTATTTGTACACTGTCAAGTTGGTGAAAGGATGGTTCCTCAATGTGTCACACCAACTGTTAAAGATGGAGGAGGAAATGTGATGGTGTAGGGTTCTTTTGCTGGTGACTTGCACAGAGTGACTAGCATTCTGAATCAAAAGAGTTACTATAGTTTGACTGTTATATCAGCAAAAGATGGCTACTTTGATTAATCAAATTTTCGAATAATATTTTGCACTTGTAATGAGTCCTTATATTTTATTTGCCATTGTTTACTTGTTCTATGCCTTGATTTCATGAAACATTAAGACATTAAACTGCGTGCTTTTCTATAAAATCTGGAAAAACTAAGGTGTTCTGAAAGTTTTGACAGGTAGTGTACATGCCAATAAATTTAATGCAGACTGTGTTTCATTATTTTGTTTAATAAACACACTGTGGTAGATAAAATGTAAAATCTCTTTAGTTGCCCAAGTCTCTGCAGAAATTAGGTTAATAATCCAAAATTTAAGTATACCTGGTATAAATTAATAGGCCAACCAGAGGTGAATTTTTGTGGGTTTCCAACTCAAAAGGTACTGTTCTGAAAACATCTTCCTATTTGTAGGGGAAAGAAAAAAAACTAAGCTAAAAAAAGCATGTCTTTGTGATGTTCTATTCACTTTCCCATATCACAAAACACACCTACACATTAATTGAATCTGTTAAAGTGAAAAAGTCATAACAGTTACTACCATAAGACTAAGCCATGTCAAACAGAAAAAGTATAAAGTGCAAGATTAAGACAAAGTGTCTTAACCCTGTAATTTTTAAAATGAGCTCAACAATGTTTCAAGTTCCACAGACCAGATGGCACAACAAATTACCCAAATCAGCAAGCTCTCCCTTGTCTTTTAACATATGTGAAAACAGCTGACCCCAGAAAGCATCACACAGTTCCCTCTTTTACTCTGTTCAGGTCAGCAGAAACACCCCAGTTGAGAAAGACATATGCAGGGGAAGCAATTATTCGTTATCAGCATTCATAAAAAAAGACAGGCGTGTCCTTAGGATCCCTACCCAGGAAGAGAGGAAGCTTCATTCTTTTCTCAGAATTTCTTTGCTGATGACTACAAACTTCAGTCGCCATCAAGGCGCCTCATAATCCATTTTTACATCTACAAGCATTTCATACTTTTGCAGGATACCAAAAGAGGTCAACGTATATAAGGAGGTGCACATGACAGGCTGGGTTGTGTTTATTGTTTGTCCTTAAAAAATAACAAGCCACATATAAATAAGCCCAGCCACGAATGATATTGGCCAATCGACCAAATAAAAGAAAAACAAATACAAAAAATTGCTGACATTCATTATAAATCATAATAATAATAATATAAACCCTATAATAAGCTAAGTCACATTTACATACTGTTACACGGTATAAAGACTAATTGACAGTTGTGTCAAGAATTCTTAGGTTCAAAAAGCAGACAATCCCCTAACATTATGGACAGTTCCCCCTAAAGCTAAATCCATACATATACTGTGGAAGGCTGGTAGACACATTGGCTGGTAGATGCACAAAGGGGTAATAAATAAAATAAATAAATAAAGCTAGCTCCAGATTTCAAGCTGGGTGTACTCCACTTAAGTTTTGCTGTTTTTTACATACTACAACAAAGTAATTCTTTGCCTTTTCAGGACATAACCAATGATGTACTATGTTACTCTCTAAGCACTGGCTTAACTTGTTGATATACTAAGTGGCATCTATTTTTTGATTTTATAGTTGACACCAACACCTAAATGCAGTATTTTAAAATGAACAATTCAAAATTACTAAACAAAGGTGGTATTCATCCACATATTGTGAGCCACATAACATCTTCACATCGAGTCATCTACAACAATTTGAAGAATATGACAAATCAACCTACATTACATTCTCAATGCCACTTAATCCAATTCTTGGCTAGAGCCCACTCCAGTATCACTGCACATGGCAACAATACACTGTGTGTCCCATTCAGGTAAGCACTGTCACTCACAATCACACAGGAGCCATTTGGAATCACCAATTAACCTAACCTGCTAATCTTTTGTGGAAATGAAAACTAGACTAGCAAAAGAAAAAATTTAAAATCCATATTGGCAAGCACCTGGCACAGGACTTGCACTCAGGATGCTAGATCAATGAGGTGAACACATAAATCACTGCACCCCACTGTTTAATCAGTTGACAAACAACCAATTTATCTTTTTAAAAAGAGTTTCACTAAATCAAATTCCCAATAGCTTTAATGTGCATTTACTTTAAATACCCAACTGATAAGCATTTCTTTCCAAAGCAAAGTATGCTTAGGAAAAAAAGTGGAGGAAAAACACCTGGATTATTTGTGCATCAGGGCAGAATTTTAGCATAAAGGTAGCAATAAGGCAATGGAATCTTCACCATTAATAGCTTACCCTTGCCAATATGCAAATACAAGTTCTACAAATAAGAAATAATGAAGACTGACATAACACGCCATTCAACCCATCTGACACACTGCACTAATTCTGGTCATATGTCACAGTCTTTGGTAGTAAGTCAACTGTTTTCTATGTAGGTCTTCAAGCAAACCGAGAAGCAAACTGAAAGGCAGACAGCAATAGTAGATATAGTATTGACACATATAATTTATAGAGAAGAGTGAAATACTTTTTTGCAGGTATGACCAACAAGCAACACATTGCCACTCTCCACCTTTAAACAAGAACCTATGAAAGTCAACTTCAGGCATGCGGGTTTTGGTTGCAATCACTTCATCATTACTAGCCAATTAAAGCTGCTAATAGAACACATGTTTTTGCCTCAATTTTAATTGACTTTTTAAGATTCCAACTCCTTAGTTATTTAATCTTTCCTTAAGAAGTCCCTTAATAAAAAAGAGATGCAAAGTGAGCCTACAGATAACCAGCTATATCAGAGCCTGTATTTACCAAGCGTCTCTGAATTACTCCTAGGAATTGCACTAAACATCTGACTAGGGTAAGAATTTTTCCTATGTTAGAGTAGAACATTTAGTATTTACAAAGTGTCCCACTCCCAACTCTCAGCTAGAAGTGAGAATTCAAGTGTAAGAATGAATGATGTTATGTTTTTCGACATGTTTGCCATAAATTGCCACTCGTGATAATGTTTTGTAGTTTTTTTATACTACTGCTAAGGCTTCACCACATTGATAATAATAATAATAATAATAATAGGAACAGTAACAACAACACTACTCAAAGAAAAAGAAAGAAAACATAATAAAGTAGGATATTGTGCTAAACCGCTTATAGGATGTAAAGTGAATGTTCATGGAATGCAGAGCTCAGCATACCTATGTGACAGAAGGGGATAAAAGCTTAACCTGCACGGACTTTTAAAGAAATAGTTATGAAAGTCATGGCTAAGAGACTACACAAAATATTAAAGATTGTAATCAGTGTGCTTCTCTTTTGGGTACAAAAACAAATGAAACAAAGGAAGGGGTGCTAGATGAACCTAACCTAGATGGAGTCTTGGTCCACCAACTGTTTGCACTGTATAAAGTCGATAGTGATGTCAGAGCAATGTGCACTATCTAGCATATTCTTTATTGACCGAGCTGAGAGTCCAAAGGTTTGGGACCACTATTCAGTGTTTACGAGGCCAAATTCCTGTTCAGCAGAGAGGAGTACAGGATGAATTTTTCTTTCAAAGGAGAATGTTTTTACTACAATGTCAAGTGTGATAGACCAGCCTGCAAACTAGACACATGATTATAAAAGAGTGAGTAATGTGTCAATGTCATGGACTATAATGTGTATTCCTTTGGTTTCTATCTACTACTACATGACCTGGGGCAGAAGCAGGAGAAACACAAACTATACAAATTTTCAAATATTCATAATAAAAACATTCTCCTTGCTGACCTCCAATATACAACTAATAACAACTGCCAACCCTCCTCTCCCCCCATCATCCCCGATGGAGTCAATGACAGATTCTACCACACCCCAAAAAAACACCAAAGCTATTCAATTGAAGCCGGCTGCCGGCCAATCAAATTTCACACAAACGATTCAATCAAATTGCAGACATTCAATAACACTTAGTTGTCTTTTTCATTTGGCAAAGTTATTTATTAAATAATATTTTAGAAAAAAAAAGACATATTTCTCACTTGTTCTGAGCATAAAACTAGACGACAAGACATGTGGATTAGGCAACAGGTGTAACATGAAATAGTTTCATGAATATTTTATATTTTTAACTATTGTCCCGCACTGGTCACCATTGGGTTTTGCTTTATCAGAAAATTTGTTATGTACTTTTTCTGCAAAAATATAAGATTTTTTTTTTTTTTTCGGCCATCAATACAAACTACATTAAGGAGCCCTTTAAGGGACAAGGGTAATTTAAAAAAAATGATGGTGCAAAACAAAAAATTGGATGGGAAGAAAAATTTTGATGATAGGATTTTTTTTTGATGGGAAGAAATATGTGAGGAAAAAAATTTTTTTTGATGAGATAATTTTTTTGAGACTTTTTTGTTCCATCCATTTTTTCCTCTAGTAAATTTTTTTTCTTCCGATCAAGACATTTTTTTTCTCCTATCAAAAAAAAAATTCTCTCATAAAAAATCCTCTTATCATTTTTTTCCTTTGATCATTTTTTTTTCCCCACCATCAATTCTTTTTTTCCTCACTCATGTCCCTTAACTGGCTCCATACTACATAGGGTTAATAACATATGAAAATTTTTTTTTTTGGGAGGAGCATTCCTTTAAGGCTGGGGCAGAAACTGCTTAAAGGTTACCTTTCAGAAATACTTCCTTGGTAACTTTACTTTGGTTTCATTATTCTTTGATGTTTCCTGTTTTCATAATAAAACTGAGATGTATAGCAGGGTTTATGTATTTTTTAACAGAAACAAAATTAAAAAAATGAAGACAAAATATTTTAAAAAGTAATTTCTTCATAAGGAAACAAACTAGGGTGAAACATGAAAATGTTATATTGTACTCTAAAAGTTATGACAATTTTGTCACATTAAATTCTTTCATTGAAATGTAACTTTACAATAGATAGTAGAAATGCATACATAGTGTCATTCATCAAGAAGTCAGTTTAAATTTAAAATTTTGTTTTCATCAATAAACACCTGCAGATATCTCAGGTGACATTTCATGGAATCATGGCACATATTATATACAGTTTAATGAAATGGACTAATGTGGTTTAGACACTTTCATCTCATCATAAACATTAACAACTGCTAAGGAAAACAGTTCATAAAAATATCATTAAAAAAAACATGACTAGTTTGAAATTATTTGGGTTTCCATGACTTCTGTTTCTGTTTATACTATGGTGGTCAATTGCAGTACTTAGTCACAGGACTCCTTAGCACTGTCTAACTGCAAGTTGTTCTATTATACAGGCCTGAAAGAATAAGGATACCCCTTAGTAGGCCATCGCATTAAATGACAGGCTGAACAGCAGCACAGTTGTTAGCAATGCCATTTCATATATCTAGTGTTCAAGGTTCAATTCTCTTGCCCAGTCATTTCCAATTTTAAGATGTGTGCATGCTCTCAGTATATAAATGGGCTTTTCTCCAATATTCTCAGAGACAAAGGTTAGGCTGCTTGGCAGCTCCATATTGGACCCTATACAAATGTGATAGTGGGAGTGTGCATGAGTGGGTTCTGCAATGGACTGGCACCCTACCCAAGGCTAATCTCTGCCTTATGCCTATTATTGCTAGTATAGGCTCCAGCACCCATCAACGTTAAGTTGAAATATGTTTGGTTTTGACTGTTTAGTTATAAGATGTCAGTAATACAACATATGGTAGCACCATACTACTCACATCCCAAGCAATAACATAATTTATATTCAAACCTCAAAAAACACATCCTCTCCAAGCTGTGTAGTCTCCATTCAACCAATGCTCTTATGTGTAGGGAACTGGAAGAAGGAGCAAGGAAACAGTTAACAGAGGCAACAGGTATGGCAACACTCACACTTAGTGGTAGCTAAATAAAACAGCAAAAAGTTTCCCCCACCCTAAGTTGTTCATCACAGGATGGAAGACCACACTTTAGTTACAGGAAAGATAGATGAAATGCCCAAACGGTTATAAACCGTCACCTTATCTGCCATGACCTATAGTAACCCCATCTCTCTTGGCACACTGCCACATCTACACTTTCATTAGAGCTGAAGACCAAACTGCATTGCCAAGATCAGAGTGGCTAAAACACTGGCAGCTACATAGAGAACAAATTCAACACAGTTTGAAGGATCTTCTTATGAATCCACTCATTGGAAAGCTGATCACTGCATCTTCCCCGCTTTGACCCAAGGAAGTCACAAACCAATGTTACAAAGAAGACAGAAACCACCAAGTCAAGTAGTCTGAGAGACTTCTTACGGAGAAACCTGGGATTTTTGTTTCATATTGCAACTTTATCTAAATTAACATAAACAGACAGCATTTTTGAACATGTGTGTTTGTGGATATTTATTTCCTCATTCAGAATTCAGATTTTACCCCTCCCAGGATTCCTGCAATGCTCTCCATGAAATTCTTCCAACAAATAATTAATAGACAGAAGCATAATATTAAATGAAAATTAATTTGTTCTATCCAGCACCAGAAACATGTACACTACATGTGGCTCCATTATGGTGACTTTTCAACTGTCCAAAAACCATCTTGCTGATCCCTTTCAGTTCTTTAAAAGGATTCAGTTTAGAACATCCATCATTGCTTAACCCATGCAGCAGCCTATTCATTTGAAAACCTTGGGCACTCCATTATTTAAGTATTTAGCAAGTACTTTCCGGAACTCTCTACTTTTCCCTGACTAGAAGAACTTTCTCTTATAGCATTCTGATATGAATTGAAAATACCCCTCAGCTATACTATATTGTGTTTAAAAATATACAAAGTCATATGGGATTATTAAACTGCCTACTGCAAATATTCTCTTCTAATTCCTTGTTCTGTGCTGTATATATTCTTTCTGCTTAAATGTACATTCAACACCTTGTTTTTCCCCACTCTGTTTATTTGTGTGTGCATTAAAACATCACTCAGTTGGTAATAAGATATATCTTATATGAAGTCACAGGGGAATTAGAACCTTCTGCAACATGAGCACATGAAAATAACAAAGGCTTTTCCAAGGTGCATCATTAATCTCTTAATAGTATTAATGCACATAACGGCACTTTTTTGTTTTACAAAGTAACCTGACAAAAAATATTTAGACTGGGGGAGGAAATGCTTAAAGACAAGTTTTCTCAGTCTAGAGATGCAAGCACAGTAAAACATTCCCATACTGTTTTTAATAATGTTGCAAAGTACAATACAAAAGGAGTACTGCAAAATTCAGGAAACATATCCCACGTGTTACCTATATTTGTAGTTTCAAACTGAACCTGTCAGTGTGTGCTTAAGTGAGCCCCATGGTAGACGGCATCTTTTCCGGTATTCATTTCTGCTTTGCGAATAAGCTCGGATACCCTACCAACCTCAGTTAGATTAAGCAGGTTGGACAATTATTAATTTTCCAAGAGTACTTTCAAATCATCAAATGGCTTGGAAGCAACCAATTATGACTCATGGGATTTAATAATTTTATCAAATCATTATACTTTTACACTGCCTTTTAAAGACAAAAAGGCAACATTTATATGCACATATGTATCTGTGGACAGTAAACTGCCCTAAACATTAACTATTACTGTGCTTTTACAGCCTGCATACTAGAGCCCCTGAGATAACAGAAACTCTAAACCCACCTAAACCTTTAAAAGAAGGTTAAACTTACATGACAACAGTGTCTCAAGCAAAGATTGAAGCAAAGACTAAGAAACTAGCCAAAATTACAACCTTTGTTTTCTTACTACATTAATAACTTACTTCTTCTTTACCTTACGTATAATATTAAAGGCTATACTCTATTGCATATAATGTAATGCAAATCTTTGTAAAATTCAAAGGATAAATACAGCTATATCAAGAGAAAGACTCTTTAGCTATAGAGCCCCTTAAACTCAAGATTGACCTACATGACAATATTAAAGATGTCAGTTTGTGATGCTAAAGATTCATTGTTTTAGCATGGCATACTCCGTTAAGGCTGTTGCCGAGGCGGTTCCAATCACATTTTCATAATCGCAGAGGTCATTGTCAAAACCTATCAAATCCTTCTCTTTCATGTCAATGCTGGAACATGGAATTGCTAACTTTTTGACCAAGTTACTCTTGCAACTTTGAAATGGGACCTTAGAATGCATGATTTACCACCAATGGCAAGCCCTAATGTTGGACTGTTTTCGTATTCTGCAAAAATCCAAGAACATTTGCCTGTACTATAGTGGAATACCCATGGTCTGGGAGACCAGCTGGTTAAAGAATGATAGATTTTACCATGCCCCACAAATCCTCCCCAAAAGATTGTTAGCTATGGAGTTTATTTTCCCCAAAACCTGTGTAGAATTAAAATTTGTTGGGATGTTCTCTGTTGTTAACTAGCAACTTTAAAAAAATCTATTTTTTACTGGTATATCTATAAATGCATATATTTTGATGTATTGTACATAGTGCTTTTCATGATCACCATTATGTATTTCTTTTGTTTAACATTATCATACCTGAAAATGTGTACAGACAGTACTCTATACTTGTAAATAAGAGTGTACTATATCTGAGCAAATTGAATCAAACCAAAAAATATTTTACTTTTGTAAAATGTTTTATGATAATATTAACTGTGAAAGCTCCAACATACAAAGGCTAACTGAGAAAACATTAAAATAGTACAACTTGTGCATAATTCTGGTCTGTTTGGGTGACAGTCTTTGCACTGATTACACTATGAGATAACTTAACTAATAAGTACCATTCAGTACAAATTTCACATTCACTACCTCACATGAAAATTTAAAATGCACTTTCTTTATATAGGGTATAACTGAAATGGTCATTCAATTAACAGCCAAAAGAGGGCTCACTCATCAAGCACTTGAACTTGCATAGGCAGAACAGAGGTTTCTTGATACAAGCAGACACACGTAGATATCGATCAATTAAGGTGTACAAAGAGGCCACTTAATACATATACTTGCTCAATCTGTACAGCTGAAAGGCTACTGCATACGAACAAACACGCCTTCCAGTAAAGCAGAGGCTGCACTGGAAGAACACACACACACACACATTCATCTGACTGAACAACTAACAGTTTACTCAATCCCCCACATACACCTGGCTGGACAGCAAAGGAGTCACCCGATACAGGTCCAGGCACACTTGTCTGGTCCGCAAAGATGCGTTTTGATCCATACATATTTTCTTGGACAACACTGGCGTGTTAACACGTACGTGTCCGCAGACAGCAGCTAGGAGTTGGCCGATTAGCACACACAATTGACTGGACAGAAGATGTGGACACTTAAACAAAATTGCACATACTTTTGCCTAGACAGCAAAGACCTGCACACACAAACACACCTGCTACATGTGTGTGATTATAAAACACACACACACACACACACACACACACACACACACACACACACACACACCTGGACAAAACTAGGGTCTACAAAGCCACTCAAGCACCTGCGATGGGTCAGTTAGACATGTCACATACACAACAGCGACAGCTACCAAGGGTCACTTGATTTGCGGAGATACAAACATTGACGAAGAGCGTCGCTGAGATAAAAGTCGACAGCAAATGGGTTGTTCAACAGAAATACGGATAGTTTGCTTGGATAAATTGCCGGCACAATGTACTCAGAAAAAAGGGAAAGCAGAATAGTGACTCACAGAGAAACAGAACGACAGCAAAGTAGTCACGCGCAGACGACGGCAGGCAACGAAGTTTGAGACACTATCTCCAGTGTTCTACTCACCTAACCCCGAATGAAATGAAGAGCATTGCCCCTCTTATCTGTGCTCAGTCTACTTCCAAAACACGTCGTGGTGATGAAGGTAAAGCTCCATCGTCACTTTTCCCTCAAAACAGAGTATTAAAAGTCCTAATCTCAGTGATGTCATGTGGGAGAGCAGATCACGTGCCGTGCTGGAGCGAGGCAGGAGAACAACACAAGCCCCTCCCACTGCGAGGTAGCGATTCGCTCCTTCACTACGTGTCCCGCCCAGTTATTTCGCTCCTCCTCTCTGTTATCATCCGGTTGACTACCACGAGCACATTTCTGCAGTACTTTGTTCCACAAGGGCTGGGGGCCGGGCTGTGATATTATGTTCAAAGAAATGTCTGTGTTGATACTAAACTTGGGTATTTTAAAACAAACAAAAGAATGTGCAGAACGCAAAAAAACTTCGTAAAACGACACTGTATGAGTGAGTGTGTCCTGCAAAAGAGTCATTATCATGTCCACGGATTAGTCGTTTGCTAACGACACCAACTTCAGAATATTAGAGTTCGCAAAATGGATAAAATACTGAGGCACAGACAGCTATGTTTACCCTGAATTAACCATGTGTCATTGACATGTCTAAGCAAAACTACAATTAATGAAAGCAAAACACTGCTCACTAATACACACTTTGATGCAGATACTGTAACCTAAGCATCATTCTTCAATTCAGCTTGCCACGTATTTATCAACCTATGGCAAACTATAGATCCAAACAAATGCCTCTACTAAGAAAAAAAAAATGATTTTCTTTTTTTATTGCTTACACACACCCACACACAGGGCTTCAGTTTGAAATGGGGAATTCGTGTGAGACGCCCACCACTCCAGCATTCTTCATCTACTCTCCATGAGCCATTTAGCAATCAGAGTAATGCATTTTGAAATTGATGCTTTTCTACAGTATTTACACACATTTGTATTATAAACGAAACTGAAGTACTGGCGAACTTCTACCACTGCACTATTGAAAGTATTTTGTGTGGATACATTGCGGTGTAGTTTGGTAACCTGACTTGCTAGATTGCATGCTCTAAAGGACTGTCCATAGTGCTTCTAAAATCTTTTGGGGTTGACTTTCCGTAATTTCATGTTACATTTAAATTAATCCACATTCTGAATTCTTTTAAGATAGGATTTAAATTTTACTTATTCAAAAAGGCTTTTACGGTACTATTCTAGTAAGAAACCATGATAGAAACCAGTAAAATACATTAAAAAATAGTTATAATTATTATAACAAATTTCATCAAGAATAAAATGTATACATATATACTACATTTTATCTAAAGGTCTTGACTAATAAAACAACAAATATTACAATAATAAATACAAATAAAAATTAGAAGTGGAGGAAAACACTAAGAGAGCTAAATGTAAATTCAATTAGAATTGAATTCAGGTATTCTGTAAGTTATAATGACAGCAAAAGTCAGCAAGGATGCTAAATAAAATAAACATCTACGGTTTCCAAAGCCAAATGACCAATCTGGGAACTCTATAGTACTTACATGTGATATAGTTATTAAGTATTATCTACCTATAACGAAAGTTCTCAAAAATCAGATGACGTGGGAATCATCTTAGTGGCCGCATTATTCACCTTTTCCATTTTGAAAGGTGGCTGCAGAATATTTTGGCCAAACAAAATACTCCTGATTGCCACCACAGGATAATGAAAAAAGGAAACAAAGACAGAAGAAGTTTTTAGCAACTGAAATTAGGGCTGTCTAATACATGTAGTCAAAGGAAGTCATCCTATACGCTGCTGTGAAAAAATATTTGTGAGCAAATGTTTTAATTAAATACTTTACCCAAGTATTTACAACAGAATACATGAATAGAATATCTAAGACAGAAGTTAGCTTGAATTCCATGTTTAAAAGATTTAAATTGCTAAAGTTAGATGACCTACATGCACTTTGTGGATTAAGTACTACTGAAACCATGCATCTGATGGGATTTAATTGATAATTCTGAAAGTAATTAAAAATGTTCTTAATAAACCAAAAGCTAAATTTCACCCTTGGGACAAATGAAGTACCAGCCATCCATTCGTCCATCTATCTACCTACCTACCTACCTACCTATCTATCTAAGTAAGCATACTCCAGAAAGCTCTTCAGCCTAGAGAAGTACTAGGCAAAGGAAAGCTGTGAATTTCACACCACTCTGCATGAAAGGAAAACCAAATTGATTAATACTTAAATACTAATAAGTTTTACTTCTGTCCTGTGAAAAATGATGAAAACTGTAATATGAAATAAATTAGAATATTATTTGAATTAAAATAATATGTTAAAGAATAGCCACCTAGAGCGAGCGTGTGTATGGGTGTGTGGGTATGTGCATATGAGTGTGTTTACCACTGTGATGGACCTGGGCCCTGTCCCAGAAATGTTCCTGCCTTGTGTCATGTGCTTGCTGGGATAGGATGCAGCCCTATGAAAGCCTGTTCAGGAATAAACAAGCTTTGAAAATGGTACTGTATGATACAACATTAATTCTGATATTGTTAAAAAAAACATGTTCAATTGACAGAGAACGTGAAAAATGAATGGACAGCAAAAGAAATTAAGAAAGACTGACAATCTTTGAATCTAGGCAAACATTTGGTAAACTAATTTAATGTGAATAAGATCAAAGTGCTTAATGATAGTAAAAGGTGCATTAAGTATAAGAATGGGGTGTTGTTCTATAGGAAACATACTCTGAGAAAGATTTAGGGGGACACACTATAACTTCATCCAGGCATCACAAAGAACCAATTAAAAAGGTGAAGTAAATATTAGGTTAGGTAGTGAGGGTTCATCAGGAAAATTATGTTTACATTTGCTACAATGCTAAAAAAAAAAGGTCGCAACAGCTCTCAAAGCTGTTCAGAAAGCAGCAGTTAGTGTAAGCATCATCTCTGGACTAAAGTGCACATCCTGCTTAGACCAGCTAGAGGTATTAAAATTTTCTATTTTTGAACAATGAAGAAATACTGTCAGGTTTCAGCCAGGGTTCCCCTCTGGCTGTGGTTCAAACATCTTATTTTTGTCTATGTTGTTCATTTTCTATGTTAATATTGTTGTTAATTTAGTTTCTTATTTTTAAATTAACTTCTTCTGTTTTTCTTGTGTTTTGTGGGTGATTCCCTAAGAGGCAGGTCAGCCTGTCCATCACGGCAGGGAACTGTTCTCAGCCCTATAAAGGCTGAAGAAAACCAACAATTCCTTGCTGTTCATTGAATGTAATCGTGATGGTGGTGAGTCCTCCTGTGTTTATTGCTTTTTGATTATTTGTGATTTACTGGAGTTTTCATCTAATTCTCTGCTTTTGACTTCACATTTTGGATTTGTGATTGGGGCATTGTTTGTTTTGGTTTGCCATTGCCTTTTCTCACATTCCTGGCTGAGCCTTTTGTGCTCTTCAGTGCTTATGTTGTGCCTCAGAGCATTTCTGCAAAAAATACATTTTTTTATATAGAATCTATGTGGAATTCTTTACAAGCCAGGGTTTGACAATTATTTTCCCCCTCTAGTGGGCATTTTGAGTATTTTCAGAACTTTATGTGCTTGGAAACTCCTTAGCTCACACCAGCTATGTGAGGGCATAATCTAGAACTTCAAAATTCTCAAAACTATCAATAAAATGGATCAAACAGAATTAATTCCATTAAACAAGGAATCACATACTCAGGTACACCAGTGGAAATTAAGGGGGAGGGAGCATTTAGCATGAATGACAGGAAGTCCTTCTTTACATGGGATGTGGAAATAAAAAAAAAACCTCCTGATTCATGAATAATGGAAACCGTTGGCAACGTTTAAAAGTATGGGGTTGAGATATTGGAACAACTTAGTTTTTAGCTAAGCGAACAAACTTAACAGGCTAAAATGTTTCTTGTTTGTAAAACCTCTTATGTTTTATATGTGTCCAATGTCTCATTTTTGTTGTATAACAGGTGGAGCAAAACTACACCTGAGCTCACCATCCCTGGAAAACCTTTGTACAGATACTAATGCAGTCAGACTGCAAATCAACTGCTTGTCAAAATTCAGCAAGCTCAAGATACTCTGGAAAATTGAAACCGTGCTGAGACGTCATGAGAGAGTCTTGTAATCTGTTATCTCCAGCAATTCCTAGCAATATAATCTGACATCCTTAAAGCCTTTTTGAATAAGTAAAATTGAAATCCTATCTTAAAAGAATTCAGAGTCTGGATTAATTTAAATTTATCTTTAAGTTCATCAATGAAATGGATGCAACAGGACAAATGCATGATCTCCTAGAGAAGCCATTTGAACCCTTGGCATCTGGAGTTAGCAAGAACTGCTAACCCTGACATAGCAGTTGGGTAACAAAAATGTGGAATAGTTCTTTAATGTCTAATGATGCAAGACTATGAAGGGTATTTCCTAATAAGAAAGCACTGACACATGACTAGTTGACTTCTCATTCACATGCACTGATACATGGGGCAAATTCAGGTTATTAAAATTAGTCTGTGTCAATAAACAGATATTTTAAATATCTACTGTAAATGAAAGGGGCCACTGTTTAAGAGCTCTAGAACTCCAGACTAATACTAAAGAGTCTAAAAGATATTAATAAAATAAAAAAAATAATAAAACAAATAAAAAAACAGGGTACAGGGTAAAGAGACATTCTTAGGGAACCTAATACAAATCTTGTGCCTTTCCACCTTTGTGTACCATGTCTTAGCCACAAAATGCCCTCTTAACTACTATGGCCTCTATTCCCGGTCTGCCAATCATGCGTTTACCTACAACACATTCTTACTCTTCACTAACACTAGATGTGAGGGAGATTTAAATTCCATCCAAAGGTCACATCCACCTTATCCCCAAAAAATACTTCTGGGTCTAGGAAGACCTATGTTTGAACATGGACACCAGGCTAGCGCTCCACCTAGCAATCCCTGGTATCCATGTACTATTAAGCCTTGTACGTTCCCCATAATTATCAAAACTGATAGGTGTGTAGCACCAACACACATCCATTTGCAAAACAAATGCCAAGAGTAGGGAGGTGCCTTCAAGATTAACATTATTATTTCTACCATTGGTTGCATGTACATTTAACCCATGCCAATAAATTAGCCAGTTATGTCTCCTTCCTTTATCTGACTCTCCTATCAATGAACTATAGTTTCACAGTCCAGTTCTCTGTGACTTCATAATAGAAAATGTGGGATTAAAAAAACTTCAATAGTAAACTTTTCACTGTGTTTCTAGTCTTACATTCTGTCATACCATCTTTTTTTGTATACTTTCATGTAAAAAACATTGTCAGCATAAAAATCAGGAAGCTCAGGTCCGTTTACTGTTTTTCTGGAGAATAATCTGCACCCAGCGATTAAACCAGGAGGCCTGGGACTTATATGCAGCTTGAGTGGGATATCACATAATAGAATTAGTTTCATGGGTCACATCAGGCACTCTGGAATGTTATCCAGCCCAGAACAGAAAAACTGCCATTTCTGATGCCACCTACAGTGTAGCCCTCAGGCTGACTTCTAAAACTTTAGATCCACTAGAAATTGTTTGCTTTTATGCAAACCACCCCACCTCCCCCCAAGTCAGTTCCAAAGAGAAATGTCTGTCCTGAAGGCCTTTGACTTTACCACTGGGCAGCTTCCAATGTCGGCGTGAAGAACTCCAGCTTGGCAGCGAAGGGGGCAAAGGGTACATTCTTTCAGGCTTTGAATACTGAGGGAAAAAAACAGCCTGTGTTTTAAATGGGATGATCACTGACGTATGGAGGGTGTGTGTGCGTTCCATATTTTTTGAATATCTAGAAAGGACTCTCCTGAAATGGCACTGTGAAGAGCACCAGGCAGGAGCTCCAACGATACTTGACGATTATATAATATACAGTATGTATATCTGATTGTGGATGAAGGGGGATAAAACATTTTCTTTAATGTAAAAGAACTTATTAGTATCTCAGGTCAATCTATTTTCTGAATCTAAAAGTGAATCATCACTCCTTTGCTTTATATAGCTCCTATCATGTGAATGCCATCATGAATTACATCACAAAGCCACCAAGAACAATATAGAATTATATCTATCTGTCCAATCGCTAAACCTGCTTTGAGTTCAAAACTTGAGTTAATCCTGCATAGGAAGCCAGTCCACTGCAGGGTATAGAGAGAGAGACAAAAATAATGTTCAAAATATACTGTACAATGAAATACTGAAACAAGTGTTCGTTGGATGGACATGCATATCGGTCATTTGATTTATATACTATACACTATGTTTCTCTGTGAAGTTTATGACAAACTACATTTGCAAGAAACTTTAGTGAACCTTATGGAATTACCTGGATGTCTGTAATGATTACTCCATAACAGCGTGGTATGACCTTCAATTAAGGACTGTGAATGCTCAAGCAATATGTTAGGTATTGACAAGAAGTACAATTGGGTGTTGTTAGTTTAAATAAATTCTGATTGTCTTCTGTTATGACTTAAAGATTAAACCACATTTGTATGAGTAATTAAGCTAATCTCAAAGGTTTCATAGTTTTTTCTTGCAAATGTACTTCACACACTTTTCAGTAATAACAAAAAATATTCCGTAGAATCTCCATCAGCTACCGCAAACACCTGGCTATGCAAAAATATGGGCTGGACATGGATGCCAGTTTTTTACTTTATATAGGATCTTCTACTGTCAGTACCATCTAAAACAGATTCAAAAAGTTACCAAGAATAATATAAGAAAAATATGTAACAAAAAATCAGGTCAGAGAATATAAAATATTAACACTCATCAACTTCTCAAGCAGGCACAATTAAAACATCTACCTCTGTGTGACAATGTTTTCCGATTAGCACCTTTACATTGTCATCCCATAATGCCTTGGGTTCTTCATCCAGGAATCAGGAGAACAATTCAGAAATGTCATGCTACACTTTGTTGCTCCCAATCTTTTACAGCTGGTGTATCTGTATCTAGCTGACTGAAAAAGTATACAGCTGATCAAACCCCATCATCAATGACTATCATTTACTAAATGACCATATATAAATAACAATGTAATACAAGGCTATACACAGCAGACTGTGCTGTTTGAGTGATAATAAATCACACTTGGGGATATTAAATGTACATGTTTATATTAATTGGTAATTAACCTAAAACTATGCCCTGGTGTCACCACTATGGCAATTAATTGATTCGTTTTATTTGTAACCCCCTTGGGAATTTTCTATTACAATTAGACATGAATATTCAATGACAAGTTCTTCCTCTTATCTGTTAGTGACACATTTGCATTTGATTTGATATGTGTTGTCTTGATGCACTAATCAGTCTGGATATTTGATCCTGTGCTGCATTCTTGTTAGATCTGTAAAGTGCCTTGTGATGGATGATGCTATAAAATATTAAAACAAATATAACATTCTCAAATCTGCTGAATCCAATTCAAGGTCATTGCCCCATTTTCTTGTTGTGATCATCTGGTAATTGTGGCATCTTCTTAATCAATCCTAACTAAATACATATCAGGAAAACTATTTTAATTAGCCAGGTATGTTGAGAATAGCTTTAACTATAACAAATTTATTTTTATACAGATTTTCACAAACAACTCCATATACAGATGCTGTAAAACAGCTTCACTGTTTTGGTCATCAGAATAGAGTAATACAGAGGAAGTATTGTTCTTTCCTGGACTGACTGCCCATTCCAGTCATAAGCAGTAATCTATTAATTGTGCCACTTGTGGCAGACTGAATGTCTGGTAAGGCGCTGCCTAATCAGAAATGGTAAAATGACTATGAGAAAATTGAAGACATCTTTCAAAAAGTGATAGTATACTGGACGGCTATATATTATGAAGGACAAGGAAACAACAATAAGGGTGTCTCACCCTTTAATTGTAAATGTACTTAGAGCACCAGAGGGAACTTTGGAAGGACAGCCTCAATACTTTCATGGAGAAGTTTAAAGTCCCCTTGTTGCCTGTAGCTCTTTTAACTTTTACCCTAAAGGTGCATTGGAGTAAAAGCTTAACTGGCAGATGGGAGACATGAGTTTAAGAGTGAGTTTGGGACATCAGTAGGAGAGTATTCAGTGTTTGAGGCATTGGGTAAATAGGAAAGCAACTCCACCTAATAGAAAGTGACTTAAATCTATTGAGTGAGGCATATTGGGCTGCTGGTGCTTTGTTTTTATTTTTTTTTATTTGATTTTCTGTGTTATGCTTAAAATATCTGATTAAATTACACATTTTTATTCTGTACTGATATGATTACAGTGGATAAACATATATGGGTCTACCCCAACCAAAAACCATGGATTATTACTGATTCAGTCTGGTTCAGTGAGAACCCAAGACATTGCCTTCAGGTCAGGGGAAAGGGCCCAGTACAGGGCAGTAAGAGCAAATCTGAAGAGAGTTATCCAAACTGCAAAGATAGCCTACAAGAGCAAGGTAGAGGCCCATCTGACAGACAATGACCCACGAAAAGATGTGGCAGGGATTTCAACATCACCAACTACAAAAGCAGTACACACGTGCCGATCTGTGCAGATGCCTCATTGGCAGGAGAACTAAATCTTTTCTTTGCCCGTTTTCAGCCAAAGTGGTCTCACACAGACAATCTGGCCCCACTGAATCCCAACTGTGACATGGTCACTTTTCAGGAACTTCAAGTGAGACGGGTGCTCAAGACAGTTAATCCGAGGAAAGCTGCTGGACCAGATGGCATTCTTGTCATAGTACTTAAAGTTTGTTCTAACCAGTTGGCAGGAGTCCTTACTAAGTTATTTAATTTGTCACTGACATAGGCCACTGTCCCCCCGTTTTAAGTCGACTACTATCATCCCTGTCCCTAAAAAGTCAGTCATCAATAACCTTAATGACTACAGACTCATTGCATTGACATCAACAGTCATGAAATGTATTTAATGACTTATTGTTCGGCACATTAAAGCCAGCCTCCCTCCCACCTTCGATGCTCACTGGTTTGGTTATAGATCAAAATGATGTTAGGATGATGCCATCTATACAACCATACATACAGTGATGAGCCATCTGGAACAATCAGGGACCTATGTATGAATGCTATTTCTCTATTATAACTCGGCATTTAATACAATCATCCCTAGCATACTAACTGATAAACTGCATAACCTGAACTTTTCCCCCTCCGTCTACACTTAGATAAAGGATTTCCTCACGCCACCCACAGACTGTTAGAATTGGCCTCCACAGCTCCTCCACCCTCACACTTAGCTCTGGCTCCCCACAGGGCTGCATACTGAGCCTACTTCTCTATGCCTTGTACACTTATGACTGTACATCTAATTACTCTAGCAACACTATCATCAAGTTCATTGATGACTCCACAGTAATTGGTCTCATAACCAGTGATGATGAGTCAGCACACAGAGACAAAGTGCAAAAGCTGCCAGTGTGGTGCTACAGGAACAACCTCACTCTCAACACCCACAAAACAAAAGAGATGGTCATTAACTTCAGGAGGTACATAGAAAAAACAACCCCTTCATACATCAATGGGGACCTAGTGGAGAGGGTCCTCTCCTTTAAGTTCTTGAGAACTTATATTTCTGAGGACCTGTCCTGGACAGCAAACACCCTGGTGGTAGTTAAACAGTTCCAGCAGCGACTACATCTCCTGAGACTTCTCCAGACAGTGTAAATGAAGGGATAGCTGCTGTTGACCTACCGCTCAACCATCGATAGAATGTTTTAGCATACCGTATCTCAAAATGGTATGCTAGGGGTACAGCAGTAGACAGGAAAGCTCTGCAGAGGGTAATATCCACAGCAGAGAAAACCCCTGCCCTCCCTGGAAGATATCTCCTATGCCCAAAGCCTCTGCAGAGTCGGGGAAATTAATAAAGATCCTTCCCATCCTGGTCACTCACTGTTCACGCTACTGCGGTACAAGAGCATTAAAAGTAGAACAAAAGATTTGCATAAAGTTTTTGTCCTTGGGCCATCAACATTTTAAATTCTAAAAACACATAGAACTGTTATATATTTTCCCCTGTATGTACAATGATTACTTTAGTGGATTCTAATTTCTGTCCCTTATTTATTTATGTATGTATTTATTTGTCACAGGATGTTTTTATATTATTTGTTTGTTGTTTGTTGTACTTGCACCATTTACAGATGTAGCTTTAACAGTTTCATTGCACTGGTACAATGACAATAAAGGCTTCCTTCCTACCTTATAACTCCTTTTTCCAGGTTAGGATGGCACATTGGGATGTAAAGAGTCATGCTCACAATAATTGTATGACCTGCTTAAAGTAACAGAATTTCATACATGGACTTTTCTGCAGATGTTCCAGTGAATTCGGCATTGATGATGTGTCCTCTTTTGACCTAATAGTCCTAGATTCACTTTAAAAGTCAGGTTATTGCACTCTAAATCAAAATGTACACACAGAAAGATTTTTACAAGCTCATTTAGGCAACACATTTGGAAAGAAAAGGGAGGTTTTACCAACAGAATTGCAGCTGCCAGTTTACTCAAAGACAATCTTTCTGTGTCATCCTGTGATACGTTTAGAGGCTGGTGTAAACAGGGCATATACAACTGACCTTCAATTGCAACATATGCACTTCAGCATCAGTAAGATAACAGTACTAAAACAGCAAACATACTAGAAAGGAAACCAATGTTCATACTGAAGAATGTCTCTCTTGACACATGCAGTGATATCAGTTAGGTGTTTAATTAAAATAATTCAAGTTTAAATGATTGCTTTAATAATGATATATTTTGATAATAACAATGAAAGATTTGTCAGCTGTGACACACCAGCAGTTTGACCTGTTGTCCAAACCAATGTCATGTGAGTCAAGAGGTGGACATAGTTATGCTTTTTAATGCCATAAAATAGAGTTTGGCTTAGACAAATCCTTTAAAGCAAGAGTGAGCAAACAAATTCCCAGAGGGTACGTTTTTATTTTATTATTATTATTTTTAAAATGCTGACAATTTTTTGCTTTATGCCTGATGCCACTTTATATTCTGCTCCTTTCACTATATGTCCTGGGTATGATGTTAAACTGCATCCAGCCCTGCAAGCGGTCCTCCAACTTGCAGGGAAATCATGGGGGTTGGTGGCAGGATTGGCACTCCAGCCATCGTAAAAAAAACAAAAAACTTCTTGCAGCTCTGAGACGACAGGCAGGAGTGCTTGCTGCTCACCACGGGAATAGCTCTGCTACAGCCATCCATAGGAAGGCTGCTCACATTATAAAGGAGAACGGGGAAGCCCTGGGGAGCCTCATCCCCGGAAGAGTTAAAAGGATCAGGCCTGTTGGGGATCGTAACTGGTGTGGTGCTGAGGCATCGCCTACTGCAAGGCAGTACTCTGTCCCAAATTGAGGCAGCCCATCCAGGTAAGCGTGTGAAACTTCTTGTATTCTCTGGCATGATGATCATCTTCCTCTGCTGTCGGAGGAGCTTTCTAAACTCTGCTTTTCAGTGGCACACTCTCTGAGGTGCGCAGACTGGCGACTGGCCAGATCTCTATAGGTGGGTACACCTTTTATTGGTCGTTCTGGTGGCTGTCATACTGGGGGAGTAGCTGTTGCTGTAACGAATTGGCTCCTTCCGATGGTGTCCAATGTCACTCCTTTCAATGAGCATATTATGAGACTCAGATTAAGGCACTCTCTGAGCGCCCTGTCTGTTGTTTCAGTGTATGCTCCAACCACAGTAAGTGATGTCTCGGCAAGGGAGACATTTTATTCTGAACTTTGCTCAGTGGTTGATGGGTGCCTGTGAGGTGACACTCCTCTGGTCATGGGTGACTTCAATGCGACCACTGACACTGACAGGGCTGACTAGGAGGATTGTGTCGATCCCGATGGTTCTGCCAACCGTGGTAAAAGTGGCTCCATGTTCATTGACTTTGCAAAAGGTCAGGGGTTATGGATAGGTGGATCCTGGTTCCAGCACCCTGAGCAGCATCGTTGGACTTGTTACTCCAGTACTGGTGGTGTGGTGTGGGAGATCGATCACAGCCTCCTCGGGAGACCCCTGAGGCTCTTACAAAACTGCAGGGTTTACAAAAGTGCCCAGTTTATGAATTCTGACCACAGACTTGTTGTTGCTACTCTGAAGATCTAGGTAGGCTACCATCTACTAGGAAAATGAGGCTGGACCTGGCCAGATTCCAAGATCAGACTGTTTCTAGTGAGTTTGCTTGCAGTTTGTGTGAGGAATTTACAGACTTGGGTGCAACTGCTGATTCTAATATGATGTGGGAGACCTTTTGTGACAAGACCCTAAAGGTTGTGTTGGTGTTACCAGTGTTCCCAGAATGAGATGTTTCATCTCGCAGGGCACCCTGGATATCATCGAGAGAAGTCGCAGTACACAGCTTGATGGCAGCTCTAGTCTGTACTGGTAAATGATAAGGAAGGCTGCAAGGGTTCAAAGGGCAGATAAGGATGTTAGAGGAATTTGTGAGCAAGTAACACACCATCTATGGTCTAGTGACCCATGTCCTTCTTACAGAGGAATTAAAGCATTACGCACAGCTGAAACGGTTCTTTGGAGAGTTGCAGTCAGGGCGGCTGATGGAACGGTCTATATGGATGACACTGCAGTTGTGACCCGGTGGGCTGGCTACTTTGAGCAGCTGTTTAAGGCTGATCCCCGGCTATGACGTGGATTATCTCTGAGTCCATGGTCCTTTAGGCTGATCTTCCAGTTACCTGTGAACCACCCAGTTCACAGACATGACATCATTAATCTGAGATTGCACAGGTGGTGAACCAGCTGACGGTAGGGAAGGCTGGGGGAATCTGTGGTATCCAGGTGAACTTTTCTAGGCTGGTGGCAAGGCTGTGCTCCAGGCATTGCAAGCAATCTTTCCATCCATTTTGGGAGACGGGCGTCATCCCAACTGACTAGAAAACTTACCAACTTATCATCCTTATGGAAAGGGAAGGGTAATCGCCTGGATTGTGGCAATTACAGGGGGATAACACTGCTCTTGGTGCCACGTAAGGTCGTCAATAGGATCCATGATCAATTGCTTAGCTACCAGCGACCGGAGCAGTCTGGGTTTATGCCTAAGAAGTCTACCATCAACCGCACCCTGGCACTGAGGGTATGCATGGAGTGCAAACTCGAATATCCACAGAGTTTCTTTGCAGCCTTTGTTGATTTTCATAAAGCATTCAACTCAATTGATCGAGCTGCCCTGTGGGACATCCTGAGACTTTGTGGAATCTTCTCAAAGTTGCTGGATATCATGGCTGGCCTGTACACTGGCAGAACCTCTGCATTTTTCCCATTTGATTCTGGGGTTCGTCAGGGGTGTGTTCTTGCTCCTACTCTGTTCAATGCTTGCATGGACTGGGTGTTGGGCAGGGTTGTGGAGTCCAGAAGCTGTGGGGCATTTGTTGATGAAGAGAGATTCACTGATCTTGACTTTGCTGACGATGCTGTGATTTTTGCGGAGTCAATGGAGGCTGTGATTGGGGCTCTTGAGAGGCTGAGCAAGGAGTCCGAGTGCCTGGGCTTGCGAGTGCCCTGGATAAAAACCATGATCCAGGCCTTTAATGACCTCTAGGGCACAGCCATCAGCAGTGTGTATGTTTCTTGTTAGAGAGTGTCGATCTTGTTGAAAAGTTCACTTACCTTAGTAGCAATATTTATGTCTCTAGTAACTCTTCCTATGAAGTCAGTAGATGGAATAGGTATGCATTGGTGGTGGTAGATCATGAGGTTGCTGGAAAGGGGTGTTTGGCGCTCCTGATATCTATGCAAAAGGAGTGTCAGTTACGGCATTATGGCCATGTGGCACGATTCTCGAGTGGCTGATCCAGGCCAAGGGGACGCCCAAGTAACACCTAGCTGCAGCAGATAGATGGTAATTTCCGGAGTATGGGACTGAACCACATGACTGCCTGGGGGGCTGCCAATCAGGATATCGAGCTGTTTCATCATGTGGTAGGTGCAGCAACACGCTGTACCAGTGCATGCTCCCAAACCTGACCTGACCTGACCTTTCACTGTATGCTGAGGCATCGTTCTGTTTGCTTTTGGCCTAAACATTACTTTTCTAGGAAAACGTTTTAAAAAAAGTACACTTTTCAACATTGTCTTATTTTTACTTTATATTTTTACTTTCTCATATATATAGTATAGAGAACGTATAGGAATCGTGAAAAATTCTACCTTGAGATCTTGATGAATCTTCACGTTTTAGATGTTTCTGAGTCTGAAGATACAATTTTTTGGAATTATGTCTGTCTGTGTGCAAACATGATAACTCGAAAACACTTTGACCTGGGTCAATGAGATTTTGTACACCTGCTTAAATCAAAAATAAGGAATCCTATCAAGTTTTGGGCCACTTCCAGCACTCAGAAGTGGTACTTTAACTGAATACTTTAGCAAATTTTCAAGTAAACTATGGTTATAATTACAGATAGATGATTCAGATTTTGTATAGATATTTATAATGACAAAAAGCAAACGGATATGAAATTGGAGAAAAATTACTCAACCAGAAGTAATATTTTATTTAAACAACCATCCACATTTTTTGTATCATGTAAATATAAATGTGTACACTATATTAAAAACTATATTCAATATCACGCATACTCTTTCAATAACTGTTATTAATTTTATTTTCATCTATATATCATCAGTTTAACAATAATGTGTTGTAAAATAAATCAGCGTCAGACACACAGAAAGGTTTAGGGCACCCCATATATTATACCTGGCTGCAAAGGGTTTTTAGTAGTTGCACTGATGTGCACAGTTCAAGTTCTCAGTATGAACTGATTTCTTAAAACAAAATGGCGTCTTTATATACCAGGTCCCGGAAGTGAAGTCATCTTGGATGCCGGGACCGGAAGTGATGTTTCAAGATGGCGCCAGAACCGTAAGTGACGTCTTTCGGAACACAGGGACCAGATGTGATGTCTTTTGGGGTGCCGGAAGTGAAGTCTTTGAAGAGAAATCAGGCAGGTTTTCCCATATTTGGTCTGCAGAGAAAACAGAGGAAAGCTTAGCGCACCCCACCACCCCCTGGCCTGGCGTGGAATTACCTTCTTTCGGTCCACTCAGCTTCCTCCTATTTGCACGTGTGTGACAGTGTAAACACTAAATATGCCATGTAAATAAAAAGATGTAATGGGAACAATAAGCTGCTCCCCGCTGTGTTCCTGGTAATACATTTAATTTTATTTCTGCCATCATTATCATAATTATATGTAGCTAAATACAGTTTTACCTATAACAATTATTTGCAACAATTATATAATACTAACACTTTTTCTATGTTTTTAGGTGATTGTAACTCTTTTTACTTTGCACGTAATCTATGTAATGCATATGTAATCATAGAAAAATTCCACCACCATTTTCGACCTCCCTAAGTGCGAAAATATCATTTTAAAATAAAGTTTGATTATAAATAGAGATAAATGATTATGTATTGATATTTTCAATTAGTTATTATGAGAAACAAAAAGATATGATATTTGAGCAATATTGCGCAACTGGAAGTGGTTCTGGTGTCCTTTTCCTCTACCTCAGTATATGAGAAAGTCGAGGGGAGCACACACCCGATTTTTCAAATTTTTCAAATTTATTTTAAAGTGGTTACTTAAAGATATTAGTGAAATGGCACCACTTTCTCAGATTAATTGTTCTGTACTTTATCAATTGCAACTCTTGGTTAGTTACCTTCTGGTCAATAAAAAGAAACTATGACTAACTCAAAATTCTTGAAAAATAAGTAAATTAAAACAAAGCCAGGGTTTGGTCTCCGTTTCGGGAGATGGATGTCTAATATGGAACTCCATGTGCAGCGATGTTATTTTCCTTTTTTTTTTTTACTATCATCTTAAGGTATCCTGTACTTAAATTTAGAGTCTTTACGGTATATGCAAGTATATACAAGCATGACCAACAGAAAAAAAGGCTCAGAAGGAAATGGTAAAGACAGCTAAAGCTTCATCTATGCCTAAACAGTTCTCAAGTTAAAGTTCAAATTCAAGGCTGAACTGGAAAAGATAGGAGACGGAACAGATCTCGGGAGACCTGACACTGCAGCATCGGCTCCAGCCGAGAGCAAAAGTGGGAGCAAAACTGCAAGTGAGTTGGGTCAGGAGAACTCATCGATTCCAGAAGGTTCATTGGAACTGAGCATGGTTGTCAACTACACCCCGATAATCAGCGGCACCAACTCCAACTTGGCTTGCTACTCCACCTGCAGAGCTCAGAGAAGACCAAACAGTCCAAGCTGAAGGTACCGATCACAGCAATGATTACTGCAGTAACTACCTCTCTTGGGAGGCTCATAAAGGAGCTAAAGAGTAATATAATGAAGGTTACAAATGATACAAATGATATAAGGAAAGATATAAATTACATAAACACGACAAACGAAAAGCTGCTTCAGGATATTAAAGACCAGGAGAAATGTTTAAGTAATCATTTTGAGGCAAACTTTAAAGGTATGTTAGAAAAAATTGAGGATTAAAATATAGGAAAAATGTGAAGAAAGTCGAGAACAAATTTGGAGCACTTGATGCTCAGCTTGAAGACATTAAGAAAATGTTCAGCACTCGTATTGAAATAGCTAAACAATTGGCATCCGCTGCTGACGAAAAAGCAACAGCTACAAAATCTGAATGCAAAGTGCTTGGAGACAGACTAATTGTGATGGAAGATGGATATAGAAAAAACACAGCCAAAGAGTAGAAATTGAAGAGATCATGGCAGAAATATGCTAATGTCTAATTTTCAAGGAGAAGCAATCTGACATAATAACAATTTGCTATTGTCAGCTATTAGATTACAAGAGGATTTTACTAACAAGATTAATATTAAATAAGAAAATGGTTGGAACAAAAGCTTGTATCCACTGCCACCTTCCAGGACCAGGGCTGCCAATCCACTTTAAAGCAACCGTCATGATGTCTCATGGCCAAATGTAAAGCTTGGCATTGCCATTGATATCTATGGATAAGTAATAAGGATGATCACACTCACTGTTAATATGGAGCGTTTTCTGTGGTTGTACGGTTAATAGTGCATCACTGTAATGAGATTCACCTATGATGTAAATTATTTACGTGTTCAGATGACGTACGTTTAATACGGAGCGTTTGTTTCTTCTTATTATTACCCATCAGGTGTTGTGTCTGTGTTATCTGTGAGTGTCCTGTTAAGATCGTATCACTGTAATGTGATTCTAATATGTATTTTGGTCTGTTTTCTTGTTGGTTATGTATGACGGCGGGTGTCCGCGTCCGACTTTTTAGAAGTTTGTGGATACTGCTGTGTAGTGGGACTCCGTAGTCTGTGACGTTTTACTGTGGTGCGGGGGGGTGACCACTCTTTGTCCGTACAATCTCGGGCGTGATTTGTGAACCTTTGTGGACTCCGAAGTATGTCCCGTTTCACTGTTAGGCGGGGATAATGTGATTCAAATATGTTGTTTTGTCCGTATTTGTGGCTTTCGTTTTTGAGCCGTAATCTCGGTCTCGATGGGAGACCCTGTGTGGAGTCTGTAGTCTGTCCCGTTTCACTTTCGGGCGTGTGTCTGACTCCTCTTTTTTGTGCGCTATAGGCTTTGTGTGGCGCATGTGTGTGACTCCTCTGTGTTGTGTGCTATGGGCGCGTTGTCTCATTTCTTATTTCTGTTAGTGGAGGGGTGGTTTGTGTCTCATTTCCTATTTATGTTAGTGTGTGGACTCCGTAGTCTGTCCCGTTTCACTGTTGGGCGTGGGTCTGAATCCTCTTTTTTGTGTGCTATGGGCTTCGTGTGGCGCCCGCGTCTGACTCGTTTTTTTTGTGTGCTAATTTCTTAGGCGCGTTGCCTCATTTCTCACACTCTGGGGCGTGGGTCTGAATCCTCTTTTTTGTGTGCTATGGGCTTTGTGTGGGCCTGCGTCTAACTCCTTTTTTTTGTGTGTGCTATGGGCGCGTTGCCTCATTTCTGTTAGTGGGCGCACCATATCTTGTGCGATTTCCGTTGGTTGGAGGGGGGCTTTGTGTGTTTTTTGCGTCCACGGGCATGTCCCTGCGTCCATATCCGTTTTACCATTCTCGTTTAGTAATATGGATATGGATATGGATATGGATTCTATTCAGGAAAACATTTGTATCCAATGTTACATATACCCTGCTGTTTTTTCTAAGACTCTGTGAAGTGCCTTGAGCATGGGAAAGGCGCTATATAAATAAAATGTATTATTGTATTATTATTATAAAGCAACTGTTTTTAGAAAAAGAGAAAATAAAGAGTTTTGCCAGTAAATTAAGTTTATTTTCAGCATCATCATCTCCTGAGAAAATAACCCAGACTTTATACATAGTTTAGCCATTTCAAATAACCATAGTACAGTTTTCACCAATAAGACAAAACAACAGTCTTACAACAGGGACAGGAGTACAGAATTATACTAACAAACTATACTTGTTTAAATCTGAAATTTGAAGTGGATAGACTGTACATGCCTAAAAATGGCAGTGGACACGATCTCAGGGAACTAGAAACCAAATGCTAAAATAAAATGAAGGCAAAGCAGGAACATATAAGACACAAAGAAGAAAAAGAATGAGAGATTTCTGAAGGTGGGGGACTCCTTCAGCACCTGGGAGAGAATTAACATCAAACACCTGAAGCACCCGTTGCTAGTGTGGACACGATCAAGAGCAAAATGAAAACTTGCTCATTGACGAAAAAATCTACAACCGTTTATCAAAACCATGTCTTCATTTGAGCTACATATATAGGAAAGCTAATCAGATTTACATGATTCAAATCATGAATCTTCTTATTCACTTACCACCAGCAGGGCACCAAATGCTGGACGTTGTATCAATAGAAAGAGTACTTAAATTGCTGGTTGCTCATTTTCTAGCACCAAACAAATGGATGAACGGGCACAAAAGCCTCTATAGCTACTTCACCTTGATAATATTTGATAAGCTTTGCATTCAGGTGGCAATTTACTTATACAGTGTAATCATGCACCTGTTAATGAAAGTTATTAAGACTGAGGTCATTATTTTAAGGTATGATTTTGTAGTCCAAACTGAAAGTAAACCGATCTTAACTGGTAGAAAATAAATCCACATTTACTCATTGATGTGGAAGTTTCAGATGACATAAATTTGTCCATAATTTTGAAAAAAAAACATAGCCATTTATAAACAACTATACGTTTGTGTATGTGGAAAACAAAAAATGTGTGATTGCAGGACCAGTATAAACCACTGAAACTATTAGATCTGGGTGAAAAAATAGCTGTATAAGCTACGAAGGTAAGCAAATTAGTTCAAATTATTGAAAATCAAGCAATGGCATGAAGGAAATCTAGAAAATTGTTAACATGGTGTGTTTTTGAAATGCATTACCTTTTTGGGAAATAAGAGTCTTGAAGTGGCTATGCTTCTTTTTCATCACAGTTATTGATGGGGGGCCCAACCATCTTATGCTGATTAAAATTATCACATTTTCACATTGTGTTCTTGAGAAATACATTCTTTTTCCACTTGCCAACAGATAGAGTCATATCAGGTTAAGTTAACTGAACATGGAAGCTCCATTGATCCTTTGGCATCAATGGTTGAAACAAAGCAGAATATAATAATAAATGTAATTGAGGGGACTTTATTTTTAAAAGTCAGGCATTGTGGTAGGTTAGTACAAGTTTCCTCACAGTTCCAGAACCCTGCATTTAGTTTCTAAAATGTTTACATGGACATTTTTCCGATATTCAGGTGGTCTTTTTCCAGTGACTCTGACATCATCCTGCTTTCTAAAAATGTATTAACTGACAACTCTAAATTGTCTTGATATTAAGTGATTGTAGGTATTATCTGACCAGATGTGGTACAGTACTTAAAACTACTGCCCAGTCACTATATGTGTGGAGTTTGCATATTCTTCTAGTGTCTGTATGGGTTTTTCACTGGGTAAACTATTTTTTTCTCCACATTTCACAAATATGTGTGTTAGGCTAATGTGTAACTCTTAAATGAGTGAGTATGGTTAAGATTCATTGATGCCCCATCCAAGGTGTTCCCTGCCTTGTGCCAGCCCCTGACAATTCTATAATGCATTAAGCAGACTTGATAATAAATAAATGCATGTTATTTAGCCATGCATACGTAATACCTATTGTGATTGTTATTCAGTGACACCATGATAAATGTACCACCACACGTAAGGTTTCCTACATTAACAGTGTATGTTAGGGCAGAAACTTCTCCATGAAGAATAAAGAAAAATTGTTCAAACATAGTTTTCAAATTATGAGGAGGCATACTATATAAGGACTATAAAGAAATTCTGCTTTGCTAGACTTAAATTGTAACACACAGGATAAATGTAAAGTGGGCTGAACTACCCAGATTCTTCAAAGAGAAAGCTGTCCTCCTAAAATGTGAAATAAGACAAGAACATTGTGACCAGGATCCCTGTATACATACTGACAGAATCACCAGATGTCCTAGCAAAGAACGAAGAACTAGTCCAAGTGACAACAACTGTATAAGGCATAATGGTGGGATCCACATGTTATGTTGGAGCTTTTTAGCAACAGGGACAACAATGAATACAGTCAAATAAAGGACAGCCCTTGTGGAGAAGATATTCTGATGTATTAGAGACACATTATAGTAAACAAGGAGATGTTATAAAAGTGCAGGTGTGGTCACTAAATACATTCACCAAGGAAGTAAATTTTGTACAAAACCAAAATTTCAGTGACTAACAATGAGGAGCAACTTTGCATACTTGTGCCAAGTCTCAAAGAGTGCCTCCCTAACAAAGCTTATGCGTGGTGGCTAAATGAAACTCTACAAAGGGGATGAATTCTGGAATTGCTTGGTCCTTGCCAGGTACTAATGAGTAATCACTACAAAATGTGGCAGAACAATAGTTAGTGCTACTACTTCATTGATCTTGTAGTATTGGCTTAAATCTCATGCCTGATCATATCTGAATGAATTTACTCCAAATAAGCCAGTTTCCATCCAAATTCCCAAAGATGTATGTTATGTTAATGTGTGGTTCTAAATTGCTTCCAGTATGATTGAGATTATCTGTGTGCATGAATAGGCCCTGCCCAGGGTTGTTTTTTTCTGCCTTGTGCTCAGTGCTACTGGTATAGCACATACTGAATTAGATTAAGTGGGTGCAAAAATGGTATGTTATGCTAATTCACAGGACAACGATTCTAACCTTACAACCAAAGCAACAATGGAGCTGCCTCAAAAGAAGAGGTTCAATGTCTCACAGAGATCAACACAAACAAAGCTAAGATCCAAATCCCTTTAGAAATGGGTAGAAATACTTGATTTTGGTTCACACAACATTTCCATCCAATTTGACAGAGCTTGAGCAAATTTAAAAGGGGGGATTAAATGAAATCTCCAAATCCAGACATGAAACTGTTATGCTTGTATTCCTATGCAGTCTCAAAGCTGTATATGGTATAAAATGTGCCTTTATGAAATAGTTACTCTGGAAGCTACATTTTAAAATTAAAAATACTATTTTTTAATTAAAATGTTTTCTTTAAACTTGTGGAATATTTTGTGAGTCATAGGGTGAGAAAATAGATTGGCTCCATTAAAATGCAGGAAGTAAGAGAACAGAATGTGCAGTTGTTCATGGGAAGCCAATACTTTCTGAAGGCACTGCAGAATTATTTATTTTTGCGTAACCTTGTGAAATTTTCAGAAAACAGCAAAATGGGAAGTAAAGTAAAAAAATGTGCAGACAGCAAAAATAGTTCAAAAAAGTAAAAAAATGCATTCCAGCATAGGCATGCAGGTGATAAACGTATTACACATAAATACAAGATGTAATATCTTTAGCTACAAGAAGCATACAAATTCTGGAGATGGATTTAGGTTTTTGTATTTACACTCAAATTTGTACGTGTTATTTGCTATTGCTAAATTTAATAAATAAAACAGCAAATGAAAATTTTAAATATATTGCCTTTAGATTGAGTATGAATACAGCAAATTTTATGCCATAAATCAGCATAATCAGTACACAAGTTAACCAAACAAGGTACGTGGGCTTGCCCAACCACATTTAAGGGGTGGTAAGGTGCTATAGGGTAAGCACTGCTGTCTCACAACAGTCGATATGATTGCAGGATGGTCATATATTAGGTAAAATTTTAAGTATTATGAATAGACTTCTTGTGAGAATTTCATATATTTAAAGTACATAATTTTATGTGGATGGGATGAAGACATGTCTGCCAATAGAACAGCCAGCATTTAACAGCAGTGAGATATGGTCGATGAAGGTAGCACATTAAACAAAGTTGGAAAGGACTGAGAAAAGAATGATCAGGTCAGGTAAACGTGACTTCCAAGCTGATGGTGAGCGAAGAGTTGAAAAGATTGCTGAGGAGACAGCAAGTTACATAGTGAAGAACAGCAGTCTGAGATACTGTGGGCATGTGAAGGGAAAGGAAGGGAATAATAAACTAATGGGACAGAAGGGCATGATGGCAAAACAGAAGCCAAAGAGTTGGGTTTATAGAATTTTAATAAAATATTTTTAAACAATATATGGTTATTTTTACAATTTAATACAAGTATATACTTAAATGAAGTTGTATCAATAGATTATTAAAAGCATAAGGAAAAGGACTAAAGGGTTAACTAAACGCAGCTTAAAGCTCTTAAGAGGAACCATCAAGGTAATTAATAAGGTTAAGATGAAGTAAATGAGTAATAAACAGCCCCTTAAATAGCGAGAGCACACTAGTGAGAAAACCCAAACAGCCCTGTTATAAAGGGGTGATAAGATCAATGGGAAAATCCGTAGGACACCCCTATTAACGAAGCGGTATTTAGAATAACGAAAGAATTGACATGTATACAAAGTTAATGGTTGGGGTAGTAGGTTGGAAAAGATGGCAGAATTCTGCATATTAAGAGTCAGATGACATGATGTATTAGATAAAGTAATGGCAATAGAAAGGTATAAAAGTGAATGAATTGCTTTATTGATTGCTCACTCCATGAACTAAGACATTTGTGCATATCTATGTGCAAATAAAGAATCATTCTGTATTTCCATCTGGACTCTAAGAATGATTTATTTGAAAATAGAAGAATGAGCCTGACCCTTCAAAGTGTACAAGAACTCAGAAACAAATGATGAGGAATCTGGGGAGCAGCCTGCCAAACTCAGCTATTTTAAATAATTTAACATAACCTGCTCAACTCTCCATCTTGTTTATACTCCAGCTTCACTGCCAAATAACAGAGGCAACTAAATTGTAACCCTAAGAATATTAGGCTTACTCTCAACTTCTCGATGTTGTTTTATTGCCATCATGCCATGACTGCTCAATGATTTCACTTGCCCTATGATGTTTTCTAAATAGTAAATTGCATACAATTGTACACAGTATAATGCATTGTATAATGTAAATTAGTACTTCTTGAAATCCCTGTAAGCATTTTGATAATGTGAATGACTATGAATTTACTATTGCACATGAGAAGATACCAGTTCAGCACATTTAATAAAGTTTCCTGCCTTGCTCCCTGTGTTGGCTGGGATTGGCTCCAGCAGAACACTGTGACCCTGTAGTTAGGATATAGCGGGTTGGATAATGGATGGATGGATGGATGTACTCTGTAGAAGTCAAACAGAACGTTTTGGTGTTCACCATAAAGAGACCATGGCACAGGAATACTGAAGGGCATTTTTATTAAGTATAAAGTGGTTTACTTGCAATTATTTGAAATCCTCTCTAATTAAATTGAGATATATTGAAAGCACTTGAAAAAAAAAACATCCTAACATAACTTTTTATCATCAGTCCTTGTGGTGTAGCAGGTCCACAGCTCATGTGAAAAGGCCACTTTTTAAAATAAATAATCACCGCACTCGCGGCTTAGAGAGGGGGCGTGGTGGTTGTGTAGCTGAAGCGATTCGTAATGGGGGTGTTTCTCACCTAAGTGCACAGGTGAGAAATCGTCCGCATCCATAACTGTTCTCGGAAGCTGCTCATTGCCACAGCTGCCATGTCCCCGTCATAAATAGAAGTGCGAGGCGGTTAGGGGAGAGGAAAATCGAAAGAAGGAAAAAGAGCCAGAGGTTGTGGAAGCAGCATGGAGAAACAGAGCCGGTGCGAGAGAGCAGGCAGGCAGCTGGACAGTGAGCCCTAGCAGGGGTGTTTGGCCAACACTCAGTGGGGCAGAAGGAAACGGTCGCTCCAGCTGAGTGAACAAGGAGCTGAAGTGACCGGTGATGAAGGACAGCTGGCCGCGTAAGACCAAGAAGGCAGTGGGAGTCAGGAGGCTTGGGTGAGGGATTCCCCATTGTGAGCATCCTAGCCTTTGGGGAACCTAAATCTTGGTTTGGAGAGCACAACCGAAGCTAGGGATCGGGAAGCTTCCAGATCAGTCATATGAGGAAGAAGGTCAGCTGCAGGATAGGTGACTCTCCTGTCGCGGGGCCCAGATGGGAGAAGCAGGGAAGCCGCCAGGTTTTAAAGAGTTTTTCTATTGTGTTTTAACCTCCACTCAGCACTTGTTTTTTTGGGATTATTTATTTATTGAAGGACTGTGATACACTACACTATTTATTTGGATGGACACTTTGTTCTTGTTTTGTTATTTTAATAAAAGCACTTGGCACTTTCTTTTACACCATCCCCTTGCTCCATTGTTGTGCCTAACTGCCGAGCTCATCGGTAACATTACCGACGGTGTCAGGTTCAACAGCTTCCTGAAGCTGCACGGGAGCATGGAGCGAACCCACATCATCACAGTCCTCCTAATCATTTCATTTTTTCTTGTATCTTTTTATCCTTAAACCTACTAGCACTGGTAAATTCCACTTACAGTCAAAGAAATGTGTTTGTACACATTAGAAATGTCAATTTGAGACCCGAACCTACATTCAATTTAAATATTTACACCCTATTGATTTGGGACAAAGGATAAAAGTCACTATGAAAAAAACTACCACTTTTAAAGAGACAAACATTTTCATCATTTAGACTATTTAATTAAGCTGTTAAAAATACTTGTTTGTATGACTTTGCACATGATAACCAATATATCCCTCACCTTAACATGCCTCTTTACAATACAGTGATACATTATCTAGCTCAACATGCTGCATAAAAATATTGAAAATACCTATTAGAACCATAAAACAACTCATTAGAAAAAGGCTGTGTCTTTCAAAAATATTGATCATATGTAAAAGCAATTCCTCCCACATCATGTAGGCCAGCATTTCATTCACACTTGTGCCCTGTTTCAAAATGTATTGATAAATGATACAGCTGCATTCAGAACTTTGCATACACTCAACATGGAAATGAAAGTCATGGTAATTGTGGGCTTTCAATTATTTCTTTGAACTGTTCCTTTTCTGGGGTGGAATGATTGTACATGCATCATTAATGACTCTAAAATACAAGAATCTGGTGCACAAGTTTGAATTAATTTTGGATTTCTAAAATCCACACAGGGTTAAAATTATACATACAGGCTCAAATATATATATATATGTAGGCCCACATATTTTTTGGTTCATTGGATTGACCGATACTCCAAACAATGGGAAAGTCTAAGGAGCTCAGTGAAGATCTAAGAAAGAGAATTGTAGATTCACATAAGTCAGGAAGGTCTCTTAGAGCCATTTCTAAACAACTGCAGAATCTACAATCATCAGTTCAAACAATTGTATTTAAGTACAAGTTATCAGGAGGTGTCCCCACTTTGCCAAGGTCTGGAAGACGACCCAAACTGTCACCCTCAGCTGAGAGGAAATTTGTTTAGGATGTTCAGGAACAACCCAGGAACCACCAAGGCCCAAGCCTGACATGAACTGCAAACTGCTGGAACACCAGTGTGTTCACCATCACCATGGACTAAGACGGTGCTGTCCAAAAAAGAAGCCCCTGCTCCAAAATCCACATTTCAAGCTCGACTGAAATTCACAGCTACCCACAAGAGCAAGCAAAAACCTTTCTGGTAGAAAGTTTTATGGTCAGACAAGACAAAGATTGAGTTGTCTGGCCACAATGACAAGAGATTTGCTTGACAGAATAAAGGTAAGGCTTTTAAACCCAAGAATATTGAACCATCTGTGAAGCATGGTAGCGGTAGAAACATGTTCTTGGGCTGTTTTGCTGCCAGTGGTACTGGTACATTGCACAAAGTGTGGATGGAACAATGAAGAAGGAGGACTACCTCCACATTTTTGAACATCACCTCAAATTAACAGCTAGAGTGTTGCAACTTGGATGCAACTGGGTATTCCAAAAGGACAATGATTCCAACACACACCAAAACTAGCTATGGAATGGATAAAGCATGCTAACATTGAGCTTTTGGAATGGCCTTCTCAAAGCCCGGACCTCAACCCAATTGAAAAATTTTAGACTGTGCAGAAAAGACAAGTCCATGCCAGGAAACCAAGAAATTTAAATGAACTCTACCAATTCTGCCAAGAAGAGCGGTCAAATTCAGCCAGAATTATGACAGAGCATGTTGACTGCTACCAAAAGCGTCTGGTCAAGGTTAACCTTGCTAAGAGACACTCAACCAAATATTAGTTGGAGTGAATGTATATATTTGGGCCTGTATGTATAATTTTGACTGTGTGGATTTTGGAAAATCCAAAATAAATCCAAACTTTGTGCACCAAACTCTTGTTTTTTAGAGTCATTAACGATGTATGCTGTATAGTTTTTCCACCCCTGAAAAGGAACAGTTCAAGGAAACCATTGAATGCCCACAATTACCATGACGTGTTGACTACAGCTCTATTCTCACTGAATATACAAAATCAGATACATTTTATAATGTTTGCTTACTCAATGTATAACCGCATGGATTTATAAAACTTAACATTAATCGATATACACAATCTATATCAAAAACTTTAAGTGACGTCGATAAGCCGCCACCGGGAAGTAAACATCTTAACACTGTGAACAATCTGTTACTTAAAGAGTCGAAGAGTGCTGAATTACGTAAACAGGACAAAGTAAAACGAAAACTTAAAATTTTCGAAAACGTTCCAACCGCAGCTGACGAATACAACACCAAATTAGCAATCTTGTTTTCTTTAAAAATGTCGTTAACAACCTGAAGCGGAACAAAAACGGGCAAGTATTCGCAAAATCCCACGAGGGTGGCTATAAATCACATCGTATACTACTAAAATAACGTATTGCTTAACAGATAGAGGTCCCACTCTAATTATTATATGTAATCATTATTCAACACTATTCAGAACACGCTAACATTCAAAATAACCGATTCAAATTATGCACAACGTACGATATTTGAAGAGTCTATAAAAAGTAAGGTGCGCAGGGAAGGAATCCTGCAAGGACTGCGGGGACTTCCTTAAAACATCTTTACACAGTATAGCTCAATGGAGCTGTGAGAAAGATGAAAAATCGGATTTGGTTGTGGTGGTTCTGCTGATTCTCTGATATACGAAGTGCATGTAATTGGAAAAGCAAGTAAGCACGAAAAAAAAGGAATGAGTCAAAGACGCTGGACATACAAGCTTAAAGGCAACAACAAACTGGCCGAACAACATCACCGCGTTTCCATGCGAACAAGTACCGCAACAAAAACAACTAAAAGGTATTTGAACGTGCTGAAAGGAACTGCACTTTATATGTTGAGTGATCCAGTTGAACAACTATGCATCCAAAGCCGACTGTTTCATCTTATTCTAATGGTTGAAGCGAAGAACTTAAAAATTGTTAATAAGCGGTTTAGATTTTAAATAGTAGCGAACTTCCGGTGATTGTGTTTAACACGGCTGTTTCGTACAAGTTTCTTGCTGTTTCATTCATTTCTAGAAAACAATACTGCCACCCGTTAACCATAACCTTCTCAGCGACTTCATTTTGAAAACACTGACGTTTCGTTGTCAGGAGTGTCAACCTCCACTGCCCGTAACTCCGCCTGCCTGTACACCCGGAAGTATTCTTAGGAAAGGGAGTGTATAGCTGTCAATCAATTCCATCCAACCAATCACCTGTAGGATTCAATGTGCATTTTTTTGTTGTTGCACCCCGTGTAGTGTCGGAGTTGGTGATGTTCAATACTGTAGCCGTATTCTTTTGATTGCAGAGTAAGTTCTATATGTGTATTACCCGAAATTAAAACGTATTTATGGGGGGACGTATATTAAATAAAATCTGTAGCACTTAACAGCGCTCTGATTTTAATTACTATATGTTGTTTATACCGTATTGTAAAGTTTTGTTCTTTTTCCTCTCGTCTTGTTATCTCCAAAGACGGTTTCCACTTCATAATCCTCATCTGATGCGTGTGAGTTTTTCACGTAGCAATAAGAATACTGACAATATGTTCAGTATTTTGTTACAATTAATGCGATTCCTGAATTTGAAGGACTCCCATCTTTGTTGGTTGCGGAGTCCGATTTGATATATTAATGCCATCCTCTGTTGTGATAGAGAACATTGACCTCTAAACTCAGTCAGGGTCCATAGCTGGTTTTATCTTTCATATAAATGTCTAATTGGCAAAGCAGCAGACTTGATGGATAGTGAGCCCCACAGGGTCACTCTATGCAGTTTCTGCAGAATGAGCATATTTAAGATATGTGATATGCGCTGGTGAAAAAAGAAAGAAAAAATGCAATGTTTTGCTCAGTTAGTTTGAATGGCAGCCCCCCCCCCCCTTTATGGCCAACTTTCCATTAGGCTGAAAACCAATTCTTCAAGCAAACAACCCCCTCCCATACTACAGGTCAATAGCCTAAAAGGGGAGGTTGCCATAGAATTGAACCCCAGATGTGTATTTTGTAATTATATGAAATGACATAATCATTTTGTTGGACTTGATCAGAGAAAGTGGTTCTATGAAAATTATAGATGTACACAGTATGTGTAACGAATGCTGCAACGGCTTAAGCTGCTTCATATTAGAATAGATTAAACTTTATTAATCCCATGGGGAAATTCAGATATCATGGGGTGCCACTTTAAGTTGATTCTGTGTTGGTGTACCAATAAAGCCCTATTGGAAGCTACAAGGTAAAATGCAATACTGTGTTAGTATTTTCAAACATTTACATTTACATCATCTAGCAGACGTTCTTATCCAGAGCGATTTACAACAGTGCTTAGTAGTCTACGACTGTTCTTCAGTCTTTAAGGCAAGGATTAAATTTACTGTCATTAAACAAGTTACCGCTGACCAAGTTGTACACAAAACCATGCTAGAAGAAAATAGTAAGTTGTTAGTACAAAAATTTTTTTTTTTTTTTTTTTTTTGAGAAAAAGGGTAGAAAAAAAGTATGGGGACTTTAGTCCAAGTGCTGTTGAAAGAAGTGTGTCTTCAGACGACGTTTGAAGACAGTGAGGGTCTCCGCTGTTCGTACAGCAAGAGGAAGTTCGTTCCACCACTGAGGAGCCAATACTGCAAAGAGTCTTGATGCATGTCGTCCTCTTCTTTTAAGTAAGGGTGGTTCGAGACGAGCAGTGCTTGATGTTCTGAGAGAGCGAGAAGTGACACGCTGCTTAACCAGTGCTGATATGTAAGGTGGTGCAGTTCCAGTTTTGGCCTTAAAGGCAAGGGTTAGGGTTTTGAACCTGATGCGGGCAGCCACAGGGAGCCAGTGCAGGTTCCGCAGCAGAGGTGTAGTGTGTGAGAATTTGGGAATATTAAAAATGAGTCTTGCAGCTGCATTCTGGATCAATTGAAGTGGTCGTGTTGCCTTTAGTGAAAGTCCAGACATCAGAGAGTTGCAGTAGTCCAGCTTAGAGATGACATTAGGTGACAATGTACTGAATTTAAGATCCTAACTACTATTAGGCACTTTATGTTACTGCAAATTAGTTAATTTTACCTCCAGAGTGAACTATCACAATGTGCTGACAGGGAAGTAAGATCATTTACCTAACACTGTTTCTTAAGTGTTATTTTCTTCTCTATATTTACATTTTATTATTAAATTGCATTATTTTAATATTATTTTATTTCATTTGCTTATTTATACATAGCTTTTAAAAAAGTATGATTCATGTGTAAATTTCTTTCTATCCAAATTTCATTTACTATTGTATGCCTATTTTTTGTTGCCATATTTACATTTATATTATAATTAAAGTTGCTTGTAGTGTTTTAACACTTATGCCATGACAATTTATACATGCAGCATCCTTTTTCAATTTTTTGCTTATTTTATAAAGCTCCTTGCTAGTTTAAAATGAATAATAAATATTGTGGGTTTTTACTTTTTTTAATGTCTGAAACCATATATCATATCTTTGAAGAAATTGCCTCCAATGCTTTCCTTTCTGTTAAGCTTACTTTAATCGTGTGTTCTTTTGTTACTTGCATTCAGGTTGTACTGTATGATCTTAAGTATAGTATCTTTACTTAAATAATATTCTCTTCATCCCCATAACTACACATTTTTAAAAGTATTTTTATGCCTTCTTTGGGAACTTAGTTTGCTTTTCTTGCTTTACATATTACGCTTCACTTGATCAGAAGGAGAACTTTCCTCTTTTCACCAAGTGTTCCCATAGTCCACTTTCTCATTGATATTTTTTTTTGTAGTGAATCAAGGGTATGTTAAATTTCAGTTCCTTTTTCTAACTTGTCAATTTGGGAAATTAACGTAAATCTTCCTCATTTCTCTCTGGTTATTAACTGAAAAGATGTAAATGGTCTTTTGCTATATTCATTTTTAAATCCATGCCTATAACTTCTCATTCTCTTTTACATTATTTATAACATTCTCTTTTTTGTTCACAAGACAGTTATGATCTTGTTTCACTTTTTTTCTTAACTAGTCTTCCACATTTTCTTAAAATGCATAATCTCAATAACTCCTTCTTCCATAACCAGCATTCTTAGAAAATTGTGATTACCCCTTTTTAATTAAATTTCAACTTCTTACCTTTTACACTTAATCACACTCACATCTCTGATTATACATGTCTTTTCCATTGTAAAATTTCATTTTTCTTCATTTGTTTCTTCCTTACCTGTCAATTAAAAATATGCACTTTAATACTTATAGCTTCTTTTTAGAAAAACTTTACTTTATGTAATTTTTTCAGTCTCTTTTATCCATTCCTCAGGATCTACTATTGACATAAGTACAGGTTACTTTTAGCAAATATATTGTGACCTTGAACTATACATTATTTTCTTTGTCAAATATTTTGCACACATATTGCACAGCAAATGCTTAAATAATTTATTAGTAATAAGTCAAATAACTAATATATTGTTATTAAATGGTATTGTCCCTGGTTCCTTTAAAGTTGGTATTGTTACCACCACACGATGAACCACCTAAATTGGGACCTGAGTGCAGTGGGTGGCACCTCAGCACCACACTGGAACAGTGCGAATACTGCCACCAACCCCCAAGTTGGAGGACCTGCTTGCAGGGCTGGATGCAGATTAACGTCATACCCAGGATGAACCAATTGCAGGTTAAGGGCCTTAGTCAAGGGCCCAATTATTAAAATAATATTTCAGATTTTAATGTTCTTAAAATCTGCATTGGGTTGGCACCCTGCCCGGGATTGGTTCCTGCCTTGTGCCCTGTGTTGGCTGGGATTGGCTCCAGCAGACCCCCGTGACCCTGTGTTCGGATTCAGCGGGTTGGAAAATGGATGGATGGATGTTCTTAAAATTACAGATCAATTTCAAATTTACATTTTTCTTTTTTAGGTTTCAGAGAATTTTCTGCCTCACAGTGTCACTCATTCTCTTACTAATTCCTATCTGCAGGTAGACATGTTTCATGCAGAGCTGAGATCGGTTCTGTAACTAATTCTTGGGGTTTTTTTTTGTATGATACAATTCAAAACTTTTTTGATATATGTTAAAGTAAAGGATATTTCTTTGATTATATCATTAATTAACTAGTGAGGCACAACAGTGGAAGACTGAAAAATAATAGTTCAGTGGATGACAATTCTGTAAACACTAAAGCGATTTATTCAGATGCATTGAATCCACCTGTAATTTAAAAGTTGTATTTGACATAAATTTTATTTCACTCAACATATTTTAATACTTTATAAAACAGGGATGTGGGTACAGGTGGACAGTGCCCACCAAAAAGGCTTGCCCGTTATCCCCAGCGAAAAATCATTTAAAAATAAAGTTTTAGTTTATTTTGGCATTTGGTTCCACTTTCCACTAAATATCCCTGCATGACAGGCTAGTAACATTACTGTGCTAAAAAATTCATTCTCCAGCTTAGAAACATTTTAATATTAAGATCACTTGTAGGATCTTGTAAAGATTGCACATTCATTCACTTCATGCAAAAGTGACTGTTATAATACTGGTCAGGCTGTTTCGATAATTCATTTGCTACTCTACAGTTAATTCAAACCACAGTAAAAATCATCTTAATTAGAATTAAGAAGTCATCAGTCCATCATTCTGCAACCCATTTCATCTAACTCTGGGTTGCTAGGGCCAGAGTCTAACATAGTAATACTGGGTGCAAGGTGCGAAACACCAATGGAAAAGGGTGCTAGTTCACTGTAGATGCTGTTCCAACACATGCTAGCACTAACACTAGATTATGGAGCTGGCAACTAACTCAACATTCTTGCAAGAGGAACGTTTGAGACTCCTGGAAGAAGTAAGAACTATGAGCTTATAACCAAAGTTCTTTAATCACTGCACTGGTTGGCAGTTAAGATTTGAGCTAATTTTAAATCCACTTTTGGACATAATAGTGTAAATCCTACATGCCTTACAGGACTTTTACTCATACTGTAGGGTAATATTTTTCAACCATTTTGCTGTGGCACCTTGGTGTGTCATAAGAGCTACACAGGTGTGCCATGGAATTATTAGTGCATCGCATCTGAGTGTGAACCTGAGAGGGCTCCCCAGGCAGCTGAGACCTGTCTTAGGAGGACAGGACTACCTGCAGAAGCTGGCATAAAAGCAGCTTTGTGATTGCTATGTTGCAGACACAGCACTCAGAGCACTTTTGGAAGCATCCCCTGGCTGCTAGAGTCCATCTGCCTGGGCGTGTGGTCACCAGTAAGTCTCACAGAACTGGTGGATAGTGGGCATACGAGTTGCCTCTGAGGCAGAGAGGGGTGGGCAAAGGGACGAAGCAGCTGGGAGATGCCAGCAAAGTGCTCACTAAGTGCAAATGCTGATCTCAGAGCTCCTTTTAACCGGCTTCTCTGGTAGTCCCACCCCTTTGGAAAGTTGCATATGTGTATGAGATTTAATGTGTTTCTGGTTAGTAAGATAGAGGTGTGCCTTGCAATGTTTTTGGTTACAAAAAGTGTTCCCAAAGGTTGGGAAACATTGCTCTAGTGAGTAAATTGTACTCTTAAGATGCAGTACTACTTAAAACTTTAGTTGTAAGAAAACTATTGTTGGATGTTGAACCTTCAACTATAGCGTTCTTAAATTCTGGAATGCTCTACCTATGCATATTAAAGAGACTCTTTTGGTTGAAGACTTTATTTTACATTAGCATATGCGTGTTAGAACAGCTATTGAGGCTGTTCATGTTCTTATTTATTACCTGTAGCAGTTATTTTGTTTAGCAGTTATTAAGTCTCTCAAATTTTCTTTCTCATCTCAGAATGTTGCAATGTCATTTAGTGTATCTCAGAGAAGATGTATTGTTGTCAGTGATGAACTTATTGTCAAACCCAGGTGTTCTGCTGAAATTGTTGTAGTTTGCTGTGCTATGAATCATTGATGATGTAGAACAATATGGATCTGAGACTAAAAATCTTTTGATGTGTTACAGAACATTTTTTAGTATTTAAAAATGTTGATTATTTCTGGTATCACAAGCTGCTTTTCTGTGGTGTTTCAAAATTAGGGTTTGTATTTTTAGTGCATATTATTTTGTATTATATTTTATGTATACAGTGTTTGTAATTAATGTATGGCATGCTGATCATACATGAGGCTGTGTGAGGAGTAAGAATTAACTAAATTTAACTAAGCCATATATTGCAGATATTGTTATCTTAATAGTAGCATTCAGATTGTCAGAAGGGTCTTGGTGTGTGGAGCTGGGATGTATTTTTTAGACTGACACAGCACTGTCACCTACAGTCCTAGTGAGTCACTGCAGTTTTGACAGAGAAAGAATTGTATTACTTGGTGCTAATTGCACCAAAGCAGAAATAGTGCTGATCCCTTTATCATAACAGTTCTCCAAATTAGCTGTGAAACATTTTGTTTGTGCACATGTATATAAATGTCTAGGGACTTATTGTAAGGATAGCTTTATGTGTTTGATTTAAAAAAATAACTATTTAAGCAATACTGACTAGCAAAATTGGGCTAATATACATGAAAAATGGTACATCTTGAGAAAGTGTGCTGAACAATTGATTGACATACACTATTCCCGATAACATGAGAATTTAAAAACATTTTTATGCAGATGGGATATGAAGTAGAGTGAAAAAGACTGGAAATCATGCAGTGAGCATATAATGTACCAAGTGCACTTGGCATATTAAAAACTTTGCTGAACTGAGAGATCCTATATGTCCAAAACAACATGAAATCATTTAAAAAGTCTGATCAGTGCATATTTGTATTACAGTGACATATAAAAACGTGCACAAAATTGCCAATAACTGCTGTAAGGTTTGATATTTACATGAGTGTTCATAAATAGATTGATTACCAGTACAGCTTACATTTTGCAGTTAAAAAATAGTCCATATTCTTTATATACTGTATTACGTAAATTAGTTTTAGTAGTAGTTTTTCATTGTCTCTGTGATTACATTTTTAATCATTATTAATGAAAACATTAAAGGTCACCCATAAAAAAACTCATGTCAAACATCTGCATATTCCCTTCACTCTTTCTTTGTAGGCATGACAGGCACCAAATAACATCTGTCTCAAATCCCCAACTCCCTTTTGTAGCTTCTGATTGATATATTTCACTTATCAACATCTACCTTGTATTATATATCAGGCTGTTAACAAATTATAACCATTAAATGTAAAGCATTTTTTCTTTAGAATGATTATATACTGTAGACTCTATACTATTATTAAAATTACTAACCATATAGCAATAGTTCTTTAATGGGAAAGTCCACAGAGTCAAAAAAGGAGTCAGACGCCGTTGCACACGAAACGGGACACACAAAGAGGAGGATTCAACAAGCCCCTAGCACACAAAAAAAAGAAGCCGCGAGCACCACACAAAGCCCATTGGACACGAAACGGGACAGACTACGGCCATAGCACACGAAACGTACACAAAAACGACGATTCACACCCTCGACCACAGTAACATAAATAACAAATGACACACAAAGCCCCATTTCTAAATGAACCGTCCGTATTAAACATACGTCATCTCAACACGTTCACACTATGCAGCATAGGTGGATCTCATTACAATAAGGCACTATTAACCGTTCAACCGCAGAAAAGGCTCCATATTAACAGTGAGTGCGATCCTCCTTATTACTTATCCATATTTATCACGCTCAAGAACAAACAAGTCATAAATTCACGATCACGGGTACAAAACGATACGGCTCGGATAACGGGACCAAACACAATTCACACTATGCAGCATAGGTGGATCTCATTACAATGAGGCACTATTAACCGTTCAACCGCAGAAAAGACTCCATATTAACAGTGAGTGCGATCCTCCTTATTACTTATCCATATTTCTAACGCTGAAGAACAAACAATTCATGAATTCACGATCACGGGTACAAAACGATACGGCTCGAGTAACGGGACCAAACACACGAACCCGCATGAAAAAAAACAATACACGTCGGCTCCAACGCGCTTCTGAAACTCTGGAAGAAAAAATGTCTCGGCTCCAAAAACGCAAAGCTCAACTAACACAGTTACAGAAACGAACCCAAATGGACAGACACACTGAACGTGGACGCATGCAGCGCGCGTCTCACAGTACTGCATCGAAACAGGCACGGGTTCAAAACGAAACACCTCCCGTCTCAGACATACAGAAACGGCAGCGAAGGGACAAAATAAATAAACGCAGACGTCTACACCGCGCATCTGGACTGCCGGAAAACAAGCACGCAAGGCTCCAGAAAGAGAAAGCTCAACTGACCAACATATAAAAACGGGCAAGGCTCAATACAAACAATTCACGCCGTAAACTACAACGGGCTTCTCACACAGCACAGGCAAATCGATTACACCTCCAAAACAACACGTCCTAAATAATGGACATACAACGACGCGACTCTCAAACGGCACAAGCAAAAGATACACGTCACAGACATCAACGACAGACACCTGCTAAACGCTTGCGCCAGTTAGCTGACAACGCGTTCAATAATGAGTCCACTATTCAGGAAAATTCATTGGGATTAATGAATGTCATTTGCAATCATTGTCATTCACTTAACTTCCCTGAAGAAACAACTGGCAATACAAGTAATGAATTTACACGTTGTTATCAAAAGGGTCAAATTAGACTGCCTCCTTTACATTCATATCCTGAATATCTACAGAAGCTTCTAACTAACGATGTACCTGAAAGTGAAATCTTTATGAACTGCATTAGATCCTACAAATCGGTATCCACTATGAACATTAACAGTGGCACTGCACATGACATCCGTCTTGCAAAACTGTTAATTATTGATGAATGTACAATGGCATCCACTCACTTACTCAACACCATTGATAAACTTCTACAAATGTTTATGAATAATAATATTCCCTTTGGAGGAAAGGTACTTTTATTAGGAGGAGATTTTAGACAGTGCTTAGCTATTGTTCCACATTCCATGCGCTCAGCTATTGTTCAGTGCACCTTAAAATACGCAGACAATTGGCATTGCTTTCAAAAGATACAGTTAGTACAAAACATGCGATGTCCAGATCCAGATCATAACAATTGGTTATTACAACTGGGAGATGGTACACTCACCAATACAGATGGACTTCACCCAGATATTATTACAATTCCTCAAGCCTTTATCTGCGACGACTTAGTTACAGACAGATTTGGAACAGCAATCTCATTAGACCAAATGCCCCTTTTAACACAACGCACTATATTATGTCCAAAAAATATTAATGTGGAAAACATAAATAGCCAAGTCATTGCATTACTTCCTGGAGAGACACAACTCTTTCTAAGCTCTGACAAACTTGACTCTGATCACAACAATAACCATCTTCATTGACCTTACAAGTTCTGACCTGGAATTACCTTTTACACTTAAACGGCGTGTACAAAGAAATTTTCCAATAAACCTTTACACTGTGCCACACACTTTATTGTTTGCTTTCTATTTGCATTATCTACACCTTCACACTATTCTATATCTCATTCATACATCACGCTCTTTGTCATTCCCAACACCAGGGGTTGGCGAGCGAAGCGAGCAGGGGGCGGAGCCCCCTAGTTAAGATAGAACTGACTCTTGAGTGCTTATTCTTGATCATCCTTCACACAGGATCAAACCTCAAACTTCTCCACTCTCACCTACTGTATAAACAGGAACCTTTGAGGACAATGTCATACCTGAAGCAAAACAGGTTTGGCATGTGAATACGTTTGCAATATGTTTAATGTTAAAGGATGGATATATGATGTCATTTGAAGGTACCTTAAGGTGAGGGATAAGGAAGGAATGCCTTCTTCCAAGGCAAAATGCCCACTCTATAGAAAAGTCCATATTATGTCACTGTTGTGTATTCTGTCCACATTCAGTTGTCACCTGTGCTGCAAGCATACAGGCATACTTATAATTTACATGTCTTGTGAACACTACTGTAAAGTAACATTTAAATGTATGTGTGTATATGTTGAAGGGACCTCTATGAATTGGAGTTTAGAGCATAATTCATTCTTACTACTTTACTAATTTAATCATACTAAATACACGACAGTAAGTTTGAACATTTATTGGAAATGAAAACACCTGAGAGTATGTAAATGGCATACGCTGCATACTGAAAAGTACACGATGTACTGAAACATACAGTGTATTCTCAAAAGCATATACCATACATACATTGATATGTATATACTCAGTATTAAGATGCATACAAACCATCTTTCCTAGTTTATTTATTTTATTATTTTTTAACAAGGTTTTAGGTAATGGGTGCACAGAAACTGGAATAAGAAGTATATCAGGCAAACAAATTTATGTTTTCTACCAATTATAATTAAGTTCTGTACATTAATTTATTCTTGTTTTTCATAGTGCTGGAGAGAAAGGACGTGTTGTACTGTATGTATGTTGGCTGGACATTCAAGTACACCGTGCTCTATACACATTACTGTATTACTACTATTAGTACTAATACACTTAGGCAAATCCTCCAAGGTTAATCATATAAACTACAATATTTAGTTGAACCAAGGCAATTTCTAGCCTTACTGTGATGCTAAACGATGTACACTATATATATATATATATATATATATATATATATATATATATATATATACACATGCTTTTTAAACAGTTGTTTTTAAATCGTGTCTTCTCAGTATGTGTTGGGATATTCCACTGGCTATGGAGCATATGAAAACAAACCTTATTTAAGCAATGAGGCAGCACTAATTAAAAGTGTTGTCACCCCATTAAACCCTCGTCTTAAATAAAATTGTAAAAAACAACCATTTTCAATTATTCTTTATTTTTATTATATATTAATTCAGACCACGACCTTCAACAGCAGAAGCTGACAGGACGATGAGCCATTACTTCAGTCTTGATGTAGATGCATTTGATACTCAAAAACAGACGAGGCTAAAGGTGGTTACTTATTCCCTGTCCACAGATAATTCCTGTCTTTCCCCCATGGTACCAGCATTGTCTACGTCCCCTTGGTGCTCTTAGTTTCGCGACGGTTAGTTGCGTGTTTGGCCAATTAATTCCCGTGCAGCAGCAACTTGCAAATGAAGGCGGGCATCATTGAAAAATGTAATATTTAGTTGTTTTTGTACTTCTTAGAATCTCGTTATCGTTTCATTTATAAAGTTTGATTTGCAATCCGACCATGAATACGATTTTGTGGCGTAACCGCGTTTATCATATTATCCCAATCTGTGTCACTGACATACACATCATGTCGCATTTTCTTCGTTTCCCAAAACGAAAGGCACCACCTTCAGGAATAAAAGACACGCCATCAGACTGTGACTATGCGTGGTCTGCACAACCGAAATAGCACGCCTGTGGATGAGTCAGAGTGGGCTGCTTGGCACACACACAACAATCACAACTCTAAACGGCTCTTACTCGAAACTCTTCCACTCGGGTAGCCACCCAGCCGACCAAGTGTAGAAGCGGGCATCTCGATCCAGCGGCCATATCGCCATGTTGGCGTGCTCCCTTTAGTGGTACCGATTGGCCGTTATCTGCTTGCCTGCTGAGCGGGACTGGCCGTCTGCGTCCACTAGAGGGAATTCCTGTAGACCGCAGCCTGGAAAAGAACCGCGCGCAGCCATTGTAGAACAAAGCACCGCAGATGCGAGAGGACATCGGTCACCCATTCGCGATCGTGGCAAGACTGTTTATTTCAGCTTAGTGATCGCCCGTCTTTAAGGTACAGTAGATGGTAAAGGGGAAGTTTGCCGATATTTTCTTTTTTTGTTTGGTGCGCATGTCGGTAGAAATTAAGGAAAGTCTTTTTTAGGACTGTAAACCAGTGACGAATTAACTTCAATTCTGGCATACTTAAGGAGAACGGATCTATTTTATAGTACCATTCGGTGCATGTTAATAATACATATGAGGCGCTGAGCCGAGATCCAGTAAAGAAGCCCTAAAATCTTACAGAACAAAACGATGCAAATCAAAACTAGCAGGTGCGGCCTCACTTTATTTAAGGACTGTAAATCTGTTAAAATGCATGTCTTCAATTAAAGGCTAAGGTGAGAAGCACAATATAAAAACCTAGACGTACTGAGCAAATGGCGAACCATATATGGTTTCCAGCGGGGATGAGGTAAAGATGTATATTGTGTCAGATAGTAAAGCAGTAGACACAGCCGGGGGCACACGTGCCCTAAGGCACTTTGTAGACTAGAAGATCAAAATATTTAATTCTCGCTAAAACATTTACATTTATAACACATGACAGCGGCCACATCACAATATGGGCATAAGTACGGTAAATCAGTCCTCCCATGCAGTTATGTTTTCGAATATAAGGTACTTGTTAAGGTGTGGAGAAGGTTACAGTACGTTAAATTCTTTAGCTGTCACATTTATTGAAGGCCATTTCCAAATCACAAGTGCAATTGTTTCCATGTAGTCAGGACAAAATTTCTAAAGTTTATACACTAAGTACGAGTTGAATGCATCCTTAGTTACAGTTTCCACTCTAGCAGTTTTACCACTGGGCTGCTCTGCACAACACAATATATTATGAGTTCTTTGTGAACATTTAGGAATAAATAGTACTCTTAAGACTTAACAGACATCAAAGGTGTTGGTCAGTCTTTAGTTTATAAATGGCTCCTACCTTTGCAAAAACAGTCATAGAGTCATTTTCGTAATTAACAAAAAGCAGCCTGTCCATGGCTCTTTCCTATCTTGCTTTCAGTACTGATTATGTTATGTTTGGTAGCTTTAATATCTCTAGTTTTATAAATTATTTATATTGTTGTTTGGGAGATTGAATTTGAAATCCTGACTGAGAGACTCCAAAAAGTTAGGGTTTAATTTATCGTCAATTTTATCAGATTTGATTTTATTAATTGTGTCACCTCTTGAATCTGACTTAGGAGTACTTTGTCATTAGCTGAAGTAACTTTAATGATTCTGTCTGAAGATTTTTAATATGGATTGCAACTAACTTCTGCTTTGAACAGTACAAAATTTTACCTGTGTACAATTGCTTCTGCTCCATATCTGGATGTTGTCAGATTTCAGAAGCAACTTTACTAGCTATTATCAGGTCATTAACATTAATCCAGTCTGATGACTCCACTTCTCACTATGGGTAATCACAAAAAATATTTAAATGTTTTACAGGTGGCCTCCACAACAAAGTGACACACAGCTTAAGTACTGAAATAAATAGACACCAAGGAAGAGAATGAGGAAATACCGATATAGCATGCTGTCAGAGGAGGAGAAAGAGCAGGAGAGGGCCAAAGCCAGGATAAGGCAAAGGGAAAGGAGGCAACGGATGAAAGAGGTGCGTAGCAGAAAGACAACCTTGTTTAAATAACAGTCCCAAAGAATTTAAAGAAGTTCACCTCACTTGATTTACACAACAATTTTCAGAGTGATTTTATGGAATGTTAATGGCTGGTGGACTTTGCTCCTAAACAAATATCTTGATCAAATGTTAAATTCTTCTCTCACAGGAAAAGGTTGATTTATGTATCCTATTATTTTTTTCCATTTCCATATTTAATCAGGCCACTAAAAATGGTTGTTTAGGCTTCACGGGCAAGGAAATATTGGTTTTCCTGATTTTAATTATACAATTGTTTAGAATACTTAATAGATTTATAATTGTTAAAAGTTGACAGTTTATAATAAACACAATGCACCTGATAGTACAAGGATCATGAAAATATATAGAACTGTTTAACACATTAATTTCCAGCATAAGTTAGTTATTTAGAGGGAGCCATAAAAACCAGGTTTAGACAGTGTTGAAAAGTTTCACCAGGGCATCTAAACCCTCCACAATTCTGACAGAGACTGAGAACTGCTGAGTTTTCTTCCCAATAATTGTTTTTTAACTTTCATTTGCTTATAGTGTTGTTATAATGTTTCTGCTTGTGTTGTTTCAACTTCAAAACAGTTCATACAATATGTTAGTGGTCTAAGAATATTTTTGTTGCTTATATTGATTAAAATCCTTTCCAGAACTACATTTTTCTTGTACTCTCTTTTTGCAAACATAAATCGAATGGGCATATAATTGATAACATCATTTAATTGTCCCTATCTTTGTTTGGTCTATTTTTTAACAAAATCTGTTGTTATTCCAATTTATGTATAAAATGAAAGATCCATTCACAAAGAAGGAATATACCAGACATGGTGTGCCATTCCATAGTAAAGAACATTTACTCACATACACATACTGTACATACAAACACACTCACACTGGACCAATTTAGCATCTATTTGGGAAGAAAAGCCAAAGCATCCAGAGCAACACTCGTGAAAACCTCACACAAACAGTGACTGGGCAGAGAACCAGAATGTCTCCGCTGTGAAGCAAAGTCATTAACCACTGGGCCAAGATGCCTCCTCAAAGTTAAATAGATCAGTCAGTAAAATTACCAAATTCTTAATAAAGTGAAATAAAACTAGTGTATACCAGTAACACTGAGACCTTCAGTCCTTGAAGAAAAGTGGTGCACATGCCTCTCATGAAACACAGCATGCCAGGTCACTCTGCTAGGGTTGCTGCAATGTCATTCACTGCTATGCTGTTGCCACAGCTCTTTTCATGTCATCCATTTTATGTGGTCATGCTTACATGTGAAGGACCCGAAGCCCACAACTCCAATTCTTTGGTCATGTATGATGCACTTGGAGAGTACAACTTGTGCTTGCCATGAAAATGATTAGTTGGCCTGTGTAATGTGTTTCACTGTTAACAGACTTTATCATAGTTCCTTTCCTGTCAAGAAACCTGTGTGCCTATGCTACTGTACTTTTTCTGTTTTACTTGTCAGCAGTACACATTGCTGGGCTTTTCCTGTCAGCCACGGTGCATGGATAAATTTTGACTACAATTTTGAATGATATATTGACTACACACATAACCAGAAGATGACATATGTATTCATTAAAGAACAATTTCTGCTAATCTGTCAGTATCTACTGCACCACCTACTTACATTTTTTTTCTTTTTCCTACACTCGTTTATTTGAGGGAGTGCAGCACAAGAATTTTGCAATAGCTTGCTCATCTGTGTTCTACATTACTATTTAGAGATACATATTAACTGTGGTTTGAGTTTTGCTTTTATGTGCTGGTGCTATGCAAATTATACCTCTTAAATTTGTTTTGACTGCTATTGCACTTTGTCTGCAAAACTGTAGGCTTTTTACTCTATAGAGAAGTCTTTGCTATTTCAAATTATGCTTTCTAATGATAACTATAGACTACATTGTTAACTTGTATTTAGAAATTATGAAAGTTTTAGTATATGAAGTATACAGATTTCCTATTAGAGATCAACATCAGCAACAACATTTTAACATCAATCTAAATAACAGATTTATTACTTATTTCAAATTGTAATAATTTTGCACAGTAATAAAAATATGTTGAATTGTTTTCATGGATTTAAATCTCAATCCAGTAAGGAAACATATGAGGTATTTTGCAGTTGATGAAGGGCCTACTTTGCTAGACAAACACAATAATAATTGTAGTTTGAAACCAGCAAGGCTGCTTGTTGGTACAAGGCTGCTAATTTTGGTTTGAAAATAAAAAATGTTTTCATATGTTGAAGTTCAGCAGCATACTTTTACTACAACTGTGCAATAATAATCATTAGAAATCAATAATGCTACTCCGTGGTTTGTTTAGATTTTGTTATAAATGTTTTTGTATTTCATAGACATGTACGTACCAAATGTGTTTATATTATTGCTATGTATATTTTGCTTATGCTTTCCAATGCACAGCATGGATATTTACTGATTTAGTTCATTTTTTTTAAAGTAACTAAATTGCAGTTTTAGTTAAATAATATTTTCCCAGGCTTTCTTCTTTTTCTTTTTAACTTGATTTCATTTCCATGTCAGCTACTTTTAGTTAGGTAAAGTTTTGTCTTCTTAACCTTCTTGGCATTAACTCCGAGCACGACTTGGGCTTGTAATTCTATGTAATTAAAGTTAATTACGAGTCAGACATGAGATAATGTTTAATTCATCCATCCATTATCCAACCCGCTATATCCTAACACGGGGTCTGCTGGAGCCAATCCCAGCCAACACAGGGCGCAAGGCAGGAACAAACCCCGGGCAGGGTGATGTTTAATGAACCGCTTTACATTTTTATGCTTGAGTAATGATTGGGACAGTATTATGCTGCTATTTACCGGTAAAATAACAATGCTGCAAAAATGATGATTATTTCTACACATTTTGCCAGTCTAAAGTAACTCATTAATATTCAGGAGTGGGCTGAGCCTTTAACCAAAACACAATAGCGTGTAAATGAAAACCTATAAAGTAAATTTTAGAACAGACTGAAGCTGAATGTCATCAGATGTTGACATGGATAGTGAAACTGACACATACAGCAGCATATGACTGAACCAATTTGATATGCTTAGTGACTTCAGTCATGTAATGCAGCAGTGGCTTAGGTAAAAATATCAATTTTCTGATTAATCGTTATTTTTCATTTAAACAATTCGATGTCGATTCTTAAAGTCTCAAGATCGATCTTGTGAATCTTTATTGTGCTCAATTGCTATATGTAGATTTTTGCTTATTTTCATTTTTGGCATCCGATCCTGTAAATTGCACTGTTGAGGCTTTCTACAGAAAAAGCACTTTACTATTTCACATAAAATGGTGTGCCCTCTTTAACTGAAATCAGTGTCTTAGACACTTAAATCAGATGTGTGGACTTACTACAGATTCAAATGGTGAATTAATACAGAACAGCTGGATAAAAGCAAAGTCATATGTAAGCTGTGCAAGTCAGATGTTAATTATTGTTGTAATATAACAAATTTGAGAAATCATTTACCCTGATGTCACCCATAAATGTTATCTCACTCGACATCCAAACAAGTAGAGTCTAAAAAATCTACACTGGAAACAGTGGATTGCTCCAAGCTTCTGTTTATTTCGCTTCATGCCCAAAAAATAACAAAATCTGTAGCAGCTTTTATCTGTAAAGCTAATAGACCCTACACCATTGTTGGAAACAAAGGCTTTTGAAAAATGATACAGATTTTTGAACTGCTGTATGCTATACAAGCCAGAAAGCACTTAAATGAAATTATTGTACCAAGGCTTAAGTAGGATCTCAAGAAAAGAATTGCCACGCCTCTCAGGCCAGTGGCACCAGTGGTGAATGTGTTGCAGACAAGAACGCTGCATGCCAGACACACCAGAAGCAACCTCGTTGCCTATATACAGAGCTGCTGAGATGCCTCGCTGTTGTTCCAAAAACCTTTCTAGCATTTCCAAAGCACTGTTCCATTGCATGACCACATCAATCACAAGCTTGTATGTTAGCAAGTACAATAAACATTGCTTCTTTTTAAACTTGTGAATAGCTGTACTACTAAAATGGGCAATCGTTAGAATTTTCAGAGAAGCCTGCGATATAAATGTGTGTGAACAAAGCAGACTGTGCTTTATTATGATTGTTATTATGATAATGCAGACTGTGACAGAAATAAAAAATAGTATTAGAGATATTGTTCATATTACAACAATCTTGTTTGCACTCCAAAAGTAAATGTTGAGTGCAAACAGCATAAGAGTCTCTCTTTAAAATGAATTAATGATAATTAATATAGCATAAGTGGCAAAGTGTTAATTTGTGCTAACAGGACCAGCATCCTGGTTCTAACCATATACAGTTATATGAAAAGTTTGGGAACCCCTATTAATTGTTTGGATTTTTGTTTATCATTGGCTGAGCTTTCAAAGTAGCAACTTCCTTTTAATATATGACATGCCTTATGGAAACAGTAGTATTTCAGCAGTGACATTAAGTTTATTGGATTAACAGAAAATATGCAATATGCATCATAACAAAATTAGACAGGTGCATATTACATCAATACTTAGTTGAGCCTCCTTTTGCAAATATAACAGCCTCTAGACGGCTCCTACAGCCTTTGATGAGTGTCTGGATACTGGATGGAGGTATTTTTGACTATTCTGCCATACAAAATCTCTCCAGTTCAGTTAAATTTGATGGCTGCCGAGCATGGACAGCCTGCTTCAAATCATCCCATAGATTTTCGATGATATTCAAGTCAGGGGGCTGTGATGGCCATTCCAGAACATTGTACTTCTCCCTCTGCATGAATGCCTTTGTAGATTTTGAACTGTATTTTGGGTCATTGTCTTGTTGGAATATCCAACCCCTGTGTAACTTCAACTTTGTGACTGATGCTTGAACATTATCCTGAAGAATTTGTTGATATTGGGTTAAATTCATCTCACCCTCAACTTTAACAAGGGCCCCAGTCCCTGAACTAGCCCCACAGCATGATTGAGCCTCCACTAAATTTGACAGTAGGGAGCAGGTGTTTTTCTTGGAATGCGGTGTTCTTCTTCCGCCATGCAAAGCTCTTTTTGTTATGACCAAATAACTCAATTTTTGTCTCATCAGTCCAAAGCACTTTGTTCCAAAATGAATCTGGCTTGTCTAAATGAGCATTTGCATACAACAAGCGACTCTGTTTGTGGCGTGAGTGCAGAAAGGGCTTGTTTCTCATCACCCTGCCATACAGATGTTCTTTGTACAAATTCTGTGGAATTGTAGAACAATGTACAGATACACCATCTGCAGCAAGATGTTCTTGCAGGTCTTTGGAGGTGATCTGTGGGTTGTCTGTAACCATTCTCACAATCCTGCGCATATGCCGCTCCTGTATTTTTCTTGGCCTGCCAGACCTGGGTTTAACAGAAACTGTGCCCGTGGCCTTCCACTTCCTGATTACATTCCTTACAGTTGAAACTGACAGTTTAAACCTTTGAGATAGCTTTTTGTAGCCTTCCCCTAAACCATGATACTGAGCAATCTTTGTTTTCAGATCTTTTGAGAGTTACTTTGCGGATCCCATGCTGTCACTCTTCAGAGGAGAGTCAAAGGGAAGTACAACTTGCAACTGACCACCTTAAATACCCTTTTCTCATGATTGGACACACCTGTCTATGAAGATCAAGGCTTAACGAGCTAATCCAACCAATTTGGTGTTGCAAGTAATCAGTACTGAGCAGTGACATGCATTCAAATCAGCAAAATTACAAGGGGACTCAAATTTTTGCACAGCCAGTTTTTCACATTTGTAAACTAAATCAACTAAATACTGCTTCACTAAAAAGCTTTGTTCGGAAAACACCCCAGTACTCAGATGTTCCTAGGAAATGAAAGACATACCACTGTTATCTTTTTTGTTCAAAGTAGAGTAAATTATTATGCAGGCTGAGAGGGGTTCCCAAACATTTTCATATGACTATACCTATATTCTCCCAATGTCTGTGTGGATTTTCTTCCACATCCTACAGTCATGCAAGTAGTAGTAGTAGTAGTAGTAGTAGTAATAGTAGTATTATATATTTGTAAAAAGCATACTGAAATCATTCCTTGTATGTTCAAGCATCATGCAACAAGTAGCCAGTCTCCTGTGCCAAGATATCAAGAATGTATTAAAAAAATTATTTTATTTAATAGAAAACACAAATATGCTTACCTGATATATTTTTACATTTTCCATAACACATAAGCAGTTCCTGTAAGAAAAACGTCAGTATAGTTAGCACAATGTTTTTATATTACATACTTGTATAATGTGCTCAATAGAAACATTCACTCTTTATTTTATGATGTCATCTATTATTGGTTAAGCATGTTTTAACAGTAAGTGATTCCACAGTGTTTTAATGATGCTTGAGATACAATTTATTACATTTCTTGTGTTTTTTCAGTTCCAACACAGTCTGGTGAAGTGACAAGTAGCAAAATTTCAAACCACAACCTCAGGGTTTGAGGTCCAAGTTCCAAAGCCTTAACCATCACATCATACTGCCTGCCAATAATATTAACCCTTAAAACACCTACAGATATTGTCTACAGAAAAGTACTTAAGTTAAATAGTACTTTAACCAAAGGCACTATAACTGAGGCCCACTGTCTTGGGAAATATCTCAGGCAAAACAAGGTAACACAGCTAGCGGAACATAAAAGTTTGCCATATGAGAGACAATACTGTTTATCAAACTCACTAGGTGTAACATGAGAGTATTTGAATCAATGTGACAGTCATCTAGTCCATCAAATCATAATACTAGGTAAAAGTAATTTGATAATGACTCGCAAAAATATGCACTTTTTCATTATGCTTTGAAAAAATGGTCCAATATAAACTATGTAGTTAGAAGCAGGTGTACCATGACATGTGAAAATGATTAGAGGATTACCAGTAAATGATTCCAAGTGTACATAAATGACAAGACTCTTATTTTGTGATACCAAATAATCTCTATACTGTATAGCAAACGTAGAATAAAAGTTGTTATTGTTGCTGCTGCTGCTGCCGCCGCTGCTTATTAGCCTGGGACGAGTTATAATGGCATTTCCAAAGAAATCTGCTGTTCACCATTCCATGGTATGACAGATTATGTATGAGATGTCGGGTAACCCACCCAGGGGTGGAAGTCCTATTTTTGTCTTGATGCTTTAGCCGTCCAGAGGGATATCGATTATGATAAATGTCAGATGTTAACTCGGGCCTCAGATTCCGCTTCCGCACAATGGTAGTGAGTTGGAACATTTTTTTTTGTTATAAACTGGACATTTCAAACTTTTCTAGCGCTAGAACAATGATAAATGTAGTAAAAGAAAACCTTGGGAAATCCAATACTTTTCCAAGAGGGCCGTGTAACGCGCCCTGCCGCGCGACACTTCCTGAAGCGCTAGCCTTTGTTTTGATGTCTATGGTTGTACTATCAAGCTGCATTAAGTTTAAAAGAAAACAAAATAACATGGAGACGTCGCTTTTATCCTTTTTTAACTAAGCAGTTTATTTAAGAAAAAATGCGGAAGTAGCTAAAATAGTAGAAAAGGCGTGGCGATGTTGTGTTGGGGGCGGAGAAATAGTACTCGTCTGTTGGGTGAACATTAAAAAAAAAGAAAGAAAAGGTGGTCGGGCCACAGCTGGGTGTTACCGAAGAACTATGCCTCCAGTGAAGAAGGTGAGTTCTAGGCTGGGAGTTGAGGAGGCAGACTTGAAATTGGCTCTCAAGTTGCTTTCGCAGCCCCGGCCAAAGTTACATGGAATAAGAATATGGTGCGTTTGAACGCGCGCACGGGGAAAGTTGTAGGCGAGACAGGTCTGGAGTGAGCCCTTCATCCGCTCGGCTTGTAGGCCACGGTGTGGGCGGTGAATGGTTGGAGATCGCAAACAGTACGGGGTCAACGAGGGCGAGCAGTCTATAAAAGAGTGTTGTCCGGTCTTGGTTTGAAAAGTAAACGAGGAGCAGTTTAAGAGTCGGCGGCACGGGGGAGACACCCGTCATAAATGTATTCTTTTTGCATTTTATTATGAACTGGTAGCCTTTTTGGAGGTGAACTGAAAAACAAAGGAAACCCAGCCAGTTGTATCCAGTAATATTGTAAGCTACCTTGAATAAAGACGTCCGGCAGATGATGATAATGATAATAATAATAATAATAATAATAAATTGTTTAATACCAGTCAGGGTTTGTACCCAGGCTTTTGAGCATTTAAGTTTAACTCTTCGTTTCGCTACACGCGGCTTTATACTTTTAATTAAGTAAAGATGCGTTCTTAATACAGTACTAAACACCATGGGGACATTTTAGAGACGCCCAGGTTTTATTTGACTTAATTACAATTGTGAGTGGGTAACTAGTTTAGAGCACGGGCACTTGCATGTTTTTGTTTATTTTGAGGACTTAAAATATCGATATGGTACTGTGACTCAAAAAGGGGATTATCATCATATGAATCGATAGTACAGTGGAGGCATAAAGAAACGTGCAATAATGGCCATATGATAAAATGGAACTTTTTCATTTCAAGCATATTTCTCGCATGCATATTACAAAAAGAGAAAAATGTAAAACACACGTATTTTTAAAACAATACTACATTTCGCAAGCATTGAATGCAAGGCAGGATCAGTCTCTTGACAGGGTGAACACACGCACTGGGACCAATTGAGCATCTGAAATCCAGTAAACTTTGCGTGCCTTTGAACTGTGGGAGGAAACTGGTGCAGACATGGGGAAAACATGTAAACTTCACACAGGGTGTACCTGGGGCTTGAACAAACAGTTATTTAAAACAGAAATAGATTCCTGAGGTGTATCACTGCCAGTGGAAATGCTTAGCCGCAAAGCTGAGAGAGAGACGTTCTTGGGACACAAGGATATGAGGATTTTTGAAGGGATAGCATTAAAGGTTACTTTTTCACTTGAATCAGGGTGCCAGAAATGTAGTTCATAGTAGTTTTAAAAATTAGCTAATCCATGCATCTTATTTAGCTGGTCTTCTAACTTTTTTTTTTTTTTTTAAATGTTTTTCCATCATTTATAATTTTTCAAAATATGTCTGCAAATACTTTTAACATTTCCCCGTTTCCATTTTTTCATTCAATTAACCAAGTGTTAAAAACAAGTTATTTTATTTACAGTGCATCCGGAAAGTATTCACAGCGCATCACTTTTTCTCAATTTTTTTTATTTTTAATAAATTTGCAAAAACCTTAAGTAAACTTTTTTCACATTGTCATTATGGGGTGTTGTGTGTAGAATTCTGAGGAAAAAAATGAATTTAATCCATTTTGGAATAAGGCTGTAACATAACAAAATGTGGGAAAAGTGATGCGCTGTGAATACTTTCCGGATGCACTGTATATAGCACCGTACTCATGCTCAAATTGCCTCACAAAGTACAACAGGGCATATACAACATTGGATATAAATAATATCTGCATAAAATACTAAAGAAAATAGATTATACAAATCATTTGAAATAAAATAGGTGAAAATAAAACAGTGTAAAATGCAAACATAAGAATACTGCAAGAAAACCCTGAACAAATAAGAATTAGTGGTGTAAACACATATTCCTGGGAATCTGGACAGAGGGCTTTAACTGAAATAAAGGTCAGAAAGTCGGGGTTAAGTTTAAATGCCTTCCTGAACTAATGAGTATTAAGTTGTTTTTTGAAAGAATAAATTGAGTCAACTGATCTCATTAATCAAGGGAGATTGTTCCAAAGTTTGAGCGTCATACAACTTAAGACTCTGTCACCCATAGAACATAGGTTGTTTTGTGATGTATAACAAGAATGCAAGAATCGGGACCTTAGTGGGTGATCAGGGGCATCGTGATGGAGGAGGTTACTGATGTATTCTGGGACAAGGACATGTAAACCTTTATAAGATACATATTGAATTGTATGCTCTATACTGTGAGTCGCAGGGAGATGGTGGTGATAGTGCAGAATGAGTGTGATGTGATCCCTGTTGCGGGCCTATGTAAGGACCCTTGCAGCAGACTTCTGAACCAACGGGAACTGCACTAACAGATTATAAGTGGTTATGATCTATATGAAAGAATGGACAGGTTTCTTAGCATTGGAAAAGGAGAGGCATAAGCAAACATGGGATATATTACGACAGTAGAAGTAAAAAAAATTCTTAATGTTATGAATGTGGGTAGAATAAGAAAGGGAAGAAACAAAAGTGATGCTAAGATTCCTAGCAGAAGAAGATAAATGTCTGAAGAGGGGGGTATTTTTCGTACGTGGATTAGTCGTTTAGCCAGATGTAATTGTTGACGATTTGGCCTGATCCTGGATCTGTCGGTTTTTCGAAACTCTTGCTGGAAGTGTTGTCATAGCAACACATCCTAATGGTTTGTTCTACGTAAACAAGGATTAGTTTACACACGTAATCGGTGATGGTGCGTGGAAGTCATCCACTCATGGCTTCGCCGTTCATGAATGAGCGACCAATTGATATTGGTGTGCAAATTATACGAAGAGAATTTCATATAGAGAGGGTTTTGCGCGATCGGCAAGATCCTTTATTGCTCCTGGAGGAAATTCTTTTCAAAAGATACCGCTTTAGCCGAGGGCAAAAATTGTACCTCAAAGATTTATTAGCACCTTATATTTGAAGTCAAACTAGGCGAAGTCGGGCTTTCACAACCACACAGACAGTATGAGTATGCATTGCTTTGAGGTTTTTTACAAGTGGCACTTTTTTATATACTGTAGGCGATGCGGAAAATCTAACTAAAAGTGCAGTTTGCCAGGCAATTCGTAAAGTCTGTTTGGCTCTGAAATATTTCCTTCGGGTTTTCATTGTGTTTCCTGGACACCTGTGTGTGCAGACAATAAAAGAGGCGTTTTATGCCATTGCAGGTAGGTAATACACAGACTAAAACACCCACAGTTCCATGAAGAATCTCAATCAGCCTAACGTTCTTATTACCAGGATTTCCAAATGTGATTGGGGCACATGGGACTGATCAGAGTGGAGTTTGATCACACATTATTTGGAAAATGTACCTCTCCTCCTGATGAATAATCAGACACAGTGTCTTCATCAAATATTTGACCTTCGTCAGTATCTCGTTGGTCAGACACAGGTTCAAGGGATATGATATTCCCTGCAACTGACCCAACAAAAAAGAGGGCTATATGGAACATACCTATGGCACACATGGAGGACAAAATATGCAATGACCATCCTTTACCTGAAATGAAGTGACCACTGCATCCTGCCACTGGTTCTGAGGAGGAGCTTCCCCATGGAATGCCCTCAGAAACAGGGCGATGGGCATTTTGCTGGAGAGCCAACTCTTTTGCAGGGGTTAGGTGTGGACCTCCACCTGTTTTTTGCTTGTCTGCTCTCTTATTAGCTTTAAAATTTAATGTTTTTTATATTATATATGATTATGTCAGCAATTCTTTAAATAGTTATATACCAATACTAGCAAAATACCCGCGCTTCGCAGCGGAGAAGTAGTGTGTTAAAGAGGTTATGAAAAAGGAAAGGAAACATTTTAAAAATAATGTAACATGATTGTCAATGTAATTGTGTTATTGTTATGAGTGTTGCTGTCATATATATATATATACATATACACATATACACACACATATACAGATATATTATATATACATATACACATATATTTTTTATATATATATATATACATACATACACACACACACATAGATGCACTTACAATAACATAGAAATCAATATAAACAACATAAACATCATTATCATATGAGAATATGAAGTAATATATAAGAAGCACATTTCATATAAATATAAATTATTAAACAGTAAAATCTTCTTCTATAATTTGCTACCGTGGCTTTTCGTTGGTCTGTCCAGGATTTTAAATGACCTGTAGCTTGCAAACCGTTTCACCTATTGACTTGAAATGTGGTACACATATAATACGTCACGTCTGCTATCCGCTTTATGGGTGATGATTGTATTACTCTTTTTATGTTTATTTTATTTTAGAATCAAGTCCTATCTGCGCACAATAGGGCGGCCGTGGGCAGATGCGTATGGTGTATTCACTCCATGTTATCGTGCATTGCGCTGTCACTGGTATTTTGATAAAAGAATTTGAACAATATATAAGAAGCGTATAAATTATTAAACAGTAAAACATTAACATTTAAGAAGTAAAGTTACATTGAGTATTACTGCAGTGCCTTCGGGTATACCTCATTTTTTGTTTGCCCATTACATGCTTAAATGTATACATTTTTTGGTGTACCTACCCGAGAACACGCGACATATAACCGAGCGTGGGAGAAGCATGGATTTCTCCCTCGTGGAATAACTGGTAATGTTTGACTAAAATGTACAGCGAGTAAAACGACATTACCTCCTTTTTTTTTTTTTTACGATCTCTGAGATCTTGCTTTTTTCGGTTCAAGGCTTCATAAGCTCTTTTATGTGCCATGGTGTACTTCAGTGCTCCGCAACCTTTTCTCACCTACGACACACCAAAGTTCTTCCTAGAATTCCGCGGCACATCAAAAGCTAAAATATATAGCGGTGGCGTCGCTATAGCTGGGGGGGGAGGCGGCACCGCTCCGAGCGTCAGCTATTTAGGGGCGTCCAAACTACGGTACTTTCTTTTTTTTTTTGTTCCTTGAGGAGGCGCAAAAAAAAAAATTTCTTTCAGCTTTGGGGCGTCAAATTTTTCACCGCCCCGGGCAACATGATCTCCAGCTACGCCACTGATATATAGATATGAATTTAATACACAAATATTACAATAAATTTTCATTTTTTATTATAAGTATACATACATAAAAACTATACTATATTAACTTTTATGCAATCTTAATAATTATTATAACATAATGACTGATTAATGTGATACCTGCGCTTGTTTCAATGAACACAAAAGTTTTATATTCGGCTCAATATTTGACAGCGCAACCCGAAGTTCTTGGTCAAGATCTTTTAAGCATGACCGCTTATCATTTTTAATTAACACAAGAGTTGTTTGTCTTTTTTGGCGTAACTGGGATGGTTTGAATTTAGATGGCGATTTAGTTTACTGGGTGCCATTGCCTCGTTTGATAGCTGATCGCCGCAAATGATGCATTGTGGCTTTGGAGCCGTTTCGTCACCACACCACGAGAATCCGTATCGAATGTAGTCTTCGTTGTACTTCCTTTTCACAATCTTCTTTGTTTTTTTTTTGCAACACTTGTGCTGGGTTCTTCATCATCTGTACGTGAAGACGAATCTTTTCCACGTAAAAATTTATCCATATTTAAAGGGGTATAAAACTAAATATGAATCACACGAAGAACGTTAACCATACACAATTCAGCAACACAACTAATAGTAATGAATGATAACTACTGTCGCAAGACGAGTGAATGCGACGTAGCACGACTAATACGTCAGCTTGAATTGAATCTAGGTGAGGGCACGGAGCGATCTGCCTATCAAAGCATACTATGGAGTTGTCTGGCGACTACGTAGGGCCTACGTCGTAGGCGACAGGCGATGGGATTTATTATTTCAGAGAAATGACACATAAAATTATGAAACCTTTAAAAGGCTATTTACGCGAATATTTCATTGCACGTATTCTCGTTATTGTGTTTCTAAGGAGGACCGTTGAAATATTATTTAGTTAGAAAATTGTCTTATTTGACCGCGTCACACCTGTATCGGCTCAAGGCACACCAGTGTGCCGCGGCACACCGGTTGCGGAGCACTGGTGTACTTAATAAGTACTAATTATCCCAAACCATCATCTTTGAATGTTGCAAGACTTTCGCCTTGTATGTAGATCGGGGTAATTACATTCATTGCATTCCTAGTCTGAATCACAATCTGATTGTATGGGTGGTTACCTGGCACTGTAGGGTTGCCACCCGTCCTTTAAAATACGGAATCGTGCCGCGTTTGAGAATGAAATTGCGCGTCCCGTTTTGAATCAATACTGGACGGGATTTATCCCGGATTTTTTTTATAATTTTTTTTTTAAAGCAGCGTGTCATGCAAATCATCCCACACGCATTTTATGAAGATGCCTCCTTTCCTACTTTTGATTGGGTAATACTTGATGTCATCGTTAGTTTGATTGGTCTTTTTAACTGTCCAGTGAGGAGGGCGTGTCTTTTAAGTACAGTCTGCAAAGTGTTGGCACTGAGATGTGGCGTCAGCGCCACAGTTGAAGCCCCTAACGTTGCGGTCAGCAAGTCGGCTAACATCCGCCATGTGCCGTCTTTCAGTTGCGAGAAGCAGATCATAGAATGGTTGAAACTGTTGCCCTTAACGTTGCGCCACGGCGTGTGGTTCGTTTATACCTCGTGTCCTCTCATTAAACTTTTATCTCGCGAATATGTTATTGCAATCCGCAGCGGGAGCGTTTCTATAAACTTAATTTAAACTTACGTTTTACACCGTGCTTTGTTTCCCTTATGAACATGCTTGTATGCTTCACTCGCTCCGTTCTCAATTGTTTAATTTTTTGCTCTTCGCTGTTTCCGGCTGTTCCTCCATTTCCCCCTACTTCGTTCTTTTATCTCGCGAATATGTTATTGCAATCCTTAACGGGAGCGTTTCAATAAACTGATTGAAAATAGTTTTGCATTTACCTTTTTAGTAAAAGGCGAGCTTTTAAGCCTGAGAAATCACCCCGTAAATGCACACGTTTAATTGCACATGTGTTAATATGTATGGTTACACAGTATTAAAAGACAGTGAACAACGTCAGTTACCTTTGTTCCCGCGTTTGATAAAAGGTGAGCTTTTAAGCCTGAGAAATCACCCCGTAAATGCACACGTTTAATTGCACATGTGTTAATATGTATGCTTACACAGTATTAAAAGACAGTCAAAAATTAACGTCATTTACCTTCGTTCCCGCGTGTGGCTCGTGCTGTAAATCTCTTCCTTGTTTTTACTTCACGTGATTACGTAGGAGGCGTGATGACGCGATACGTGACTCCGCCTCCTCCATTACAGTGTATGGACAAAAAATATGTTCCAGTTATGACCATTACGCTTTGAATTTCGAAATGAAACCTGCCTAACTTTTGTAAGTAAACTGTAAGGAATGAGCCTGCCAAATTTCAGCCTTCCACCTACACGGGAAGTTGGAGAATTAGTGATGAGTCAGTCAGTGAGTGAGTCAGTCAGTGAGGGCTTTGCCTTTTATTATTATAGATTTACCAGTTTGAAGTATATTCTTGGTTCCCATGTTCTCCTTGTGCTCACGTTTGATGTGGTATTATGACATAGGAAATGAAACGCTGCTTTCAGTAAGTACAATGCACACTACTTAGCGTTTAATTTGTCGGCCACTTTTTGCCAGCCGTCTTTTCTGGTCTGGGCTGCTTTTGCAGTGTTACCGCTTGTGCATATTAAATCTTGAAATTCTTCATGTCCTTCGAATAAACGTTCTTGCGCCACGTGTGTGGGGGGAAAAAAAATGCCCTCGTTCTTTTGTCATTTTGTTACAGCCTATCAAAGACTTGCTGATCATGTTTTCTAGACTCAATATATATGTGCTTTTCACTCGGCGCGGGCGCACGCATTCATCTCGTAGGATTAGATCCAGCTCCACTAATCTAATACACGGCTGTGTTTGAAAAACCGACCTATCCTAGATGAGTGTCACCGGCATTAACTTATCCAAGATGAGGCACCTGATCTCGGATGATTTAAGCAACATACGAAAAATACCCCCCAGATCTTCACCAAGGGTGATTGAGGAGCTCCTGTCCCATTGTTCTTAAGCTGAGCTCCAGTGCCAATTATCATTTTTTTTTTTTTTTTTTTTTTTGCAGTTTCATTTTAAAGAGTTGTATTCCATCCAGGTCTTAATTTCACTGAGGCAAGTTGTGAGCTGGGAAAGCTCTGAACTTAAACTTTTACCATTACAGTAGATCTGAGAATCATTTGCATATAAATGATAAGCAGAATTATCCCAAAAATGTATGCCATATTTTTATTTTATACAGGTTATTGTTTAATTCTTGCTAAATAATTTTGACAAATGGTTTAGTTTGAATTTTTAACTCTATACTGACTGACATGTTGAATGTCTGCTGCTTGTCTCTCTCATGATATTTTGTGGTGTTTTCACAGTTCTCAGTGGTCTGACAAATTTTTCACATTTTTTTTCATTTATTGAACCACTTTTTAAAAAAAAAAAAAAAAAAAAAAGTATGACAAGTGTAAATTTTTCCTCACTGAGCCATATTAAACTTATTAACATAACAATGAACACACATTAAGGTACCAAGCAGTTGTTCATGGCCACGACACTAAATATATACTACCACCCAATTTGCTCCCTGAAAATGGTTGTATCTTTTTCCTGCATCTTTATTCACAAGCTTATTTGTGATTTTTACTACAAAGGGCTCAATTGGTGATAGGTAAAATTGGCCAATCACAGAAAACATTTTTTTCCAACATTAGGTTTGCAAAGATTAGCGGTAATTTATTCTTTTTTTTTTTGTTTTTTTTCCCCCCTTTGCTGCAAACTCTGTAAACAGAGAGAGAAAGTAGACCAGAATATTAGCCTTTACATTAAAGAAAGTGGAATAATAAACTGAGAAAAAATAAACAAGTGGAGTAGTCCTGACCAGTTAGAACCAGTTAGGACATACTTATCTAGTTTGGACTGTGAGCTAGATTGTTTAATACAACGGCTTACGTTTTCAGTTAGAAAAAGAATTGATGAAGAAAAATTTGAAATTGCTGCTTACTGAACAATAGGCTTGTTAGTATAAAAGCAAAATTTGTCCATTTTAGTTGTAAGGTTGTTAAGCATGTTAGCCTTGTATCTCCTTGACAAGTATCTTATGAACATTTGGTAGATTTGCTGTGTTTTCAAGGGTTTGTACTGTGTTTATTATTTGTGTGAGTCACGAGGTAATTTAAGTTTTGATAAGAAACAAGAACTGCATAATTAAAATATTAATCCATATTTACTGTATAATTGCACATTAAGAATTATGAATTTCTAGCTGGTGCAGTCTTTGCTTTTTTTAAGCTGTATAAGTATAGTATGTATGTATAACATAAAGTAGTGTAATTAATGATTAAAATTATTAAAAACTATAAGTGCATGTATATTTAATCTGGGTTTAACTGCCAATATCAATTGTTTGAATCAATGTGTGACACATATGCACACACACAAAACTGCCCTCCATAATTTTTAGGACAAAGACACCTTTTTTCCTTGATTTGCTTTTATGCTCCATAGTTTAAAATTACAAATCAAACAATTATGTGATTAAACTGCACATTGCAGACTTTCATATAAGGGTATTTGCATACATTTTGCTTATGGCGTGTAGAAATAATACTTTTTATACATGGTCTGCCATTTCAGGGCACCATTATGTTTAGGGCATAGCAATGAATGATATATTAAAGTAGACGTATTTAGGAATTGGTTGCATATCCCTTACATGCAATGAATGCTTGAAGTCTGTGATTCATAGGCATCACCAGGTTTGTTTCGGAGGCTTGTCCCCTCAGTTTCTTTTTAGCATGTGGAGTGCATGCACAATTGGATTTAAATTGAGTGACTGGTTTGGCCATTCAAGAATATTCTGTGGAAGATTGTGGGTTCGCTTCCCGGTTCCTCCCTGTGTGGATAGCGCTTTGAGTACTGAGAAAAGCGCTATATAAATGTAATGAATTATTATTATTAATATTCTATTTTTTACCTCTGGAAAAACTACTGTGTTGCCTAAGCAGTATGTTTGGGATATTATCTTGTTGTTAGATGAAGTGCCATGAGTTTGGAGGCATTTACTGGAACTTGAGCAGATAAGATGGTTCTATACACCTCAGAATTCATCATTTCCCTACTGTCAGCAGTTGCATCATCAATGAAGATAAAGTGTGCCAGTAAATGTGGCAGCCATAGATGCTAAAACCATAACACCCCCACCACGTTTACCAGTTGAGGTTACATGCTTTGGATCTCGGGCAGTTCCTTTTCGTGTCTACACAGGTTTATCTTTGTCTTGTCTTTCCACAAGAACTTTTTTCAGAATTCTTTAGGCTCTTTTAAGTACTTTTTCACAAACTAATCTGGCCAACATGGTTTTGTGGCTAACTAGTAGTTTGCATCTTGCTGTGTGGCTTATGTATTTGTTTGTGAAGTCATCTGCAGATAGTGTGTGACATCACTCATCTGTCTTCTGAAGACTGTTTCAGATCTGTCATACAGGCATTTGGAGCTTTTTCGTTATCACACTGAAGATTTCTTCTGTCATCAGCAGAGGAGGTCTTCTTTGGTGTACCAGTCTCTTTACGATTACTGAGCTCACCAGTGTGTTCTTTCTTCTTAATGATATTCTAGACAGTTGATTTACATCATTCTAAGGTTTTACCGATGTCCCTAAAGGTTTCATTCTTGTTTTTCAGCCTCAAAATGACTTCTTTGACTTTTCATTGGCACGGCTTTTGCCCTCATGTTGAACAATGGTAACTACAGACTCCAACGGTAGTTTGTATTTAGAAGCAACCCTAGATATCTTATGCCTGTACTAATGAAGGAATGACATGCACCTGAGTAATCGCAAACACGTGATGGCAATTGTCCACAACATTATGGTTCTTTGAAACGGTGGACCATATATAAATAGTGTTGCCGTTTCTACATTCTTTATCAAATACACTGAAATTAACCACTTATCGTTCATAAATTTAATGCATCTGATTGTAATTAACCTGTAACAATATAATGGTCCACAGAATAGTCAAACTATTCTAAATACCATAACTGCTTTAGTGTTGTTACTCTCACTGCACCTTCTTCTTCTTCTGTCAGCTGCTCCCATTAGGGGTTGCCACAGCGGATCATCTTTTTCCATATTACTCTCACTGCACCACTCGGAGTATTTATATCACTGTATCCGAGTGTGAATCGCAGATCTACAGCGATTGCAAAGAGAATTATCGGTATACAGCATCAAGCACTCGCTGCCTCAGCCATTCGCTATTTGAACTGCTCTCATCTGACCAACGCTTCACAGCCTTTCCTATTCAGACCTTGCGGTTCACCAACAGTTTCATCCCAAGAACTATACACGCACTCAATCAGTCCATCAAGTGCTCCTTGTAGAACTGTTTGTACTTGCAAGTTACCGTGAGGTAATTGTACTTATGATACAGTTATAATATTGCACAGCCTGAGCCACTTTATAAAGCGCGTATTTACATATGATGACAATATCATTTTTAAGATGAAATGCAGCAAAATTTGTTTATTATACAGATAAAACTAACTACATGGTGCCGCAGCGCTAGCGAGCTTGAGCTTCCTTCACGGTTTGTTCCTGCCTCACGCTGTATTCATGCTGTGGCTGGCGCGACACTGGAAGGATAGATGGATAGAATAAGTAAACGTTACGAAGATATTTCGATGTTCCTTAAAATTTTTGAAGAATCGGCGTCGTAAGCTTACAGATGGCTTAACGTCTATTACAGAGCTGATTGTGTGGCGATTGGGTATTTGGAGAAAGAAAAGTAAGGACAGGAATTGGGGGTTAGTACATTTGAAAAAGACATTACTTCTGTAATAAAGCATTTCATTGAAGGTCGCGCATGGCGCAGCAAGCATCTTGTGTAAGACATGAACAATCACTGTGCCACCGTGTTCCCATGTTTAATAACATGGTTTAACTCGTATCATCATGAAAATGATATCACGTATACTTCTCAGTATTTTAATTATTCAGAGAGCTGTAATATTACGAACTCAATGGATTGTGTGTCCTGTTGGAGGAAGAGCACGTAGTGATTCAGGCACACAGAGCACATAGAAGATCAAATACACAACAAAGCATTTAACGTGCTACTTTAGTTAAGATGGGATTTGAGAAACTAGTAAATGAAACGATTTTAAGATGAAGTTTATGATGTTCTACTTTAATGACAAAATAAACTACGTGATTAAAGTGGAAATTTCGAGATTAAAGTTGACATTTTGTGCTTTTTTTCACACTGTGCGCCTTTTTTTTCCACTGTACCCTAATAAGCTTTCATATGACACTTTTCATGCCGACTTTGATATGTGACAACTTTTTTATTTCGGGCACTGTGCGACTTTGTGAACTTGAGCTTTCGAGTTTCTCCGACACGCTGTGTCACTCGATCAACTTCCTTTTGTTGCTTATATAACTGTTTAAACCAACAAATAGTACATTTTTCTTTGCCTCCATTTGGTATTCACTGAAATTCTTCTATTTTTCCTCGTACTTTTGCCATTGCCTTTTCACAGAATACTGGGCTTAAGGGCTATTTATATTGCTTTGCATATTCAAAGAGGCATAATTCTGGGAGGAGTAGGGGCGGGACAGCAGGTGTGTGCACGTGCGTTTATTTCCACGCTGAGCGGGATTTATGTAGCAGAAGAACGCGGCAGTTGGCAAACGCACAGATTCCTGCATCTGGATTTTTCTGTGCATAAGCACATTTTGGCTTTTGTGCTTACATCCTGTTATAGTGTGAATTCTACGCACGGCGTTATGCATGAGGCCCCTGGTGACTGTAGAGGCCATTTGAGTGCAGTGAGCTCATTGTCCTGTTCATGAAACCAGTTTGAGATGTCTTTAGTGAGCCCATGTGAATTATAGCCTCAGTTGCCTGTTCTTATCTGACAGGAGTGGCACTAGGTGTCGTCTTCTGCTTTAGCCCAACTGCTTCAAGGTTCAACATATTGTGCGTTCAGATGTACTCTTCCGTATACCTCAGTTGTAACGAGTAGATATTTGACTTACTATTGCTTCTCTATCAGTTTAAACCAGTCTGGCCATTTTCCTTTGGTATTAATAAGGCATTTTCCACAGAGAATTGCTGCTCACTGGATATTTTCCCTTTTTTAGACAATTCTCTATAAACTCTAGAGATGGTTGTGTGTGAAAATCCCAGTAGATCAGCAGTTTCTGAAATAATCCAATCAGCCCGTATGGCACTGACAAGCATGCAGCATTCAAAATCAGTTAAATCACCCTTCTTCCCCATGCTTGGTTTGAACTTCAGGATATCGTCTTGAACAGTGGCTTTTCTTAGGCAGTTGGGGAAAAAAACTTTTTTTTTTTTATTTTTTATTATTAAGCTTTGTTTCAGATAAGCTTATCTCTCTATTATAAAAGGAAATCCTGGAAAGCAAAGCAAAAGCAAGGCTACGATACGTGTTCCTCTTGAAAGACAATTTTAAAGACCCGCGCGACCAAAGACACTTGCCACGATGCAAGACACTCCCTACTTACAAGATAAGACCATGGGCAGAAAAAAAAAATCAGTAGTGTAAAGGCACTCACGCAGCACACACAGCTCCATGGCTCTCAGTGCATATAAAGTGTATAAGGTCAATACGGTAGAAATGAAATGAATAGGGTAGAAATGAAACATCGACGACTAAACAAAGACAAAAGAAAAGCGCAGAGAAAAGAGACCCAAATGTGGTGGAGAGAAAAAAATGCTAAAAAGAAAAACAGTAGTCTAGGTGCAAATTTAGAAAATAAGGAAAGTGATAATCAGCCCAGAACAAGTGGAATTGAAAACAAAGCACGTCCAATAGGGCTCAGAATTAAAAGATTAGAACGTCATAAACGGGAGCAGCGTTATACGTCCTGCAAGAAAGCGATTTAACCATGCCTGGGCCGGAAATAATGGACAATTATTGTTTTTACAACGTCACGCGAGATAAGCCAGTGAGCCATCATTTAAAACAAGTCCACAGACCTCTAACTAAGCAGTTGTTGGATTGCTTTTGGCAGACACGCATAATGTGCTCCCAGCTCTTAAAACAACAACAAGCAGAGCAGGCAGCTCGCCAGCAGGTTGAAGCCTTTTTTGTTTTAAGTGACTGATAGTCTTCAGTGCTGTACTCCGCCCCCCTCAATTGGACCTGATAGTGGGTTACTGATTATTGCGGTAAGGGGGAGGGGTCGGAGAGGGTGCTGGACAGTTGTGTTTGGGGTTACGAAGTCGGCGATTGTTCAAGTAAAACTTTTGTGACACTTTATTACGTCAGTCACTACAGTATCAAAAAAAAAAAAAAAAAAGATGGTAAAGATCTCATTAGCGCAAACAAAAGGTGATTAATCATCAGAGCCAGGTGTAATTGGGGAAAAAATAGCAGGACAAAGCAAGGTCGTCCCACAACAGTTAAAGCAACGACAAGTTTAATTTCAAAGAATACACAATTCGGTCAGATGTATATTATGATGACGGAGAAGCAATGCAAATTTTAACAGGCGACAAGTAAGGTGATGTATATACTGTATTCCGCGAATAACATTAGACAACAAAGGAGATCATGATATGCCATTCATATTAAAATGTTTACAGTTTACCGTGAGAATAGCTTTTGCTATGACAATTAACAAATCAAAGGGACAACCATTAGAAAACGGATTATGTATTAGAGAAACAGAAATAATATTCACTCATGGGGGTATTATACGTTGCGTTGTCACAATGTATCTCTAAAAACGGATTCAAAATTCAATACGATCTTGAAGAAAAGGTAATTCCATATATTGATTTTAATAAACCTTTGCAATGTTTCTCAACCTGTGTCTTGGGGAACCCCTGTGGCTGCAGGTTTTTGTACAAACCAGATTCCTAATCAGTGACAACACCTGATAATACTGATCTCATTTATATTAGCTGGTATTTTTCTTTTATCCTACATTCAGAAAAGCACAGCAGCATGATTTTTACATTTATAAGATATTTAGAAATATTTCTGCTTTTGCTATAGATTTAAATGCTTAATTCTCTTTTGTTGATTTCATCATATTTTGCCCTTTCTCTGTGCAGTTTTTCCCCTTTGTTGTATTGTATTAATGAGAATTAAAAATGAGCAGAGCAGACACGCTAGCAAACACTGAATAAGCAAAGGCTGCAACTACTTTAGCATCAGATCCACTAATTAGTAAATAATGGATTAATTAAACAATTGGAACACCTAGAAAAGTAGAATGAAGATGAAAATATTGTTAAAAAGAAAAAAATACATTATTCCTATATACAGTGGGGCAAAAAAGTATTTAGTCAGCCGCCAATTGTGCAAGTTCTCCCACTTAAAACGATGAGAGAGGCCTGTAATTTTCATCATAGGTATACCTCAACTATGAGAGACAAAATGAGAAAAAAAAAATCCAGAAAATCACATTGTCTGATTTTTGAAGAATTTATTTGCAAATTATGGTGGAAAAAAAGTTTTTGGTCGATAAACAAAAGTTCATCTCAATACTTTGTTATATACCCTTTGTTGGCAATGACAGAGGTCAAACGTTTTCTGTAAGTCTTCACAAGGTTTTCACACACTGTTGCTGGTATTTTGGCCCATTCCTCCATGCAGATCTCCTCTAGAGCAGTGATGTTTTGGGGCTGTCGCTGGGGAACACGGACTTTTAACTCCCTCCAAAGATTTTCTATGGGGTTGAGACTGGCTAGGCCACTCCAGGACCTTGAAATGCTTCTTATGAAGCCACTCCTTCGTTACCCGGGCGGTGTGTTTGGGATCATCGTCATGCTGAAAGACCCAGCCACGTTTCATCTTCAATGCCCTTGCTGATGGAAGGAGGTTTTCACTCAAAATCTGATGATACATGGCCCCATTCATTCTTTCCATTACACGGATCAGTTGTCCTGGTCCCGTTGCAGAAAAACAGCCCCAAAGCATGATGTTTCCACCCCCATGCTTTACAGTAGGTATGGTGTTCTTTGGATGCAACTCAGCATTCTTTCTCCTCCAAACACGACGAGTAGAGTTTTTACCAAAAAGTTCTATTTTGGTTTCATCTGACCATATGACATTCTCTCAATCCTCTTCTGGATCATCCAAATGCTCTCTAGCAAACTTCAGACGGACCTGCACATTTACTGGCTTAAGCAGGGGGACACCGTCTGGCACTGCAGGATGAGAGTCCCTGGCAGCGTAGTGTGTTACTGATGGTAGTTGGTCCCAGCTCTCTGCAGGTCATTCACTAGGTCCCCCTCGTGTGGTTCTGGGATTTTTTGCTCACCGTTCTTGTGATCATTTTGACCCCACGGGGTGAGATCTTGCATGGAGCCCCAGATCGAGGGAGATTATCAGTGGTCTTGTATGTCTTCCATTTTCTAGTAATTGCTCCCACAGTTGATTTCTTCACACCTAGCTGCTTACCTATTGCAGATTGTCTTCCCAGCCTGGTGCAGGTTTACAATTTTGTTTCTGGTGTCCTTTGACAGCTCTTTGGTCTTGGCCATAATGGAGTTTGGAGTGTGACTGTTTGAGGTTGTGGACAGGTGTTTTTTTATATTGATAACAAATTCAAACAGGTGCCATTAATACAGGTAACGAGTGGAGGACAGAGGAGCCTCTTACAGAAGAAGTTACAGGTCTGTGAGAGCCAGAAATCTTGCTTGTTTGTAGGTGACCAAATACTTATTTTCTACCATAATTGCAAATAAATTCTTTAAAATCAAACAATGTGATTTTCTGGATTTTTTTTCTCATTTTGTCTCTCATAGTTGAGGTATACCTATGATGAAAATTACAGGCCTCTCTCATCTTTTTAAGTGGGAGAACTTGCACAATTGGTGGCTGACTAAATACTTTTTTGCCCCACTGTAACTTCTTGGTACATTTTAATATATTATATATTATTTTTTTTATTTTTAACCAAACTTAGTTTTCTAATTTCTATATTGTTCCTAAAACAAAGAACTTGGGAAATAACAGTTCACTTAATTAGCCCAGGAGTCCAATTAAAAACAGAAGCTGGTTGGAACAGAAACCTGCAACCACAATGGGTCCCCAGGACCGAGGTTGAGAAACACTGCTAGAGTAAAAAGTGCAAATAATGAAACTGAAATAATTCCAAAGAGAAAAAAACTTCTAAAATTGTATATCCGATTAACCAAACAGTGGCACGGTGGTACAGTGGGTAGCGCTGCTGCCTCGCAGTTAGGAGACCTGGGTTCGCTTGCCTGGTCCTCCCTGCGTGGAGTGTGCATGTTCTCCCCATGTCAGCATGGCTTTCCTCCAGGTGCTTCTTCCCACAGTCCAAAAACATGCAGGTTGGGTGGATTGACGATTCTAAATTGTCCCTAGTGTGTGCTTGCTGTGTGTGTGTGTGTGTGTGTGAGCCCTGCGATTGGCTAGTGCCCTGTCCGGGGTTTGTTTCCTGCCTTGCGCCCTGTGTTGGCTGGGATTGGCTCCAGTAGACCACAGTGACCCTGTAGTTAGGATATAGCAGGTTGGATGATGGATGGATTAACCAAACACGGGTTGGCGAGCGAAGCGAGCAGGGTGCTCTGGGTTGGCGAGCGAAGCGAGCAGGGGGCAGAGCCCCCTAGTTACACAAGAAATTAAACAATATGACAGCTTCTAGTTATGAGAAACTTTTTTTCTTTTGTTTCATCTGTATTATATCTGTACACATTGTATTAGTTAAATTTAAAAGCATGTGCTTTAAAGTAATTTTATTTATTTTACTATTTTATGGTCAAAGAACAAAGCCTACAGAATTTCATTTTGTCAATAAAAATTAAAATATGTAGTCTATAGTTGTAAAACTTCCAAAGTTAACACTTTAAAAAAACTTTTTACACTAAGCTCCTCCATAACCAGATGCGTAGAGCATAAGGCTTCTATATTAAACGGAGGGTTGTGTGGGAATCAGAATTGACCAATTTAGTAACATGAGATTGGTGATTGGTATCAGCCCTAAAAGACGTGATTGGCGTGGACGTGGACAATTGTGTGTCTACCCATTACAAACATTTTGAAGAAACACCAGTTTAGAGAGTATACCTTTCCATACCATAATCCAAGCACTTTGACTACCAAATCTAATAGATCACACATTTATTATTCCACTGCTGTATTATTGCTGTACTTCTTATATGGTACTTTATTAGTAACATGAAGAATTAACTTTGCAGTATTCTATGATGCTTGAAAACGTTAATCTTTACGTTGTGATCTTTAAATCACAAACCTTTTGATATTTCGTAAGTCTGTTATCATCTGTTAATGGCTATTGAGGAGCCTGTTACAGTTCTAAATAAAGGTTCTTTCTGGAATCTTCATGTGAGAACCACTTTGTCACCTTTTTTAGAATGTGATTAAGAAATTCCTGTATTTAAGCTATATAGTGGCATGTGCATTCTTGTATATTACTATTACCGTATTTTTCGCACCATAACACACACTTTTTTTTCCCCCAAAAGAAGGTTGGAAATGTCTGTGCGTCTTAGGGAGTGAATATTGCGTCACAGACCATGATGTGTATTATCTGACACAAGTCGACATCCAGGGGTAGAGGGCGACAAAACTCAGTTATGTTACAGGCGTTCCCTCTGTGCTTGGAGGAATGTTAGACTCATTGACTCGGCATCTAATCCTTGCGTGTGCGTGAGTTGCGAAATGTAAGCAAAGGCAAGATGACATCGACATCTCAAGAGGGAGCGAAGCGAGTGCAGAAAACAAAATACTCAGCAGACGATGTTTTGCGCATTATCATTGAGTCGGACTCTGATTTTTCAGAATCTGATTTTGTTGAGAGTGATCAGGAGATCGAACAAGAGCATGAGGAACTGGCATCAGCTGATCGGGACACCAGCTGAGCGCATTCGTGCAGCCGATACACCTATGGCAAGGTTCGTTTGGGAGGAATACCTAGACAGTATGGCTTGCTGTTGGACTCGACAGATTACCAGCTGCTGGACTACTTCAGGCTGTTCTTTCCTGAAGCTGCCTTTCAGCTACTGTCAGACGAGACAAACGGGTATGCAGAGCAATTTTTTGAATCGAGGGTTGTGCTTGCACCGCATTCTTGTTTTTCAAACTGGAAACCCACAACAAAACACGAGATGAAGGGCTTTGTGGCATTACAAATATAGATGGGACTAGACTGGCGATGTAACTTCAGGGAGCATTGGTCCAAACGTGCTTTGTCCCCTGGTGGCTTTGGATAGGTTATGCCGCGTGATGATAGGTACGTGCTCCTGCAAAGTGATTGTGAGCAACTGAGCTTCATAAATTCTGACACTAGCGATGAGGAGTTCTTGGGGTTTCCATAAAACTAGTTAGTGCTTGAACCTTAAAGTCTCTCCTTATTTGTTAATGACGGTGATGTTTCTTAATACCGCTGTTGAATTTACATGGTTGAAATCTTATTCTGCTATATTTTATTAAACATATTAGTACACCATTTCGTTCAGAATATTTTTTTTCTTGTTTTCCTCCTCTAAACCTAGGTGCGTCTTATGGTTCAAAAAATATGGTACTTGCCGTGGATACTCGCGTATAAGTCGAAAAATTTATGCCTTAAAATTCATTCAGAAAAAACAGGGTCGACTTATCCACAGGGCAACACAATTGTCCATAGAGTTTGGGTAATGACATTGTACACTCAACGCTTCATGGTGTTAAGTCACCGGTCATCTGCCATTTCCCATGGTCTTTGAAATAATTATAAGCCAGCAATACTATTGCTAATTAGCTAGTTTTTTTTTCTAATTTCGTTAAATATTTCTTTATACTGTGAAATACTTGAATTTGAGCATTAGCTTTTGCAGGTTTTGGATAACAAACATACCATTAGCTGCCACGTGCCTTCTAGCGGCTGCCATCGCACGTGCCTGTCGGCCAGTACATAGTGTTAAAGGTTGCCGGAGCAAGCCGGCATATAGCGGATACGATTGCGCGTGCCTGTCGGCTGGTACATAGTGTTAAAGGTTGCAAGCTGACAGGTTTTACCCTCGACTTATACGCGAGTCATAACAAATTTCGTAATTTTCGGCTTAAAAATACACTCTACTTATCAGCGAGATCAACTAATACGCGAGTATCTACGGCAATTGTACAAAATTGTATAACTGTTGGATGACATGGTTACACGTTGGGTAGAGCTGCCACCTCATTAGTGTCCTATGGAATCAGTTTCATCTTTCACAAATTCTGTTTTATTTTTATTGATTTTCGGTTTTCACTGTTTTGTTTTTCCTTGATTCAAAACAAACAATAGTGAAATGGCACTTTACATTCCTTTTAATGAAACGGCACACTAGCACAACTGAACCTTATTTTGCAGTTCCATTCATTAGGTAGGAGCCCAGATCCTTCACGATACTGTATACTGAGACTGCACTAGTAGAGTGCCCTTCAGAGTTGTAAGAGCTGTTACTAGTTTGATGCATCCTTCTCAGATGAAGGTTAGCATCACTTTTAAGGTCTAGGATATTTGTTACAGCCTGAGCTGATGTGTTCTCAGCCAGAAAGAGAAGTTTTTGTAAAGGTGAATGTATTCAGCAAGGTACCTACTGATTCGAACCAGCAATTCCACATAGTATTTCATGCCTCAGGGGATCCTGGCCGGCTTCTTGAAGAAGGTAGACTTTACCCACATCACTAGTGATGCAGCATCACTAAAGTATTTCTAGTGCTTCCAGGTCTCCCCAACCAAACTGATGACGTGACACAAACAGGTTGAATATACACTGTTAGGCATAACCCCTTTTAAAACTTCCTGGTATGCTTTCAGACAGTATGATGCATTTTTTTGTAACCATTGCTAAAATGTCATTAAGATTCAGCTGGTTGTTGTGAAGGGACTGAAGTGCTGCCTGTGAAAAGGTGGAAACGTTACAGCTCTCCACAAAGACATCTGCCAAAAAGTACTGGGGCCTCATGTATAACGCCGTGCGTAGAACTCCCACTATAACATGGTGTAAGCACAAAAGCGGGAATGTACGTACGCACAGAAAAATCCAGATGCAGGAATCTGTGCGCACGCAAACTTTCACGTTCTTCCACTACATAAATCCCGATCAGCGTGAAAAGTAACGCACGTGCACGCGCCTTCTGTCCCGCCCCAACTCCTCCCAGAATTACGCCTCTTTGAATATGCAAATCGATATAAATAGCCTTCTGTGAAAAGGCAATGGGAAAAGCACGGGGGAAAATATAAGAATTTCAGCGAATACCAAGTGGAGGCAAAGGAAAAACATACTATTTGTTGGTTTAAACTGCGGTGGGTTGGCACCCTGCCCAGGATTGGTTCCTGCCTTGTGCCCTGTGTTGGCTGGGATTGACTCCGACAGACCCCCGTGACCCTGTGTTCGGATTCAGCGGGTTGGAAAATGGATGGATGTTGGTTTAAACAGTGGTATAATCAACAAAAGGAAGTTGATCGAGTGACAGTGTCGGAGAAACTCAAAGGCTCAAGTTCACAAAGTCGCACAGTGCCCGAAATAAAAAAGAACTCATATATCAAAGTTGGCGTGAAAAGGCGACTCGTAGCCCACCGTCTGAGTGTCATATGAAAGCTTATTAGGGTACAGAGAAAAAAAATAGGCACACAGTTGGGGAAAAAAGCACGAAATGTCAACTTTAATCTCGAAATTTCCACTTTAATCATGTAGTTTATTTTGTCATTAAAGTAGAACATCATAAACTTCATCTTAAAATCGTTTATTTTACTAGTTTCTCAAGTAGCACGTTAAATGCTTTGTTCTGTATTTGATCTTCTATGTGCTCTGTGTGTGAATCACTACGTGCTCTTTCTCTTTCTCCGACAGGACACAGAATCCGTTGCATTCGTGATATTACAGCTCTCTGGATAATTAAAATACTGAGATGTATACGTGATATCTTTTTCATGATGATAGGAATGAAAGCATGTTATTAAACATGGGAACACTGTGGCGCAGTGATTTTTCATATTTCACGCAAGAGGCTTGCTGCGCCATGTGCGACCTTCGATGAAATAATTTATTACAGAAGTACTGTCTCTTTCAAACGTACTAACCTCCAATTCCTGTCCTTACTTTTCTTTCTCCAAATACCCAATCGCCACACAATCAGCTCTGTAATAGACGTTAAGCCGTCTGTAAGCTTAGAATGCCGATTCTTCAAAACTTTTAAGGAACATAGAATAATTAAACATGTACTACGAAGATATTTCAGTCTGTCTGTCTATCCTTCCAGTGTCGCGTCAGCTCCTGCCTTGCGCTGTATTATTGCTGGTGCTATCTGTGAACTAGCTAGTGCTGCGGCACCATGTCCTCACATGTTTAATTATTAACAATACAGATTATTTAAATAAAGTTTTATCTGTATACTATAAGCAACATATTTTGCTGCATTTCATCTTAAAAATGATATAGTCATCATATGTGCTTTATAAAGTGGCGCAGGTTGTGCAATATTATAACTGTAGTGCAAGTTTACAGTGGGGTACCGGTAATTGTACTTATAAGTACAAACAGTTCTACAAGGAGCACTTGATGGACTGATTGAGTGCGTTTATAGTTCTTGGGATGAAACTGTTTCTGAAACGCGAGGTCCGTACAGGAATGGCTTTGACGCATTTTGCCGTGGTTGAGGTAGTGTGTGCTTGAAACTGTATACCGATTAATTCTCTTTCCGATCAGCTGCTGCTGTGATTCCCCACTCAGATACAGTGATATAAATACTCCGAGTGGTGCAGTGAGAGTAATATGGAAAAAGATGATCCGCTGTGGCAACCCTTAATGGGAGCAGCTGAAAGAAGAAGATGCAGTGAGCGTAACAACACTAAAGCAGTTATGGTATTTGGAATACTATGGCTATTCCCTGGACCATTATATTGCTACAGGTTAATTACAATCAGATGCATTACACTAATAAACAATATGCAGTTAATTTCGGTGTATTTATAAAGCCGCGTCAGGAATGTGGGTCTAAGAAAGAAAGGGTGACCACACAGGAACAGTAGCACTGCTTTGACGCTGGGTGCCGCCAGTCTGCAAAACTGAGCGGAGAAATTGCGTACGCCAGGGTATGAGGTACCATGGAAATGTGCGTGGCTTTACGCCAAGTTTAGGTTTTATACATCGCGATTTGAGCGTGGAAACATTCGTATGCAACATTTCTGTGCGTACGCACCGTTTATACATGAGGCCCCTGGTCTTTAGTACCTGTAGTTTTAATCATGTAAATTATTTATAAGGATTCTTAAATCTTAAATGTTTATGGATTGAAAACGGGCATCATTACAACTGTAGCTTCATTTACTCCATATTTTAAAATAATTAATTACAAAGTAAAAGCAAACTAATGTGCAAGATGCTAAATCCAGGAATTAAACAGAAAAAAAGAGAGAAAGAGACCCACTTTTAAGGGCTCGTTGCATCTGAGGAGATGCCTGCTCTTCTGCCCAGGTTTGTAGGTGCCAAGTTTATAACGGAAGAGTCAAATGTGGATCTTGCGTGCCTTGTCACCGCGAGGCAAAAACATTTATTAAATCCAGAAACATAGTTAATTTTTAAAAGGGAACCCGTTAACAACCAGTGCCATTCACTAATAACATTTTTCTACGGGAAAAGACTGTAATACCGGTTAAATATAATTTCATGTACATTTATAACTGCCCACATAAAAATTACCATACAGCCAAATGTTTACTCGCCTATCACTATGTTGAGAACTATGTGGTCTCCGCTATCTGTGGTTTCATCAACTACAACATAAATTTTACTGCCACGAATCTTTCGAAGAACGGCATCCATATGTTGTTGAAATACACAAGACAAATGAGTTTAATGAAGACTGCTCTCATTTTCTGGCAGCACACCTCCTTGTTTGCAATTCTTAATAAAGAAAGGACGTATCTTCGTCATTTTTTTGAGCGGTATGTCTGACTCGCATGACCACAAAGTCCTCCACAAACTGACATCTTCCATCTGACGATTTTGTTGTTTCCTCTGTTGTTACCTGAAAGGGAACACTTTTTGATCTTAATTTCTCCTTGTTCTTGAGATGGGTTTTAGATTTGATGTGGTCATTGCAAATATCTTTTCGTGTCCAGTCTCTGATATACTGGCAAAACTTGTGGAAAGGTGGTTGTCCAGATTCGTAAAAGTCGCCAGGATATTGTTGTGCCCTCAAGTTTGCAGTAAAGCTTGTTTTTGTTAGTTTTTTCGACATAGGGTATCTGATACTGCTCGTTTCAACGTTTGTCTCGTGCAGCTAGCTAATTCATAGATAGATAGATAGATAGATACTTTATTAATCCCAATGGGAAATTCACATTCTTCAGCAGCAGCATACTGATACAATAAATAATATTAAATTAAAGAATGATAATAATACAGGTGAAAAAAACAGACAATAACTATGTATAATGTTAAATATTAACGTTTACCCCCCCTGGTGGAATTAAAGAGTCGCATAGTTTGGGGGAGGAACGATCTCCTCAATCTGTCTGTGGAGCAGGACAGTGACAGCAGTCTGTCGCTGAAGCTGCTCTTCTGTCTGGAGATGACATTATTTAATGGATGCAGTGGATTCTCCATAATTGATAGGAGCCTGCTGAGCGCCCTTCGCTCTGCCACAGATGTTAAACTGTCCAGCTCCATGCCAACAATAGAGCCTGCCTTCCTCACCAGTTTGTCCAGGCGTGAGGCGTCTTTCCTCTTAATGCTGCCTCCCCAGCACACCACTGCGTAGAAGAGGGCACTCGCCACAACTGTTTGATAGAACATCTGCAGCATCTTATTGCAGATGTTGAAGGAAGCCAGCCTTCTAAGGAAGTATAACCGGCTTTGTCTTTTCTTGCACAGCGCATCAGTATTGGCAGTCCAGTCTAATTTATCATCCAGCTGCACTCCCAGATATTTATAGGTCTGCACCATCTGCACACAGTCACCTTTGATGATCACTGGGTCTATGAGGGGTCTGGGCCTCCTAAAATCCACCACCAGCTCCTTGGTTTTGCTGGTGTTCAGGTGTAGGTGGTTTGAGTCGGACCATTTAACAAAGTCATTGATTAGGTCCCTATACTCCTCCTCCAGCCCATTCCTGATACAGCCCACGATAGCAGTGTCATCAGCGAACTTTTGCACATGGCAGGACTCCGAGTTGTATTGGAAGTCCGATGTATATAGGCTGAACAGGACCGGAGAAAGTACAGTCCCTTGTGGCGCTCCTGTGTTGCTGACCACAATGTCAGACGTGCAGTTCCCAAGACGCACATACTGAGGTCTGTCTTTAAGATAGTCCACGATCCATGCCACCAGGTATGAATCTACTCCCATCTCTGTCAGCTTGTCCCTAAGGAGCAGAGGTTGGATTGTGTTGAAGGCGCTAGAGAAGTCTAGAAACATAATTCTTACAGCACCACTGCCTCTGTCCAAGTGAGAGAGGGATCGGTGTAGCATATAGATGATGGCATCTTCCGCTCCCACCTTCTCCTGATATGCAAACTGCAGAGGGTCAAGGGCGTGTTGAACCTGTGGCCTAAGGTGGTGAAGCAGCAGCCTCTCCATGGTCTTCATCACATGTGATGTCAGAGCAACAGGCCGAAAGTCATTCAGCTCACTAGGACGTGATACCTTTGGGACTGGGGTGATACAAGATGTTTTCCAAAGCCTCGGGACTCTCCCCTGTTCCAGGCTCAGGTTGAAGATGCGCTGTAGAGGACCCCCCAGCTCCGATGCACAGACCTTCAGCAGTCGTGGCGATACTCCATCTGGACCCGCTGCTTTGCTGGCACGAAGTCTCCTCAGCTCTCTGCTCACTTGCGCTGTTGTAATTATGGGTGGGGATGTTTTTCCTATGCTGGTATCAGCAGAAGGATGTGTGGAGGGTGCAGTACTCCGAGGTGAGAGTGAGAGTGGGTTAGGGTGGTGTGCCTTTAACAAGAAAACATACAGGAAACACATGCACAAATAGATACACGACTAAAGATTCTCTTGAAAAACAACAAACTAGAAAATAGTATCTGATTGACAGAACTACAGATTATTCAATTGTTTCATTTATTGGGAAGTTTTGTAACAGTCACCCCTTCAGCCTCTAAATTCCGCACATTTCCGTTTTTAAATCTCAAATCCATTTTTAAGTGTTAAGTCCATGATTCTGTCCATGTTTTCCACATTGCGGAAATTATACGGCCCTACCTCACAAATGCACACAGGATCCTGGATTTGAATCCTGTGCCTAGTTGTTTTGAGGAGTCTTTGCATGAAGCTCCACTTAATTTTTTTTGTCTTAATGGGTTTTTTCCTTGGTTATGCTGGTTTTCCACACACTTTCCTTAAGGTTCCAGTTCTAAATTTGCAACATGTAAATATGGTCTGTGAGTGAGTTGACTGTAGTGTCTAGGACTGCTTCCTGCTTTGCACCCAGTGCTGACAGGATAAGTTCCACCCCACCTAACCTTGAATTGGACTATGTAGATTTTAGAATATGCTATGCATGCCTTTTGTGTAATCCCCATGTCTGCCTATGATAACCCTGCTAACAAGCAAAATTTCCATATGAGGCCGTAGAAATTGGAATTAAACGTAGAACTAAATTTCTGGTAGTCCTGCCCCACACCAAACAGTAATATTTGCTACAGCACTGGACCCAAGTTTTAGGAAACAAGTTTGATACCTGAGCAAGTGTTCCAGTTGCAAGCTAAAGTACAAACAGGCATTTCAGATGAAAAGGACGATGGATCAACAACAGTGTCAGGAAGATTAAAATCTAATACAGTGGCGCTTGAAAGTTTGTGAACCCTTTAGAATTTTCTATATTTCTGCATAAATATGACCTAAAACATCATCAGATTTTCACTCAAGTTCAAGTCCTAAAGTTTCAAGTCCTAAAAGTAGATAAAGAGAATCCCAGTTAAACAAATGAAACAAAAATATTATACTTGGTCATTTATTTATTGAGGAAAATGATCGAATATTGCATATTTGTGAGTGGCAAAAGTATGTGAACCTCAAGGATTAGCAGTTAGTTTGAAGGTGAAATTGGAGTCCGGTGTTTTCAAACATTGGGATGACAATCAGGTGTGAGTGGGCACCCAGTGTTATTTAAAGAACAGGGATCTATCAAAGTCTGCTCTTCACAACACGTTTGTGGAAGTGTATCATGGCACGAACAAAGGAGATTTCTGAGGACCTCGGAAAAAGAGCTGCTGATGCTCATCAGGCTAGAAAAGGTTACAAAACCATCTCTAAAGAGTTTGAACTCCACCAATCCACAGTCAGACAGATTGTGTACAAATGGAGGAAATTCAAGACCATTGTTACCCTCCCCAGGTGTGGTCGACCAACAAAGATCACTCCAAGAGCAAGGCATGTAATAGTCGGCGAGGTCACAAAGGACCCCAGGGTAACTTCTAAGCAACTGAAGGCCTGTCTCACATTGGCTGATGTTCATGAGTCCACCATCAGGAGAACACTGAACAACAATGGTGTGCATGGCAGGGATGCAAGGAGAAAGCCACTGCTCTCCAAAAAAAACATTGTTGCTCGTCTGCAGTTTGCTAAAGATCATGTGGACAAACCAGAAGGCTATTGGAAGAATGTTTTGTGGACGGATGAGACCAAAATAGAACTTTTTGGTTTAAATGAAAAGCGTTCTGTTTGGAGAAAGGAAAACACTGCATTCCAGCATAAGAACCTTATCCCATCTGTGAAACATGGTGGTGGTAGTATCATGGTTTGGGCCTGTTTTGCCGCATCTGGGCCAGGACGGCTTGCCTTCATTTGATGGAACAATAAATTCTGAATTGTATCAGAGAATTCGAAAGGAAAATGTCAGGACATCTGTCCATGAACTGAATCTCAAGAGAAAGTGGGTCATGCAGCAAGACAATGACCCTAAGCACACAAGTCGTTCTACCAAAGAATGGTTAAAGAAGAATAAAGTTAATGTTTTGGAATGGCCAAGTCAAAGTCCCGACCTTAACACAATCGAAATGTTGTGGAAAGACCTGAAGCGAGCAGTTAATGTGAGGAAACCCACCAACATCCCAGAGTTGAAGCTGTTCTGTATGGAGAAATGGGCTAAAATTCCTCCAAGCCGGTGTGCAGGACTGATCAACAGTTACCAGAAACGTTTAATTGCAGTTATTGCTGCAATGGGGGGGTCACATCAGATACTGAAAGCAAAGGTTCACATATTTTTGCCACTCACAAATATGTGTAACATTGGATCATTTTCCTTAATAATTAAATGACCAAGTATAATATTTTTGTCTCATTTGTTTAACTGGTTTCTCTTTATCTACTTTTAGGACTTGAGTGAAAATCTGATGATGTTTTAGGTCATATTTATGCACAAATATAGAAAATTCTAAAGGGTTCACAAACTTTCAAGCACAACTGTAGTAATTAATAATACATTAGTAATACATCTGCTGGACCTACACATGCTGTCACTTTACTTGACTCGCTCCTTGGCTTCGAAAACAGCAGTAAAGATGATAAGAGATGTGGAAGTTGACAAATTCTATGGACAGGTTTCCGGAACAGTATGTTATTGCATATGTGTGAACCAGAAAAACATTGGTTTTTGTATAAAGAATAAACTGGCCTTGTGCCACAATGAAGACTATAGTTAGAAATGCTTAAACAAATATAAGGGATTACAAATGTCAGGGTCCTTGTTAATTTTTCTAGATACATTGATCAGCACTTGGTAAAGAGGTGTGGTTTTCAGCAAAGTTCTTCAAGCAGACATACAGGTTTTATGCTTCGTGAATACATTGCAGAGTTTTACCATTTGGGGTGTGAACAAACAGAGTGGGGTGGGGGTTATTAAAATGTGTGTTATGTAGTCGGACTACTTTTTAAAGTAATGAGTAGCCTAACGCAATACTTATTTATTGAAGTAATACCTGTAGTAGTGTTTTCGTAGCACCACTGGGTGTAAGATAAGAAGCACATGTACCAGTGTGCCACTTCTTTGCAGAGCTCAGCTGCACAGCCAAGCAGAAGTATGCAGTCTGGTAACAAACATTTTAATAACGTGTCAGTTTAGTTTTAGTCCAGCATTTTGCTATATATGCTCTTATGTTGAAACAGTATAATCAGCTGACGTAGCAGCAGGTGTTCATACTGTGAATCATCAGGTGCTCAGGTTAAGGATGTAAAAAGGGGATAAATGGTGTTAACTTCAGAGCATATGAGGGACTAATCATATTGATAAAACACAAGATAATAAACTGTTTTTACCAAAGGAGAACCCCAGAAATGTCAATGCCAACTTTATTTATATAGCACATTTAAAACCACATCAGAATGCTGTGGCTAAAGTGCTTTGCAATAATAGAATTAAAGAAAAACATAAATAAAATAAACAATAAATAGAAGTAATGTTACATAAGCACAATGAGGAAACCATCATGAATAGAAGTGAGTCTTTAATCTTGATTTAAACCATTCAATTGTAGACGACTCCTTTATGTGATGTGGTAAAGAGTTCCACAGGCGAGGAGCAGCAGCTGCAAAAACCCTGTCCCCCTTTGTTTTACACTTGGTACGAGGGACAACAAGAGACAACTGACCAGAAGATCTAAGCACTCTGGATGGCTGGTGTAAAACACATAATTCGGATAAATAGGCAGGAGCAAGCCCATGTAAAGATTAAAAAATAGCAAGATTTTAAAATCAATTCGAAAACTGACAGGCAGCCAGTGTAAAGAAGCTAATATTGGAGAAACAGTCATATTTTCTTGCCCCAACCAGAAAGCGAGCGGCAGTATTCTGGACCAACTGTAACCTGTGTATCGGGGATTTATTAATCCCAGAATACAGTGAGTTGCAGTAATCAAGGTGAGAAAAGATAAAAGCATGAGTAGCTTTCTCAAGATTCCTAGAAGACAAAAAAGGCTTGATCTTACCTAACAGACAAAGCTGGAAAAAGCAACTCTTGACTACAGAATTAACTTGTTTCTCAGAAGAGAGGTTACTGTCTAAGATAACACCTAGATTGCGGATTTGAGGTTTGCAAAAGACAGAGCCGAGAAGTCCAAGACCAATTTGGACTTTAGCTGGTGGACACACTATAAGCACCTCTGTTTTTATTTTGATTCAGATCAAGAAAATTATTAGCCATCCAGGATCTTAGTTCAGAAAGACAGTTGTGCAGTTGATTTATTGCAGAGTTGCAGACGGGAATATAAACCTGTGTATCATCTGCATAGCAGTGAAAAGAAATGTACTTGCTCATGTAAATGAAAATTTTTAAGAAGCCAGGTTTCTCCCTTAGTGCTTTATCACTATTGTGCTTGTGCATGCAAACACACTCACTGTCATATAGCAAGCAATTTTAAATTCATTGCAGAGGTTGGTAATATATTTCATACAGAGATGTGTACTATACACTTTTTTGGATTATTTTGGTAGCTCTGTTTAGTACATTAAGAAGTAAAATGGAATGAGAAGCTGAATTATATTAACATGGACCGTATAGGACACCCATCACTTACTGCTGTGTGCTTGTTTAACTTTTGAAAACTTCAGTAGCAGTTTCACTTGTTTATGTGATTGTGTTCATTTAAACTTCCTTTTTGGTAACATTAACAAACCTAACAGTTGCTTGCATTACATCCATCCCAGCTTTGCCTATGGTAATAAAATTTCTGATGAGAATAATGGCACAGTAAACACTGCTACCTTAACAGAGCAGTTCTGGGTCTAAGTCCTGGACATTATTTTTATGGAGTTGGCTCATTCTTCCTATAAATGTGGATTTTCTTCCCACATCCCGAAAGACATGCATGCCTGATTAATTGACAACTCAAATAATTACTCATAGTGAGTGTAATCATGTGGATGAATGGGCCCCATGTTAACTGTTACCTTGTTCAGGACTCTTTACTTCCCTTGTGCCCTGTGCTGCTAGGTTAGGCCCCCATGAACCTGAATTGAGTAAGAAAGTTTGACAGTGTTAAAGCCTACAATGCAATAGATAAAAGTGAGTTTAAGGATGAGGCCACATCTTTCTTGTCTTGTTCCATCAAAGTCCTGGCCCCTTCACGCATTGTCTTGGAGAAATAAAGTGAACACGGCATATACCTGAAAGTTGAATAAATGTAACCATTGTTTTGCTTGGGAATCATTTGGTAGTAGCTGGAATAATCTGCCTCTGTTTATAGTCCTTTGTCATGGAAATAAAAGGAGCTGAAACCATGGTAATGATCTGTTAATACATAGTACTGGATATAAATAAGACCAACTATTAAAGTCTCAAACATTAGGTAAACATACTTGTTTCACTGTAACTTGCATTCAATTTGTAAACAACTGTTTTACAAACATAGTAGACAACAGTGTGACCCTCTTAGTAGCTATGTATACCCAAGTATGTTTACAATGTTTTAAGGTAGCTGAATGTCCTACCTTCTGCATGTAAAATAGTTCTGAAAGCACAGTGCAGCTATTCCTCTCTTGAGGAGCGGCTACCACTGCTTCTATAGAAGCTATTAAAACTTTCACAGTAGCCGTGGAGTTACAAATATATCTATATTACTAAACGAAGGTTGTATATATGCACGGACGCCAGACGCACCGAAGCGCACGCGCACTGCGCCTCAGTGCCCCAGAGTCAAACCCAGTGGCTTCCCAGACTCGGTAGGTGGCGCCCAAACAACACAACACAACCTGTAAACTAAACTTCAGGTCACAATACAACCGCCGCCCGAACACGCACACCACCGCATATACAACCTTCGTTTAGTAATGTTTACGAAGGTTGTATATATGCACGGATGCCAGACGCAACCCGTGCCAAAAGCACACTCGCAAAGTGCCTCAGCACCCCAGAGTCAAACCCAGCGGCTTCCCAGAGTCTGTAAGTGGCGCCCAAACAACACAACCTGTAAACTAAACTTGAGGTAAAGCGTGCATGCCAACAAGTTGCCATGGTGACCTATTTAAACATAGACATAGAATAACTAGACGCCTCATGACCAGCAGAATCGTATGTCAACGTCGCCGCCATATTGTGAGTGGCACTGCTGTGGCGTGAAGTAATGAATAATGTGCTGCTTGGGATTGTACAAACTGCTGTACGCTCCAAACCAGATCCCCGGGGGATTTCATTTCATAGGTAAGGCTGAACAATTGTTTTGGGTATATTTGGCCATTAGAAAATCCCGTTTTATAATCTTTAGCTAAGCTAGCAAAGCCTTGCATTTATATGCTCAAGTGAGCCTCCAAACAACGTTTTGGCTAAACATATTTAGTCACTAACTATGTAGATTGTTAGCTGTTAACATTTCTCAAACTTGATGATGTTTTTTCTCAAGGAGCACATTGAGGAAACAGTTTGAAATTGACAACCATCATTTTATGCTCATGTCTTTAGTTGTGTCTGTCTTCCAAAAACTAAGGTTGTACCATATTGCCAGACTGAATACTCTCAAATTACAGGATCTGAGTGAGCGAGACAGAGTTTAAGTCTGTAGGAAATCAGTGAGGTTGTGGAGCTTTAAATGTTGAGCGGTATTTAGTATTGTATTCTGTAGTTAACCGGGAGCCAGTGAAGTTGAGAGAGAATAGGTGTAATATGTTCAGTGGATTTAGAACAGCAGGATATTATCCTGGCAGCAGAATTTTGAAGAAGTTGTAAGCGATGGATGAGTTTTTGTGGCATGCCAGATAGAATAGCATTACAGTAATCTATACATGAGGTGACTCGGGCATTAACCAATACTTCAGTACTGTGTTGCGTAAGAACAGGACAAAGTCTGGAAATGTTTTGAAGATAGAAGAAGGCAGTCCTCGAAATGTTACTTATATGGGAGGAATTATTTAATAATAATAATTATGATTATTTAATAATTGCTATTATTAGTGTATAAATTGATTTAAATAATTGCATTTAAACGATTCGCCAAAATCTGTTGTATGTAAACGATACTGTTTTAAACATTGTGTTTTCATCAGAAAACCCAGTTTCCACGTCTACCTGTATTAGTTTAAATCGCACTTTTGCCACTCGCAATAAGGCTGACGCGCTTACGTATCGTGTCGACTGGGAAACACAGTAAATGCGCCGTCTATATATGTGTATGTATTTAAACTTGAGGTAGTGGTGACTACTGACAGTGCCAGCAGTCAGCTACTCTACAGTGCCAGCGGTCAGTGTTCTCCAATCCACAGTACCAGCAGCTACTCCACTGCACAGTGCCACCAGTCAGTGTGCTCTAGTCCACTGTGCCAGCACTGTGTGGCAGCTGTCAGTGTGGCTTATTTGAATCACATTAAGGTAATTCAGTGTTAAAAGTAAGTTCAATTATGATTCCTAACAGCAAACAAGTTCTAGCTAACAACATACCCATAGAAAAACAAAAACGAGACTGCATAGATAAAAACAATGAATGAAGGCGCCTACAACGCGCTTCTGAAACACCAGAACCAAAGGAGTCACGGCTCCAAAAAGAAACCGCTTTAGTACAAATATATTTATTTAATTAAATGAAAACTTTCCCAGGACGCTCCCACCCTCCGTGATTTTTCATCCCTACGAAGATTGGAGGGAACAGAAAGTAATTGCCATTCTTGGATTTGCGATTCATTATAGAATCGGGGGTTTACTGGTATGGACATAATTCCACAAGTAATATTTCTCATATAGTCATCCCATATGCAGAGTGTGTGTTGTAGCAGAGTAATGTTTTCTTTTAAGAAATATATAAAATCTGCAAAATGCCAAAAAAAGAAAAACAGCGGTGCAGAAAGTTGTAACCCAAAAGATATAATCTTGAGCCCTTTTTGTCTATCTCAAGTTTTATTATTGGAGGATCTAAACAGGCTGCTTCTGTCTAAACACCTATGCTATTGCTATACTAGACAAATGTTTTGGAGGATGAAAGCAGGAACACCAAAAAAAAATTTTTCGTCGTTCCCAAGTTTGTTTTTCTTTTTTCCTGCCTTATTGATTTAAATTTGCTGTCCTTTCATGTTATTTAAATGACAAAATTAGATTAAGTGGGTTTGAGAATGTTCTGTTAAATTTATATCTACTTCATGTGGGGGAAAAAGAAAACACTCTGTGGTGTACAGGATTCTTTTTAACCCCCTTTACTGGCATATTTAGTAAATGATGCAGTGATTATATTTGTAGTATTTTTTTTTTTTTTTTTTTTTTTGATTGGATTATTATTGAGTCTGTCTATACTATAATTAAAAATGGATTATTCTGACAAAAAAGGTTAGTCATTTAATGCATTTCCCATGCATACTACAAGTAGAATTCTTTTCTTCAAAGATATAACTAAAGCAATTGTATGTCGAGACATACAATTTACTTTAAGATATCTGATTGCCTTTAATGCTTTCCCTTAGGACTCTTCATAAGACCATCATACTCAAAAGAGGAAAATAAAGTTAGACAGTGACAAAGGTCCCAACTAGGAAGTAAGACCAGTACTGACCAGCCATGAATGACTCCAAGCACTGCACAGTGGGAGTGCAGCTGCAAACCACCTATGACTGTCACAGGACTACCTATATTCGCCAGATTGGCTTGAAAACATTGCGGGACCTCTCTGCCAATGATATGCTGCTTTTGCAGCTGCGAACAGGGATCATGAGCCTCACTGGAGAGGACACTGTGTGTTTTCACCATGAGAAGGTCTACATTGACCGTTACGAGGACATGCAAAGAATCTGCTGCGATCCCTTCAACATGCACAAGAAAGGCATTAAGAGAAATCTCCACATTATCGATGTTGATGAAGCTATGCTCCTCAGCGACAAGTTCTCACAGCAGTTTGTACCTGGCTGGAAACTGTGTTACCGTTGTGCGCGGCTGGTATTTGGCTCCATTGATCTTGACTACGAGGCAAGGAAAACAAAACGACTGAATAGTGAAGTATGTATATGGGATAGTTGCATATGGCTATTTTGGTGGGGGGAGGGGGTTGCGGTGTCAATCTAGTGAGGTTGATGTTCTTAAGTTAATTTTAGTTTTAACGACTGTCTTAAAATTGCCTTGTATTATTTTTTAAATAACTCCATGTTCTTCAGTTGTTGCTTAAAAATAATCCTATATCAATGTAGTTACAGCCTAGAGCAGTAGTCCTTAGCCTGTTGGGTATGCATGCGTTTGCCAGGAGGTCAGAGAAGAGTCTGCTTGCATACCTCCATTGTGAAGGCACTTCCGTTCTGATTACAGAAGTGACCATTTGTTGTATGTGGAACTTGGTTTATTCATTATGATGGGTTGTTTGGTCTCATTTGTTTTCCTGACCAGTTCAAATAGATACTAAGTTTTTTTTTTTTTTGCTTTTATTGTTTAGTTAGAAAATAATCCAGCTGTCTCTGGTATGCAAGGGAACTAAAAAAAATGGGTATGGTATATAAACCTTAAAAGGACCATATATTATATGGTGGCCAAACCTCAGCCTCCTCATTCAGCTGCTCTTCAATTCCATCACTCCTCCTCACAGTGCTCCTGCTACAAGACTCCAATCCTCTTTCCCACCCAGCCTCTCTTTACTCTTTTGTGTTTACCTCCTTTGTCAATTCAATGCTGACATGGGGTCTAAGCAAACAAATCGCTCTGCCCTCATCTCCTTGAACTTATCCCTGACCGGAACAAGATGTTCCATGACCCATGTGGCCAAGGTCAGTAGACTTTTGCTAAAGACAGCTTCTTAAGAGGTAAGTGCTCTCTTTCTCACTACATCGTTTTTAGAATAGTTTTAGAAATTGTCAGGTTAATGCAGGAAAATATGCAATGAGGAAAGATTAATTTTAACAATTACTAAAAATGTCTTAAATTTTATTGTTTACTGCTATTCAGTTCGTGAAAGCTATTATATTAGACAGTCGGTGATGTTTGGTAATCTTCATCCATCTTCAGTAAGTACAAGAACAGGGCTCAGCCTTTCACATTGACTTGAAAAAATTGAGATATTTGGATCTTCCCCCTCCCCCAAGTGAAATTGTATGTAACTTGAGTTATTTTTCTTCTGATTTCATTAAATAAAAATACTGTGCGTACATATAGACACACACCCACACTACTATTAGTACAACCTGATGCCAAATGGGTTTATGGAAATATCTCATTTAATTATACCTAGTAAGAGTTCAGTATTTAACTTTTTTTAAGATCGAAAAATGGTGACATTTATTTATTATCTGTATTTGCTTTGTCAAAGTTCAAAGTCTTGATACAAACCTGTCTTAGCCACGCAACACACAAGGCATAAACCACCTGCAGTTTAAGTGTCAGTCCAAAGAAGGACACACTCAATCCCACGGTTGCTTCAGTTCTACAAGCTTAAAATTGTTGGTAGTGAACCTAACATAAGTATGTTTAGGATGTGGGAAGGAAAGCCCATGTAGACATGGAGAGAATATGTAAACTCCACACAATCTTCATATACCTGTGCAAATATGAAAACTAAAGTCTTAAAATTGATCAGATATGTCCTTTTTCAAACCAAGAATGTTCTTGAGTATTGATTCATATGTTGAGACCAAAAGCTTTTTGTAAAGTGGTGCATCCATGTTGTTCTTGGAAACACAAATATACATACTGTATACATGCGTTTTTTCTGAGACTTCCATTTTAAAAGAAGCCCATCTGTGCTCTTCACTTCATTGCCTATCTCCTTCTGTGGCAACCTTTTCACCTGGGTTGGTGATTTCATACAGCTTGTGAATTCTGCAGTTGCCAGAGTTAATGAAACACTTTAAGGTTAGGTTTTTTCTAAGAATTTACACAAATATGTTGTCATTGTAAACCAGCGATATATACGACTATGAAGAAGTAGAAAGTCACTTTCAGATGCTTTCTTGATTTCATGCTCTTTTACTTAATTACATAAAAATTCTACCTGTGGTAGTAACTGTGAACAGGCAAGTGTATAGAAGTGTACATTTACCTCATGGAAAAAAAGAGAATACTCTGGTAATTTAGATATATTCGACCTTATCACCAGACTTATCTTTAGAGACTTGCATCATGATACTGTGCAGTCATGGCCGAAATTATCGGCACCCCTGGAGTTTTCCCAGAAAATGCACCATTTCTCCCAGAAAATTATTGCAATTACAAATGTTTTTGTATATACATGTTTATTTCCTTTATGTGCATTGGAACAACACAAAAAAAGAGAGAGAAAAAGCCAAATCTGACATCCTGTCACACAGAACTCCAAAAATGGGCCGGACAAAATTATTGGCACCCTTTCAAAATTGTGGGTAAATCGTTTTATTTCAAGCATATGATGCTCGTTTGAACTCGCTTGTGGCAAGAAACAGGTGCTGGCAATATAGCAATCACACCTGAAGCCAGTTAAAATGGAGAAAAGTTGACTCAACCTTTCTGTTGTGTGTCTGAGTGTGCCACACTAAGCATGGAGAACAGAAAGAAGAGCAGAGAATTGTCTGAGGACTTGAGAACAAAAATTGTGGGAAAAATATCAACAATCTCAAGGCTACAAGTCCATCTCCAGAGATCTTCATGTTCCTTTGTCCACTGTGTGCAACATAATCAAGAAGGTCACAACACATGGCACTGTAGCTAATCTCCCTGGATGTGGACGGAAGAGAAAAATTGATAAAAAAACTGCAATGAAGGATAGTCCGAATGGTGGATAAACAACCCCAATGAACTTCAAAACACATTCAAGCTGTTCTGCAGACTCAGGGTGCAACAGTGTCAGCTCGAACTATCCGTCGACATCTGAATGAAATGAAACGCTATGGCAGGAGAGCCAGGAGGACCCCACTGCTGACACAGAAACATAAAAAAGCCAGACTGGAGTTTGCCAAAATGTACTTGAGGAAGCCAAAATCCTTCTGGCCGAACGTCTTGTGGACAGATGAGACCATGGTAGAGCTTTTTGGTAAAGCTCATCATTCTACTATTTGCAGAAAACGGAATGAGACCTACGAAGAAAAGAACACAGTACCTACAGTCAAACATGGTGGAGGTTCTAAGATGTTTTGGGGATGTTTTGCTGCCTCTGGCACTGCCTTGACTGTGTCAATGATCATGAAATCTGAAGACTACCAAAAGATATTGGGGCGCAATGTAGGGCCCAGTGTCAGAAAGCTGGGTCTGCGTCAGAGGTCACGGGAGTTCCAGCAAGACAATGACCCCAAACATACCTCTAAAAGCACTCAGAAATGGTTTGAAGACAAAGCGCTGGAGAGTTCTGAAGTGGCCAGCAATGAGTCCGGATCTAAATCTGATTGAACACTTGTGGAGAGATCTCAAAATTGCTGTTGGGAGAAGGCACCCTTCAAATCTGAGAAACCTTGAGCAGTTTGCAAAAGAAGAGTGGTCGGAAATTCCAGTTGAGCAGTGTATCAAACTTGTTAATGGTTATAGGAAGCGCTTGATTTCAGTTATTTTTTCCAAAGGGCGTGCAACCAAATATTAAGTAGAGGGTGCCAATAATTTTGTCCAGCCCAGTTTTTGAGTTTTGTGTGAAATGATGTCAGATTTGGCTTTTTTTCTGTGTTTTTTTTTGTGGTGTTCCAATGCACATAAAGGAAATAAACATGTGTAATTGCAACAATTTTCTGGGAGAAATGGTGCATTTTCAAGGAAAATTCCAGGGGTGCCGATAATTTCGGCCATGACTGTGTATAAGGGTGCCAATCTTCTACTAGTTAAACAGTACCCATCAAAAGTATTGGAACAGCAAGGACAAACTCACAAAAGATTAATATGAATATTTACATCTAGATATGTTAAACAACTAAACCACCCAATTTTTAAGGTGAGAATAAGTAGAACATGACAAAGTGACAGGTGTTTCTTGTGACCCAGGTATTTCATATAAGATTGTTTAATCATTAAGGTGCACTGGATATCTGCACCCAGTTTAAGCTTTGTCTTTCACTTGTGAAGACTGCATTTGTAGTTAAGAAGCATAGACCAACATGAAGACCAGAGAGATGTCTAAGGGAGAAAAGCATGCCATTCTGAAGCTCAGAAAAGGGGGGAAATCCTTCAGAGGTATTTAAGAAACATTGGACATAGCCAGTACCACAATTTGGAATGTCCTGAAAAAGTGTACCGAGTGTACTGAGCAACAGGCATCAAACTGTTCGTCCACTTTTTAAAGGAGACTTGGAGAAAAAACAATATAGAAGCCATACTTCAAAATGCAAACCAATAATCAGCATTAAAAATTGTAAAGCCAGATTGGAATTTGCAAAACTTTTATGGACTGATGAGACAAAGATTAACCTCTACCAAAGTGATAGAAAAGCCAAATTATGGAGAAAGAAGGGATCTGATCCTAAATATACAAGCTCATCTGTGAAGCACGGTCGAGGTTGTGGCATGGCCTGGGTTTGCATGGCTGCTTCTAAAACAGGCTCCATCATTTTTATTGATGATGTAACTCATGATGGTATTAGCAGAAGTTCAGAAACCTATTGTCTGCCAATTTATGGAGAAGTACATCCAAACTAATTGTCAGGAACTTTATTATGCAGTAAGACAATGATCTAAAACCCACTGCCACCTCAACAAAGGACTCCTTCAGGAGGAAAACATGGAGGGTTTTGGATGGCCAACTCCATCACCAGATCATTAACCCTTTTGAACTTGAATTTCACCTGCTGAAGAGAAGACTGAAGGAAGAAATCCTGCAAAACGGACAACTACAAGATGCTGTAGTAAAAGGCTGGAAAGGCATAAACCAAGGAAGAAACAAACAATCTGGTGGAGTCTGTGGATTGTAGGCTTGGTGCAGTTATTACGAGCAAGGGCTATGCAACCAAATATTAAGCATTTTTAAATTTCATTTAGTTGAAAACATTGTTACAATATATTTGCTCACTTAAACTGGGTGGTTTGTTCTGTGTTTAACATATCTAGATGTAAATATAAGGGAATGAAAGCTGAATCCGTTTTCTCTTTGATCTCTCTCTGATCTTTTGATCTCGCACACGTCTTCAGTCCACAGCAAAAACAAATTAATTGGCCTTACTGTTCCGATACTTTTGGACAGTATATCTGTTTTATCAGATGTATTTGTTTTTTATTTACTTGAGTAATGTTTTTCTTTTCTTGTAACTTTCTTGTTGACATCAGTGTGCCATATTACAAAACCTTGTAAAGTACTTTGAGATGCATTCTTATTTGGTAAGTTGGTAAGAGCTGCGTGAAACAAGTTATTCTATCAGTGAAGGGAAACTTTTGTAATCTCCCCTTGCCCAAGATTATTGGGGGGGTTTATTGGTATTTATTTCATAAGTTACAATTTGATGATTTGTTTACTTTTTCCGTACTTGTATTGAAATATGCCCTGTAACAATTCTAAACAGGCTGGAAGAAATCTTTCATATGAAAGTGTCTGCAGTCTTGCAACAACTGCGCTTTTAGGTGTTTTTTGTGTTTAAAATGTTTTGGTACCTGTGCTATGCCAGTCATACCTACTGTTTTAATATGAGTAACTTAATTTTTTCTTTCACATTTGATTTTTGTGATAACCAATTTATGTTTAGAGTTTCTCCTTGGCTGCTATTAAGTAGCTAAAACCACTTTGCTTCCTGAAGCTACAAGAAAATTGGGAGGGTAGAAAAATCCATAGAAGTTGCTCAGTGGCTTGTCTTGGTTGCTACAGATCTAAATGGGCGTACCAGTCTAATACACAGTACTCGTGTTCTACTGTAAACTTAATCTCTAGTCTGAGTTTTAAATCTGCCTTCATGCTTCATTAATCTGTGAGTCGAGACTTGTCTGTTGCAGTTACATTATATTGACACTGTTTTCTACTGGATCTTCAGGAAGCTTCTCCATTATCATTATTTGCATTTATATTTCTAAAAAAGTAAGTACTGGATTTTCTATAAAACTGACTAGTTTATTTGTACTGTTAGTCTGAGTGTTAGCCACTGTTTAATCATATCACATTGGAATTTCCCTACTTGCGAAGTAACAAAGCTTTAGCTGTTTATACCTTTTTATTTCAAACTATTTATCCAAAAGCAGCAGCAAATTGTAAAATACCCATTTTAGGACATCTGTTTTTTTTTCCTTAACTTGTGATCAAGCATTAGTATTACTCCATGTTGTGTCCTTTATCACTGTTCACTAGACACTTCTCAGTTGTTCCACATTATCTGTAACTTATCCTGCTCACTAATAGTTTTTCACTCAATATACCACTCCGTCACCTTTCACTAATTGTGCATCACTCGTGCACAATTGAAATGTATACCCAAGATTAGACAGATATACTATATTAATCCCCAAAGGGAAATTCACATACTGATAAAAACAATATTTATTAAAGAGCAATAAAAACGCAGTGAAAGTTTAAAAAAAAAAAAAAATGCAAGTTGGAGAGTGCAAGGCAGGTATAATAGACAATAATCTTGTATAGTGTTAATGTTTACCCCCCCCAGGTGGAATTGAAGAGTCGCATAGTGTGGAGGAGGAACAATCTCCTCAGTCTGTCAGTGGAGCAGGACAGTGACCGCAGTCTTTCGCTGAAGCTGCTCCTCTGTCTGGGGATGATACTGTTCAGTGGATGCAGTGGATTCTCCATGATTGACATGAGTCTGCTCAGCGCAGATTATTGGTTTATTCAAATATTTCTTTAGTTTAAAAAAAAAAACAAAAAAAAAAACTGGCACAGTAGCCACAACAGATATTGGTCAGAACAGAGTCAAGTTTTATTGGCTTTATAATTTTAAGTTCTCTGGAAGTGAAAATGCTTTGCAAATGAATGCATTATGCAGTATCATCTATATCTGTATACATCTTTCCTGTGAACCTGACTTTATTTGATTTTACACAGTATTTCTTTAATTGAATAATTTTTTATAATTAACCCAAATGGGGAAGGGTGGTGCAGTGGTTGGCCTGCTGCAACCCATTGGTCCATTAGACAGTGTTCAAATGCCATTCCAGTTACTATCTGTGTGAAGGATGACATTTTCTATCCAAGATAGTAGGTGCATTTCTGTTTTCCTCTTACAACCCAAATATGTGTTGGTTAATTTTTGTCCTTTTGAAACTTTAGAAGATTGGAGTGCTGTTGATTTACCACAGGATTTTCTATAGACCTAGTCCCTGGTGAGGACTGTGAAAGAGCACAAACTCACACTGCATATTCCAGGCCTGTGTAGAGGCTCTATTTAGCATATGTGAATTCTACCTCAATATAAAGACTTCAGTAAATTTAATTAAACCCTAAATGATTTGAAAACCAGTTTGTGGGAATTCAAAAGTATTTATTATAAAAATACACTATATTCTTGCTTAGATCTATAATAAAGCAATTAACTATAAACATGTATAGGGGGGTAAAAGATACAGAATATATCCATTTGACTGGAGGGTGTGTGTGTGTGTGTGTGTGTGTGTGTGTGTGTGTGTGTGTGTGTGTGTTACTGAATAAACAAATGATATGTGCATGTAGTTCACTTACATCCCCACCCTGCCATCATACCCAGTACATAAGTGTTTGGTTTTGTTACAAAAAATGAAAACTGAAAACAATCAATACATAGTAGTGTTATATCAATGTATGATAATGGTTGGCAAATGGTGATTTCCTAAAGTGCACACTGTACCATTAATTTTTAAACCTGCATTCTCTCCTAGTCCCCTAAACAGGCAATACAACCAGTTGTAGTTATGGTGTTCTTTGAGGTTTCTTGATGTGCTTTACGAAGTTTGATGTGAGAGGAAACCTGTCAGTCTGTGAAGCTAGTTTGGTTTGGAATTCCTTTTAAAATTAAAACCTGAATTATTCCAGTCTGTACATTTTTGAATATGTGCTTTTAAAGTTGATAAATTGTAAGTTTTTTGAATTATGCATAAATAATACCCAGATCATTCTTTAGGTGAGCATGATCTATCTGCTAGTTTCAAAACTGGCACAATTCTTGGAGCCCCAGTACTCTACCTAAAAGCATCAAGGTTCAGTATATTGCAAGCTGGACCTCTGTTGCAAGGTGTACTGTATATTGTTTTAAGTTCATTCTGCAGCCTTTCTTTAATAACGGTTAATTTTTTTTTTAATTACTTGAGTGAGTTGAGCTACTTACTGTGCTGAAAATGTGTAGCTCAATTTACAACTTTGAGCATTAATTACATTGATCTCTGTAGTTGATTATGCTAAGTTAATCAGTACTGATGCCATAGAAGAGAAGGGGCATAATTGACCCGAGTATAAATGGGTTTTGATTGTGTCGACCTTCTAAGTAACAAAAGAAGTAGTAAATGGGATACATTTGTATTACCTATGCTTGGAAAAACTTTAAAATTGATTAATTTATGAAATGGTTTGAAAGGTAAAAATCAGCAACAAATGTTTTGGTTATGTACCACATTTCTGTTTGAAAATGCTGTCAGGCCATTACAGTCTAAAGTGGAAAATGAGACTGCTTACAAAAACTGTTGACAGGCTTTACTACCATTTTCATAGTTGACTGTATTGACAGAAATATTTCTTAATTGCCTTTTTATATTCGCTTGTTTTATTTTCTCAGATTTTTGTAATGGTGTGTTGTTACTAGGTTTATAGCACTGTTCTGTTTTTAAACATTTTTCCTCTCTCTCTTTCTTTAAGGGACGAACAGCAAAAGCCTTAAAGTCTCTCCAGTTTGCAAATCCTGGACGCCAGACTGAGTTTGCTCCTGAATCCTGTAGACGAGACAAGAGAAGGCAGCAGCCCAAAGCCTCTAGCAATGCAGACAGGTAAAGCTAAACCCACCTGAAAAAAAGAACAAGTGTTAACCTTAAATTTTAAAATTTTATATTAAGAGGAAAGGCTGATTAAGTTCTCTCCAACATTCAACTTTTGTGTTTACTCTTAACTACTGTACATGAAGATGTTAATTAACAATGTAACTAAAAAAAATAAAAGCAGTTTTGAATAAAAATCATTGGTTGTTTAACAGAAAGAATGGACAAAATAAGTTAAACTTTGATTCTTTGTGGTATTTCTGACCTTGATCTAGACACCTGACCATTAATCCCTAGGATTTGTATGATTTAGACCTCACTTAATATGGTTGTATCCGATGTATTTGATGTATATATGTATGCATGGAAAAAGCTATTAAAGTTGCTGAATCTGTGCTAAAATTTTGACATTGGTTATCAATACCAGCTTTCGAACTTCTGTACCGGCACCTAAATGGTTCAGAAGCAAATAACAGATCACTTCTGCCTCCCTGGTGCATCGTGTTGTGCTAGGTACCACTTCCCTCTTGATAGCCATTAAATTCCAATCCTGTCAATACATATGATTTTGTTTTGTGAAGATTACTTCCGATACCAAAAATCCCCAAATGCTTGTATTGTTCCAATTTTTAAAATGTGTGGGGTATGGTTTTTTTTAGTTGTATCTTTTGATGCTTTGTCAGGACAATACAAAAAACAGTTCTTTGGTTTAAAGGATGCAAATCACAGGCCATCTTTACTTCCTCTTTGCATATTGGTTTTACAAACTGTGTTCTGTCATGATAGATGTATGATTTTAATGAATTCAATCGTATTTTAGTCTGAAGATGATAAAGGAGTTTGATGTATGTTTTTCTACAGACAGACAATTAACTCGAAGAGCAAAGTATATGACAGCACAGGACTACTGATTACAAGTGGTCTTGATCTCTGTGACTGCTTAGATGAAGACTGCCTTGGCTGCTTTTATCCCTGTCCACAGTGTAAATCCCGGAAATGTGGTGTGGAATGCCGATGTGACCGCAAGTGGCTATATGAGCAAGTGGAGATTGAGGGTGGTGAAATTATTCGAAATAAACATGTGAACTAAGTTAAGTGCCTGTCTTCTACCTGACACCTGCATCTCTGACTGCTTCTGCTGCTCCGATTAAAAAAAAAAATGGTTGTCACACTTTTGTATTTGCTTTTTAACTGTTCTTTAACCCTTTGTGTTCAACACCTGAAGCTCAACTATTTTAAATTTAGTTTTCAGATTGACTTTTTAAGTTTTCCATACCCCATTGTTTGGAGTGATATAGCTGGAAAGTTTTATTTTTGCCATTTGGATGTACATACTATTTGAGATCTAGCCCCAAATGTTAATTTATTCCATGTTTTTGAATTGCAAATGTGAAGTATTTATGTAATCTGGGAATATAAATAAAGGTAATTTTTGTATGTTGTTTTATGTGTGTCACTACATGAATTCTGCAGTGGAAACATTACATGTAATTGTATTCATTTGTGCAATTCTAGAAAGATTTTGAGAAAGGTGCCTTGAGTTGTGGGGTGTTTTTGTAATTTAGGCAAGTCCAAGAGTTGTAAGTTATCGGCACTAATCACTGTACCACCATCAAAGACAGTGTTGGATCACTGGCCTAACTGCAGCCTCTGTGGCGGTCCATCTTTTTGTCTTTTTTTTTCCACCCCTGGATGTGTTAGGTAAGTAGTTCCCAAGTTCACTCCTGTGGGACTCCCATGGTTACAGGTTTTTGTCCCAACCATTTCTACAGGTAAGATTGTTTAATTAGCTGTTCTATTTTTTTTCTTATTCTGTATTCAGAAAGTTACAGTAATGTGAAATTTACATTTACAGGTGTAATAAATTTAGAATTTTTTGCCATAGTGCATAACATTTTTTTGATGATGACAACAAATGACAAGCAGAGTAGACACCAGGGCAAGCAAAAATGATTTCTGAAAAGCTGTGGCTCCTTCAGTGTCAAGCTCATTAGAACAGTAACTAGTGAATAACAGCTTAAATGACTACAACACTTGGTAAAGGGGAATGAAAAATCATGAAAATGGAAAATATTGAAACCAATATAAAAATGTATAATCGATCAACCTTAATATTAAAACCACCTGCCTAATATATCTAGACACCACCTTGTGCTGCCAAGACAGCTCTGACCCATCAAGGCATGAATTCCATTAGACCACTGAATATGTTGTATAGTATCTGGCACCAAGGCATTAGCCACAGATTGTTTTAAGTCCTGTAAGTTGCAAGGTGGGGCCTCCATTGATCAAACTTATTTTTCCAGCACATCCCACAGATGGGGAATTTGGAGACCAAATCAACACTGTAGCTGCGTTTTCCCAAAGTTCAACAGCTCTAACTCAAAAAATGGGATTCAAGAAAGGCATGACGTGCAGAAATGATTCCACAGACAAAATATCTTCGTTTTTTAAGTGTTTAGTTAACTTTCAAAGTAAAGCAGTTCACACAAAAAACAAAAATTAAAATAGCAAAAAAAAGGAAAAATTTATAAGAAGAAAAATTCAATTCTAAGCTTAATCTTTTTTTACATCTTATCGTTACTAATCACTTATAATTTCTGAACCATTTCAAAACGGTCAGAAAACTGTATGCTTATCCCATTTCTAAGTTGAAAATGGGTCTTTCAAGTCCCTGTTTACTGGGACTTGTTCTAAAAACATAGATCTATTATCACACTGTTTCTCAGTTATAGCAAGAAGGTTCTATCTCTTACTAACTTATAGGGGGAAAAGACTATACCATTGTCTATGACTATGGAAGAAATTATATTCAAAGTAAGCAAACATTAATATGAGAGTAACTCAAAACTTTTAACTTTCTAAAATTGGCTCTTACATTTCCGGTCCCTAATTGGCTATGCAGGAGCGGAGACAATTACTATACTTCAATATGAGCCAATTAACTTTATATTAACTATTGCTTTCAAAATCACTAGCAATAACACTGCAAACAAACACTTTAAAAATTTCATATTTCAAACATTGGCTGTTTCTTGAAGCAGGCACAGTTTGTTCACGGGTCTGTCCCGTGTGCTGGTTTTGGTTTCCACTCAAACTCTTCTGACTGCACCTTTGGCATCTGGCATTGTCTTGATACCTTGACCCATTACCCAGGAATTGTGAGGTGTAGCTTTATCTACAATTAAAACATCCCCTGGTTCAAAATTTCTTCTTGGTGCAAGCTATTTTTGACGTTCTTGAAGTATTGGCAAGTACTCTTTTGCCAATCTTTTTTCCAAAATAAATCAGTCATGTATTTAATTTGTTTTCAGCGTCTTCTTGGGTATGGTTCATTTTCTGAAACGAGTTCAGATGGCATTTTAGGTTGTTCTACGCAAAGCATAAGAAGCACAACTGGGTGAAGTAGCAGCACCAAAAAGATGTACTGTCATTTTGAATTCTTCAAGGTCCTTACTTAGATTACCTTCAGGCCACCATAAAAAACATAAGATCAATGTCTTTATCTGGTACTTTAACTTGGTAGAACATTGACTTAATATCTGCCATTAAGGCTACTGGCTCCTTTCTGAATCTTGTAAGGATGCCAATGAGTGTGTTAGTTAGGTCAGGGCCTTTTAATAATTGCTCATTAAGTGAAGTCCCCTGGTAGGTGGCTGTGCAGTCAAAGACCACTCAAATCTTATTTTTCTTTTCTTTGGATGATACACACCATGATGTGGAATGCACCACACTCTGCCTTCATTCCAATTCAGGCGTTCTTTGGGTACCTTGACAGCGTAACCCTTGGAAATAATGTCTTTCATGAAGGCTTTATAGTCTTCGTGGAAACCTGAATTTTTGCTCAGTTTTCTTTTGAGTCCAATAGCACGCTGTTCAGCAATACAGCAGTTATTCAGCATTTTAAATGTTTCATCCTTCAAAGGCAAAATTAAACAATAGTGGCCACCTACCAATGTCGCAGATTCTGAGGCTATATGCATGAACTTGATGTCCTCCTGCGACATTTCTTCTTTTTATTCACAACTGCGCTCTGGAAAATCTGTGTTATACTGTTGCAGCAACATATCTTCAATCTCTGTTATTGACACACAATTCAATGTTTGGGCATCTTACCACTTTGTTTTGCAAGGTCATGTATCTTTTTGTATGGTCCACCAACCACCCATCCAAGTGCAGTCTTCATAGCATGAGGTCCACCTCCTTGACTAGGTATGAATCGTGACTGCTCGAAGATTTCTGGGTAGTTGATTCCTATTAAAAGATCAACTTCAGAGTCAATATGAGTTAGGTGTACCTCTTTAAGATATGCCCACTTATTGATATCTTCTTGTAGTGAAATATTTTCTCTGTTCACTGGAATGAAGACCTGTGTGAAGACTTTTGGCAAATCAATATATTCAACATCATTGAGACCACAGACTTGTAAATCTGATAAGACAGAACATTGGGTTAGCATTTTTGAATCATCGTCATAATTACTCATAGTTTTGAGGAATACTTGTGTTCTTCTTCCTTGAAGACTTAAACTTGTGTTCTTCTTCCTTGAAGACTTAATTGTCTCTGAAGCCTTTCAGTGCAAATTGTTACTGTACCGCCGAGGTGTATAAAGGCGTATGTTTCTACATACCTTTCACTATTGTTAGATTTTACCTCAACAGGAACTACTTGCAGTGCGCATTCTTCTCCTGCCCCAGTAAAGTTACAAGTTCCAGTCTCTGTTTCCTTTTCAGTAGATGTTGCCACACTAGCTGTAGCTTTAGATGTTGCACCGCTGTCTTTTTTTGATGTGCAGGATGTCTGGGTGCTGAAAAGAACATGTGTGACATTTCATTCTTTCTTTACAGTTCTTACCAAGGTGCCCCTGTTTGATACAGCGAAAGCATAAACGTTTAGATTTTAGAAAGTCAATTCTTTATATGGCAGTTCTTTGATTTTACTACATTCAGCAAGAGTATGCTGGCCATTGCAGAATACAAAAGGCTTTTTAAATGCACATGTATCATTAATAGTCTTTTTGACACAGATTTCTTGAGTCCCCTTTTCGGCATTATCGGATATACTTGTGTAGATACTTAATGATTTCTGACCATATTTAAGAGGAGACCTAACATTGTCAGTCTTTTCCTTTTTCTCTTTGCTGCGGTAAATAGGATGCATAAATATCTTAGCCTGTTTATGTAAAAAGATAGTTAAATCGTGAATTTCTATCTCTTTTTTCTTCTTCTTCAATTTCATAAGCTATGTCCCCCCACTTATTTTGTAGAGAATATGGGAGCTTTGAAAGTGTAGTACGAATATTTTCATTGCTATTAAATGCTGCTCGATTTTTTGTTTTAGTCATAGAGTCAATACAGTTATCGAGAAAGGTTGCATAGTCTCCCAAGGCTTCCCCATCTTTTTGTTTTATTTGAGGCCACTTCAATGCTTTACTTATGTATGCGTCTACTACAAAAGCTTGGCTGCCATAGTAACTTTCAAGCTGCTTTCTAGCCTTTTTGTAACCTTCATCTGGTGGCAATAGTGTACAACCATTAATCATTTCCTGAGCTGATCCTCTTGTATATTGAATCAAATAATCTAATTTATCTTGTGGGTCTGCTAGTACGTCACCTACAGTGTGATCGAAGGCTCTAATAAATTTTGCATAAGTCATTGGGTCACCTGAAAATAAAGGGACCTGTCTGTGTGGTACTTCAACACGCGGAGCTGGAGGTGGTGGAGTAGTAGCTATGTTTTGTTGGGTTAACGATTTAGCCATTTCAATGATTGCTTTCTGATATTCGGCTTGATTTTTTTGGCTTTCAGCTTGATTCTGTATGAGCACGTCAACAAGATCTTGTTTGTAAGTCTGCGAACGGGCCCCTGAGGTAATTACTGGTCGTTCCTGCCTTTCTGACTCGAGTTCATCTAACCTTTGTAGGATTCTCTCAAGTGTCGATTGTTCAACACTGCTGTAGAAGATGTTGAAGCTGCAACGGTTTGCTGTTCTGATAAGCCGCATTTCTTTTTGAGAGCGTGTTTTAACTGAGACGAAGTTTGTCGTACCTTTGACTTTGTATGATTGCGTTCTTGCAATTGCATCTCTTCGAATTGATTAACTAGCTGTTCGTCAGATGATCGGGTTAACAAGACTATTTGTATCTTTCAGCCATGCTGCTGTAATGTCAATAAATTTGTTCCAATTCTTGGAGCTTTCTGCGAATATCATTTTTTGTTTCTTAATTGCGCCTTCCTTACTTAGCACTGATATTAGCCTTTTATGTAGCTCCTCTATCTCACTGTGCTTATCACGAAAGATTCCAAGCTTTTGTGCTACTTCTACAAGATTTTCTTTAGAATCTTTAAGGCTGTCGATTTCAGTCATGAGCACAGAAAGCTGATCTTTCCTTCTACTTATATGATCTTTAAGATCTCCAATTACATTCTCTGGCTTTGAATCTGTACTCAAATCACTACTAACTTCACTTGAGTTATGCTTAGACATTGCCATGACAACAGCTCAAAAGACTGACTGCTGGCTTCCCTGACAGCAACTTCGTCACAATCGGGATGTTCCAACAAAGCAGATTACTTCCTTACGGCGAGGCTTCAAAGACTCGGGCAAAAACACAAGCGATAATCCACAATGTCCTTTATAATATCACAGTCTCTTAAAATCTTCTTAAGTTCAGGTACAGCGACCTTGTTTTTATTTGCGACCATGCAGAGATAGAAGGTAAGAGCACAGTACCTCGGAATGACTCAGTTCTTTTTCTTTCGTTGAGTTCTGGAGCAGAAGCGTCCTCTGTCCTCAGATGGTAGATTCCAGTTCAAGTTCAGGGCCTTCAGATGGCAAGTTTTCTGATGAAAATGTAGCTGCGTTTTCCCAAAGTTTCCAAAGTTCAGCAGCTCTAACTCAAAACACGGGATTCAACAAAGGCCTGACGTGCAGAAATGATTCCACAGACAAAATATCTTCGTTTTTTAAGTGTTTAGTTAAGTTTCAAAGTAAAACAGTTCACACAAAAAAGAAAATTAAAATAGCAAAAAAAGGAAAAATTTATAATAAGAAAAATTCAATTCTAAACTTAATCTTGTTACATCTTAAATCGTTACTATTCACTTAAAATTTCTGAACCATTTCAAAACGGTCAGAAAACTGTATGCTTATCCCATTTCTAAGTTGAAAATGGGTCTTTCAAGTCCCTGTTTACTAAACACAACTAGATCTATTATCACACTGTTTCTCAGTTTTAGCTAGAAGGTTCTATCTCTTACTAACTTCCATCCATCCATCTATCCTCTTCCGCTTATCCGAGGTCGGGTCGCGGGGGCAGCAGCTTGAGCAGAGATGCCCAGACTTCCCTCTCCCCAGCCACTTCTTCTAGCTCTTCTGGGAGAATCCCAAGGCGTTCCCAGGCCAGCCGAGAGACATAGTCCCTCCAGCGTGTCCTGGGTCTTCCCCGGAGCCTCCTCCCAGTTGGACGTGCCCGGAACACCTCACCAGGGAGGCGTCCAGGAGGCATCCTGATCAGATGCCCGAGCCACCTCATCTGACTCCTCTCGATGCAGAGGAGCAGCAGCTCTACTCTGAGCCCCTCCCGGATGACTGAGCTTCTCACCCTATCTTTAAGGGAAAGCCCAGACACCCTGCGGAGGAAACTCATTTCAGCCGCTTGTATTCACGATCTCGTTCTTTCGGTCACTACCCATAGGTGAGGGTAGGAACATAGATCGACTGGTAAATTGAGAGCTGAGCCTTGCGGCTCAGCTCCTTTTTCACCACGACAGACCGATGCAGAGCCCGCATTACTGCAGATGCTGCACTGATCCGCCTGTCGATCTCACGCTCCATTCTTCCCTCACTCGTGAACAAGACCCAGAGATACTTGAACTCCTCCACTTGGGGCAGGATCTCGCTACCAACCCTGAGAGGGCACTCCACCCTTTTCCGGCTGAGGGCCATGGTCTCGGATTTGGAGGTGCTGATTCCCATCCCAGCCGCTTTACACTCGGCTGCGAACCGATCCAGAGAGAGTTGAAGATCACAGCCTGATGAAGCAAACAGGACAACATCATCTGCAAAAACAGTGACCCAATCCTGAGTCCACCAAACCGGACCCCCTCAACGCCCTGGCTGCGCCTAGAAATTCTGTCCATAAAAGTTATGAACAGAATCGGTGACAAAGGGCAGCCCTGGCAGAGTCCAACTCTCACTGGAAACGGGTTCGACTTACTGCCGGAAATGCGGACCAAGCTCTGGCACCGATCGTACAGGGACCGAACAGCCCTTATCAGGGGGTCCGGTACCCCATACTCTCGGAGTACCCCCCACAGGATTCCCCAAGGGACACGGTCGAATGCCTTTTCCAAGTCCACAAAACACATGTAGACTGGTTGGGCAAACTCCCATGCACCCTCCAGGACCCTGCTAAGGGTGTAGAGCTGGTCCACTGTTCCGCGACCAGGACGAAAACCTCACTGTTCCTCCTGAATCCGAGGCTCAACTATCCGACGGACCTTCCTCTCCAGGACCCCCAAATAGACTTTTCCAGGGAGGCTGAGGAGTGTGATCCCTCTGTAGTTGGAACACACCCTCCGGTCCCCTTTCTTAAAGAGGGGGACCACCATCCCGGTCTGCCAATACAGAGGCACTGTCCCTGATGTCCATGCGATGTTGCAGAGGTGTGTCAACCAAGACAGTCCTACAACATCCAGAGCCTTGAGGAACTCCGGCCGTATCTCATCCACCCCCGGGGCCCTGCCACCTTTAACCGCCACCTTATCGTGGTGGAGGGGTTTGCGTGTCCCAATGATCCTAGGAGCTCTGTTGTCTGGGGCTTTATGCCCCTGGTAGGGTCACCCAAGGCAAACTGGTCGTAGGTGAGGGATGAGACAAAGAGCGGTTCAAACCTCCTATGATGAATGAAAACTTTGGACGGCGCTTTCCCTTGCCCGGACACGGGTCACCGGGGCCCCCCTCTGGAGCCAGGCCTGGAGGTGGGGCTCGATGGCGAGCGCCTGGTGGCCGAGCCTGCACCCATGGGGCTTGGCCGGGCACAGCCCGAAGAGGCAACATGGGTCCCCCTTCCCATGGGCTCACCACCTATGAGAGGGGCCAAGGAGGTCAGGTGCAGTGTGAGTTGGGTGGTGGCCGAAGGTGGGGACCTTGGCGGTCCGATCCTCGGCTACAGAAGCTGGATCTTGGGACGTGGAATGTCACCTCTCTGAAGGGGAAGGAACCTGAGCTAGTGCGCGAGGTTGAGAGGTTCCAGCTAGATATAGTCGGACTCACCTCGACGCACAGCTTGGACTCTGAAACCAATCTCCTTGAGAGGGGCTGGACTCTCTACCACTCTGGAGTTGCCCCCGGTGAGAGGCGCCGAGCGGGTGTGGGTATACTTATTGCCCCCCGACTTGGAGCCTGTTCATTGGGGTTTACCCCGGTAGACGAGAGGGTAGCCTCCCTCCGCCTCCGGGTGGGGGGACGGGTCCTAACTGTTGTTTGTGCGTATGCACCGAACAGCAGTTCGGAGTACCCACACTTTTTGGAGTCCCTGGAGGGGGTGTTAGAGGGCATACCTTCTGGGGACTCCCTCGTTCTGCAGGGAGACTTCAGTGCTCACGTGGGCAATGACAGTGAGACCTGGAAGGGCGTGATTGGGAGGATTGGCCCCCCCGATGTGAACCCGAGCGGTGTTTTGTTATTTGACTTCAGTGCTCGTCACGGATTGTCCATAACGAACACCATGTTCAAGCATAGGGGTGTTCATATGTGCACTTGGCACCAGGACACCCTAGGCCTCAGTTCGATGATCGACTTTGTGGTCGTGTCATCGGACTTGCGGCCACATGTCTTGGACACTCAGGTGAAGAGAGGGGCGGAGCTGTCAACTGATCACCACCTGGTGGTGAGTTGGCTCCGATGGTGGGGGGGGGATGCTGGTCAGGCCTGGTAGGCCCAAACGTGTTGTGAGGGTCTGCTGGGAACGTCTGGCAGAGCCCCCTGTCAGAAGTACCTTCACCTCTCACCTCCGGCAGAACTTCGACCACATCTCGAGGGAGGTGGGGGACATTGAGTCCGAATGGCAGTGAGGGATTCCGTCAAGCTGAAGAAGGAGTCCTACAGGACCCTTTTGTCCTGTGGGACTCTGGAGGCAGCTGATAGGTACCGGCAGGCCAAGCAGAATGCGGCTTTGATGGTTGCTGAGGCAAAAACTCGGGCTTGGGAGGAGTTTGGGGAGGCCATGGAGAACAACTTTCGGAAGGCTTCGAGGAGATTCTGGTCCACCGTCCGGCGTCTCAGGAGGGGGAAGCAGTGCAGTGTCAACACTGTATATGGTGGTGATGGTGCGCTGCTGACCTCGACTCGGGACGTTGTGGGTCGGTGGGGGGAGTACTTCGAAGACCTCCTCAATCCCACTAACATGCCTTCCAATGTGGAAGCAGAGCCTGGGAACTCAGAGGTGGGCTCCACCATCTCTGGGACTGCGGTCACCGAGGTGGTCAAAAAACTCCTTGGTGGCAGGGCCCCGGGGGTGGATGAGATACGCCCAGAGTTCCTCAAGGCTCTTACTAACTTATAGGGGGAAAAGACTATACCATTGTCTATGACTATGGAAGAAATTATATTCTATTCAAATTAAGCAAATATTAATATGAGTTTAACTCAAAACTTTAACTTTCTAAAATTGGCTCTTACAAACACCTTGAACTCTTTCATGCTCCTTAAACCATTCCCGAACAATGTTTTACAGTGTGGCTGGGTACATAATCTTGCTGAGACTGTCACTGTTAGTTAGTTCCGGCGCTGCCGAGAGTGGCAGCCTTTTCAGCAGCTCTGTGTATGACTGTATGTGTATGTGTACTTTTCTACTTTTATTTTTCTATTTTTATTTATTGATCACTCCGATCACTTTATTTTATGTGGATTTGTTCCCTGGACACACTTACTTTTACAACGTGGGCATAGATTTTTACACGCCGAGACTCTATTCAAGTACTCAACTTCGAGCGCTGAGAACAAATGCCAGTGCCGGTGTGGTTCCCTATTTACCTGACGAGGTAAGAAGGCGGTATCATGGCAGCAGAGCTGGCACTAAGCTAAAAATGAAGCGGCTTGCGAGAAAGTGGCGTTTTAAGCCTTTGGTGCCTTCAGTGATTCTGGAGAATGTGAACTCAATCTCAAATAAGATTGACGAACTGGCTACGCTGGTGGAAAATGTCAGAACCTACAGAGAATGCAGTTTGTTGTGTTTTTGCGAAACGTGGCTAACTACCACCATCCCAGATGCTAACATGGAGCTACCCGGGTTTAGCACAGTTAGAGTGAACAGAGATGCAAGTACCTGTGGGAAGCACAAAGGAGGAGGACTCGCTCTCTATGTTAATACATGGTGGTGTAACTCTGGACATGTTAACGTCAAAGTCTCCACTTGCTGCAGGGACATTGAACTGTTGGCCGTAAGTTTGCGTCCCTATTACTTGCCCAGGGAGTTTGGACACGTCATTGTTGTCATTGTGTACATCCCTCCTCGGGCAGACGTGGAGACAGCGAGTGACATTATCCATTCTGCTGTTGCTAAGTTACAAACACAGAACCCTGAGGCGCTTGTGCTAATCGCTGGAGACTTTAACCATGTGATGCTGGACAAAACATTACCTGCCTTCTCCCAGTATGTGGACTATAACACCCGGGGAAATAAGACTATTGATTTACTGTATGCAAATGTTAAAGACGCATACAGTGCCACCCCGCTGCCTGCGCTTGGGAAAGCAGATCATAACCTAGTTCTGCTTCAGCCTCAGTACAAATCAAAAGTGAGGGTCCTACCTGCAACCACACGATCATTCAGGAAGTGGACCCCGGAGGCTGAGAATGCTTTGAGAGAATGTTTTGGAACTACAGACTGGGATATCCTGCAGGGATCACATAGTAAGAACATTGAGGAAGTTGCTGACTGCACTACTGACTACATCAACTTCTGTATGGACATTGTAGTTCCAGTAAGAACTGTATGCTGCTATGCTAACAACAAGCCATGAATTACAAGTGACATCAAGGGCCTTTTGAACCAGAAGAAAAGGGCTTTTAAAGGCGGTGATCAGCATGAGCTCAAGCGTGTGCAGAAGGAACTCCGAGTCCAGCTCAGGACGGCAAAGGAGCAGTATAGGAGAAAGCTGGAGCAGAAGTTGCAGAATAACAGCGTGAAGGAAGTGTGGGATGGGATGAAGATCATCACTGGCTGCAGCTCGAAGCGGGCTACCACCATCGAGAGAGACGTGAAGAGAGCAAACCAAATGAACAACTTCTTTAACAGGTTTGACCACCCTAACCCACTCTCACTCTCACCTCGGAGTACTGCACCCTCCACACATCCTTCTTCTGATACCAGCATAGGAGAGACATCCCCACCCATAATTTCAACAGAGCAAGTGAGCAGAGAGCTGAGGAGACTTCGTGCCAGCAAAGCAGCGGGTCCAGATGGAGTATCGCCACGACTGCTGAAGGTCTGTGCATTGGATCTGGGGGGTCCTCTTCAGCGCATCTTCAACCTGAGCCTGGAACAGGGGAGAGTCCCGAGACTTTGGAAAACATCTTGCATCACCCCAGTCCCAAAGGTATCACGTCCTAGTGAGCTGAATGACTTCCAGCCTGTTGCTCTGACATCACATGTGATGAAGACCATGGAGAGGCTGCTGCTTCACCACCTGAGGCCACAGGTTCAACACGCCCTCGACCCTCTGCAGTTTGCATATCAGGAGAAGGTGGGAGCGGAGGATGCCATCATCTATATGCTACATCAATCCCTCTCTCACTTGGACAGAGACAGTGGTGCTGTAAGAATTATGTTTCTAGACTTCTCTAGCGCCTTCAACACAATCCAACCTTTGCTCCTTAGGGACAAGCTGACAGAGATGGGAGTAGATTCATACCTGGTGGCATGGATCGTGGACTATCTTAAAGACAGACCTCAGTATGTGCGTCTTGGCAACTGCACGTCTGACATTGTGGTCAGCGACACAGGAGCGCCACAAGGGACTGTACTTTCTCCGATCCTGTTCAGCCTATATACATTGGACTTCCAACACAACTCGGAGTCCTGCCACATGCAAAAGTTCGCTGATGACACTGCTATCATGGGCTGCATAAGGAGTGGGCAGGAGGAGGAGTATAGGGACCTAATCAATGACTTTGTTAAATGGTGCGACTCAAACCACCTACACCTGAACACCAGCAAAACCAAGGAGCTGGTGGTGGATTTTAGGAGGCCCAGACCCCTCATGGACCCCATGATCATCAGAGGTGACTGTGTGCAGAGGGTGCAGACCTATAAATACCTGGAAGTGCAGCTGGATGATAAATTAGACTGGACTGCCAATACTGATGCTCTGTGTAAGAAAGGACAGAGCCGGTTATACTTCCTTAGAAGGCTGGCATCCTTCAACATCTGCAATAAGATGCTACAGATGTTCTATCAGATGGTTGTGGCGAGCGCCCTCTTCTACACGGTGGTGTGCTGGGGAGGCAGCATTAAGAAGAAAGACACCTCACGCCTAGACAAACTGGTGAGGAAGGAAGGCTGTATTGTTGGCATGGAGCTAGACAGTTTGACATCTGTGGCAGAGTGACGGGCACTCAGCAGGCTCCTATCAATTATGGAAAATCCACTGCATCCACTAAACAGTGTCATCTCTAGACAGAGGAGCAGTTTCAGCGACAGACTGCTGTCACTGTTCTGCTCCACTGACAGACTGAGGAGATCGTTCCGCCCCCAAACTATGTGACTCTTCAATTCCACCCGGGGAACGTTAACATTATATAAAGTTATTGTCTGTTTTTACCTGCATTATTATTTTTTATTTGTGAATTTCCCCTTGGGATTAATAAAGTATCTATCTATCTATCTATCTATCTATCTATCTATCTATCTATCTATCTATCTATCTATCTATCTATCTATCTATCCACTGCCATCAAGGAATATCGTTGCCATGAAGTGGTGTATGTGGTCTGCAACAATCTTTTGGAAGGTATTGTGTGTCAAAGTAAAAACCACATGAATGCCAGAACCTGGGGTTTCCGAGCAGAATGTTGCCCAGAGTATCACACTCTTCTTTTAAGAAGAGTTCCATTTAATTGCCTACTGCACCACATGATTCATCTTTGAATTTTTGTACAATGTGTAGCAGAATTTTCATTTGGGTTAATTTTCATAAGCCATCTAGTCCAATTACATTTCTTGTAGTGATCAATTAGCTGACATCAATAGTTGTGTTTATTTTACTGAGGTGATCTGTGGCCCATGCCTGCTTCAGTAAGAGATTATCCCAGAGGTTAAGAAAGTAAAAGTTGACTGTCAGAATGCCTACTGGTGTCACTTCAGTCTTGAAGAAGTACTTTGAGAGACTGGTGCTTGGACACAAACAGAATATTCCAACAGTCATGATCACCTCCTTTTGTACATAGAATGTGTCTTGCACTCCATACTCTCCAGGCACATTTGAGTATTAAAATCTGTGATTTCAGAGCCCCATTTATGGGCTGTAGCTTAGCACACTGTTGTACCAGCAAAGCTGATCACCAAACTCCCCAATTTAGGACTTAATGACACCTTCTATAACTGGATTTTAAACTTCCTAACTGGCAGACATCAGTATTTGTGGATTCACACCATCACATCCTCCGTGCTGCCTGTCGGTGATGCCAGCAAAGTAATCTCACCCTTAATGTTTGCAAAATCAGTAGGATGCTCCTATCAGACTATAATCTAGATCAGAAAGGGAGTTGAGGTTTATGTATGGGTGCTGTTGAGAGGGTCAGCGGCTTTACATGTCTTGGAGTAACTATTACCAATGAGCTGAAGTAGGCAAAATACATTGTGGTTCTTGTCAAAAAGGCTACCCAGCACTTCTGCTTGCTCGGATGTTTGAGGCCAGCTTGCATTTCTCCATCTGTTACCAGAAACGTCTACAGATGCATGGTACAGATCATCTTCACTTCGTCATCACATCCTGGTACGGCACCTCCTTGGCAGGAGATTGTAAAGCACTACATAGTGTGGCACTGAACTAGCTGCCTTCTATTCAAGACATACAACTTGGGAAGGCAAACAGTATAACTGAAGACTATTGGCCCTCGTGTCAGTAAATTGAGACAGTTTCTGTTTACAAGTGAAGTCGTGAGGTAATTGAACAACCAGTCATAATATCAAATACTGTACATGTTCTTGTGTATGAATGCAAGTGTGTATGTGTGTGTATTATATATATATACAGTACACACACAGTGCATTCAGAAACTATTCATACCCATTAACATTTTCCACATTTCGCTATGTTGCAACCTTATGCTAAATTCTTTAAATCTATTTTTCCACACATCAAGCAACACTCGATAACACTAAATGAAAAAATGAAATCAGAATTTTAGAAAACGTTTTAAATTTATTAAAAATAAATTTAAATTTATTAAAAATAAAGTTACCCCACAGTGGAGCATCTAATGTGGTCCTCATTGGGTAAAATCAAAGAATACCTAAGAATAAGAAATCTTTTCCAGTCCCCAAAATTTTCATTTGTTATGGAAAATAAAATTATTTAGCAGTATAAATTTCTGATGGGGACAAAATAAGAACAGAAAAAAGTAATTAACGGTAACAATAGGTTTCTAATTCAAAATTTTGTTTGAGTGAAATCCTTCAGCATTGGGCATTCAGAGACAATTCTAAATTTCCAGCAGTTAGGTTATATTTTGAATGCCTGGGATACCATGGTAGTCAGTATTCCCTGCTGCAGTTAGCATATTGTCCTTGAATCTGCATGTTTGTTGTCATTGTGTAGAGTCTGTTTTGGTACTCTGTGCTAAACAGGTTTGTTAAAGGATGGTCAGAATAACAGTATCTTAACCGTATCGTCAGAGTAGTGTGGTTGATTTCGCACTGTGTCTCAGTCCTGCAAAGACAGTATTATGTTACTTAATGGCAGTGCTCCTTTCTGTGCAGGGAAGTAATGCTTCATTCTCTATCTGCAAACCTTTGATATAGCACTACTTGTGTAAACACATGCAAACCCACTTTGACAGATACGGTTCAAGGGGATTTTTCGGGACTGACATGTTTGCACATGGTAATTCTAGATGCTTTAGTACAGCCCTGCTCTGTTGCCAGGCTGCCTGTCGACTCAGAGAACAGACACACTGATATTAAACCAGAACTGTGCCAGCTTTTTGAGAACCTAGGCGTCCTGCTCTACTGGACGTGTGTTTATTTCTTGTAACCAACGACCTCAAACGTGAACACAATCCTTATGTTGGGTGTGCTATAGCAAATTCAAAATGACATTTCCTCCTCTCTGTCTGCTTCCTCTTACATTTCATAGTGATTTAGCAGACTGTGAGAAGAAAACAAGCAAGAGTGAATTTGGGAAAGCAGGGGTCTTTAAAACACAGGTGATTGACTGGCCAGTCTTTGAATGCGGTGCATCAGTGTTCGTCAGATTAGGATGGGTCAAAAGGAGCTGACTCTTACAGTCTTCGGCTTCTAGCAAGCACATCACCGACAAGGTGAGATTAACAGTGTGTCTTCATAATTTATGTTACAGAGGGACAAATAAAGAAAAAAAAAACACTTTTTGGAAAGCCATGCTCATTTCTGGACAACAAAACGGTAAGTCTGAAATGCTAGAAGAGCAACAGCAGCCTGGCGGTGTATGTAATTAAAAAGCAAGTGTGCCCTTAGATTTTCCATGTATATGTCAGCAAATAATATTAGGATACTTGTAGAAAGTGACAGCTGAAGGGAATGTTTGTAGGCTTATTTTATTGTCTATGGACAGGTTTTATACGTACCTGTAATTCTGACATTTCAGAATTAAGCTTGTGTACAATTCATTTCTGTGTAAAATTAGTTTAGATCTCTAGATTGTTTCACTTAATATATTAAAAATGTCATTCAAACCTATAAAGGCAAACTCCTGATCATGGATTAAAAAAATGTCATTCAGCCAATACAGCGTAACCTCTGATCTACTAGTAAAGGTGCAAGCAGCCCTTACTAAGTGGTGGGGGTATGGCACTAGTTGCTGGGGAATTGTAGACTAACAGAAACTATCTGCTTCTCTGAGCTGGTGTAAAGAACTTACTCTTTAATTTTGAGAATATGCCGCCATTTCATTTTGTTTACTCCTTCTCTCCTCCCACTTAATGGTTTGCCTTTGTTTTATGTTTGAGACTAATACATTTATAAATTTAAAACATAATACATTTGTGAATTTCCCCTTGGGATTAATAAAGTATCTATCTATCTATCTATCTATCTATCTATCTATCTATCTATCTATCTATCTATCTATCTATCTATCTAAAAAAGTAGACTCACATAGCTAAAAAAAATTAATTACATTAAACACTATTTGCATTTTATAGGTGATTGGATAAATGTTGATGAATAATTCTATTCTATCTAATATGTTTACAGTGTTCACTTTTAATTTTGCAAATGTGTAAACATTTATTTCTGTGCCTACCCATTTTACATTTCATTTCTTGGTTTATATTGATCTTTTTTTTTATTTTGTGACCATGTCATATAATTGTGCTTACTCCCTTCACCTTCACCTACAATTTCTGGGTTCACTTTGCAGCTGCTCACACATGCATTTCCTACAAAGGATAAACAGGCTTTCTTCTGGTGTATGTGGCCCACATAATCACTAAACTCTTTTTACAGTTACCTTCTGCTATTTGTTTGTAGGGTGCTATGGTGGGCTGATTATCTGGTGTAATTTTACTAGCTGGTACAGAAACATCTCTTTTAGGATTACTTCTTCTGAGGTGTTTTACACATTTAACCCCAAGGCTAACTTTTTTTAAATTAGCTGTTATTTCTGCTTTGCCTTACGAATTTCATGTTCTTTAACACCTGAAGTCATCACTTACCTTACTAGCCGTATTGAAGTTAGACAAATTTAAGTTACATCATAGCTACAGAACAGGACACTTAACCCATAATACAATTCTTGAACATTAATACATCACTACAGGAATCTCTGTCATTTTTAGATTGTGGAAATCTGGAACAAACTACTCTGTCATGGGATTGACGTCCGAGGTTTTATTTATAACAATTTGAACAAGATATTCTGACAACGGATTTATTTAAGAATATTTAATAAAAATGTACGTGTTTCTGATGTAATGAGCGTACAACTGGATGACTTGACACAATGATTATGTGACACAATGTGAGATTTTTTCATGGGATTTTTGATATGGTTTCCTGTTCTCCAGCATCAGTCACCATGGACATCTATTATATCAGAAATCTGACGTTTCAATTCTGCATGAAAACATTGGATTACAACTTTTCTTTGGCCATCACTAAAAACTACATGATGTAGGTAACATCTAAAATAATACCATTTGTTAAAAATCACTTCATTATAAAATAGTAGCCACTGCTCTAGGGAGTAAAAATACAAATTTATAAACGTCAACTAGATGCTGTATACTTTTGCTTTGGTTCACAGTAAATACAAATCCTCTTTGGGTTTTGTTTTTTTATTTTATTATGCACACATATTTTTTGTAGCATCATGGTGGCTCAGTGTAGTTCATCATGGATTTAGGGATGTGAGTTCAGTTCCTGGCCCAGTTTTGTCAGAGTAGAGTTTGCTTCTTCTCCACATGTGGTGGTTTGTTTTCTCCAGATACATTTTTTCACTTACATTTCAAAGTTAATGTTCATTTTTCAAAACTGTGGCTTTGACTATTGGTATTCATGTCTCTGGTTCTTGTATGGATGTGATAATTTAGAATATACAGTATATACAGTTGTGTTCAGAATAATAAGCGGTGTGTTTAAAGAAGTGAATAAAGCTCAAAATCCTTATAATAGCTTTTATTTCCATACACGCAAATGCACTGGGAACACTACATATTCTATTCCAAATCAAAACATGAAGAAAAAATTATAAAATTTGTGAAGAAAAGGAAATATTAGACTGTTCAAAAAATAGCAGTGTCCGCATTCTTATTTACAAACTCAAACATTCACTGTATAAACTGAAAAATGTTTCAAGATTTTGCTTTCCTTTGAATCACTGAACTAATATTTAGTTGTATAACCACTGTTTCTGAGAACTGCTGTACATCTGTGTTGCATGAAGTCGACCAACTTCTGGCACCTGTGAACAGGTATTCCAGCCCAGGATGTATTTCTTGGTTTTGCCTCAGAAACAGCATTTTTGATGTCACCCCACAAGTTTTCTATTGGATTAAGGTCCGGGGATTGGGCTGGCCACACCATAACGTCAATCTTGTTGGTCTGGAACCATAATGTTGCTCGTTTACTGGTGTGTTTGGGCTCGTTGTCTTGTTGAAACACCCATTTCAGGGGCATTTCCTCTTTAGCATAAGGCAACATGACCTCTTCAAGTATTTTGAGGTATTCAAACTGATCCATGATCCTTGGTATGCGATAAATAGGCCCGACACCATAGTATGAGAAACATCCCTATATCATGATGCTTGCGCCACCATGATCCACTGTCTTCACAATGTACTGTGGCTTGAATTCAGTGTTTGGGGGTCATCTGACAAACTGTCCATGGCTCATAGACTCAAAAAGAACAATCTTATTTTCAGTCCACAGAATGTTGGGCCATTTCTCTTTAGGCCAGTCAATGTGTTCTTTGGAAGATTTTAACCTCTTCAGCACGTCTTTTTGTCAACAATGGGACTTTGCGGAGGCTTCTTGCCGATAGCTTGGCTTCACATAGGCGTCTTCTAATTGTAACAGTACTCACAGGTAACTTTATGGAGGTGATCATTGGCTGAGTCTTTGCCATTTTGGGTATTCTTCAATCCATTTGAATGGTAGTTTTCTGTTTTTTTCCATGTCTTTTCAGTTTTTGGTTGCCATTTTAAAGCAATTGCAATCATGAGCAGCCTATCATTTTCTGCACTTCTTTATATGTTTCCCCCTCTCCAATCAACATTTTAATCAAAGTACGCTGTTCTTCTTTTGGACAATGTCTGGAATAACCCATTTTATTCAGATTTTCAGAGAGAAGTGCACTATAACCAGCATGTACACCATTTGCTGCCTTCCTGCCTAAAATAAGGGCTGTAATTGACACCTGCTTTTCACAGAATGAATGACCTCACTAATTAAACTCCACACTTGCTATTATTTTGAACACTTGAATCAATTAATGATTCAATTACACAGAATCAGCAGCATGCATGTCATGACTGTTGAGTCAGTTGGTTTTCTATTACTCTACTACACCTACTAGTAAATTATTTGCCATGTAGAAATATAATTTCTACCAAAAAGAGTGATTGATCATGTTAGTGATGTTGGACTGCTGAACACAACTGTATGTATATTTTTGCTCATCCCTTTCACTGATTAAATTTGAAATTAATTACTTTGCTGGAATTTATTTTATGATACCTAGTGTCAAAAATGTAAAATTTGTGAAACAAATTGCAGATATTTACATGATATGCACCATATCTGTGGATATTTCCTAACTTTTCATAGTGAAGGACAAGGTAATTTGGAGAGCAAAGTTCCTCCTGAGTGTGAAGTTTTTGACAACTGTCATCACTGCTGAAGCTTTGCTTTTCTGCCAAATTGCAGTTGTGGTTTATTCTTCTATCCTTCCTTTGGTTATTTTACTGCGGTTCACATATTTTCATTTGACTTTTGATCTGATTTGCTGGTTGAGGATTGTGGTGACAACACTCCAAGCCAGCAGCAGATCAGGGGCCTCATGTATAAACGGTGCGTACGCACAGAAATGTTGCGTACGAACCTTTCCACGCTCAAATCGCGATGTATAAAACCTAAACTTGGCGTAAAGCCACGCACATTTCCACGGTAACTCATACCTTGGCGTACGCAATTTCTCCGCTCGGTTTTGCAGACTGGCGGCACCCAGCGTCAAAGCAGTGCTACTGTTCCTGTGTGGTTACCCTTTCTTAGATCCACATCCACGGCGGCGGCTTTATCAAATACACTGAAATTAACCGCATATCGTTCATAAATTTAATGCATCTGATTGTAATTAACCTGTAACAATATAATGGTCCACAGAATGGTCAAACTACTGTTCCTGTGTGCTCATCCTTTCTTTCTTAGCTCCACATTCCTGACGCGGCTTTATAAATACACTGAAATTAACTGCATATTGTTTATTAGTGTAATGCATCTGATTGTAATTAACCTGTAGCAATATAATGGGCCAGGGAATAGCCATAGTATTCCAAATACCATAACTGCTTTAGCGTTTTTACGCTCACTGCATCTTGTTCTTCTTTTTGCTGCTCCCGTTAAGGGTTGCCACTGCGGATCATCTTTTTCCATATTACTCTCACTGCACCACTCGGAGTATTTATATTACTGTATCTGAGTGTGAATCACAGCAGCAGATGATCGGAAAGAGAATTATCGGTATACAGTTTCAAGTACACACTACCTCAACCACGGCAAAAAGCGTCAAAGCCTTTCCTGTACGGACCTCGCATTTCAGAAACAGTTTCATCCCAAGAACTATAAACGCACTCAATCAGTCCATCAAGTGCTCCTTGTACAACTGTTTGTACTTATAAGTACAATCACCTCACTGTAAACTTACACTACAGTTATAATATTGCACAACCTGCGCCACTTTATAAAGCGCGTATGATGACAATATCATTTTTAAGATGAAATGCAGCAAAATATGTTGCTTATAGTATACAGATAAAACTTTAACTTCATTTAAATAATCTGTATTGTTAATAATTAAACATGTGAGGACACGGTGCCGCAGCGTATAGCTAGTTCAAGGATAGCTCCTGCCTTGCGCTGTATTCTTGCTGGTGCTGACGCGACACTGGAAGGATAGACGAATAGAATAATTAAACATGTACTACGAAGATATTTCAATGTTCCTTAAAAGTTTTGAAGAATCGGCGTTCTAAGCTTACAAATGGCTTAACGTCTATTACAGAGCTAATTGTGTGGCGATTGGAGAAAGAAAAGTATGGACAGGAATTGGAGGTTAGTACGTTTGAAAGAGACAGTACTTCTGTAATAAATTATTTCATCGAAGGTCGCACATGGCACCGCAAGCCTCTTGCGTGAGATATGAACAATCACTGCGCCACCGTGTTCCCATGTTTAATAACATGCTTTCATTCCTATCATCATGAAAATGATATCACGTATACATCTCAGTATTTTAATTATTCAGAGAGCTGTAATATCTCGAATGTAATGCATTCTGTGTCCTGTCGGAGAAAGAGAAAGAACGGAAGCACGTAGTGATTCATACACATAGAGCACATAGAAGATCAAATACAGAACAAAGACTTTAACATGCTACTTGAGAAACTAGTAAAATAAACGATTTTAAGATGAAGTTTATGATGTTCTACTTTAATGGCAAAATAAACTACATGATTAAAGTGGAAATTTCGAGATTAAAGTTGACATTTCGTGCTTTTTTCCCACTGTGTGCCTATGTTTTTTGTTTGTACCCTAATACGCTTTCATATGACACTCAGACGGTGGGCTACGACTCGCCTTTTCACGGCGACTTTGATATGTGATTTCTTTTTTATTTCGGGCACTGTGCGACTTTGTGAATTTGATCTTTCGAGTTTTTCCGACACTCTGTCACTCGATCAACTTTCTTTTGTTGATTATACCACTGTTTAAACCAACAAATAGTACGTTTTTCCTTTGCCTCCACTTGGTATTCGCTGAAATTCTTATATTTTCCCCTGTGCTTTTCCCATTGTCTTTTCACAGAAGGCTATTTATATTGATTTGCATATTCAAAGAGGCATAATTCTGGGAGGAGTTGGGGCGGGACAGAAGGCGCGTGCACGTGCGTTACTTTTCACGCTGATCGGGATTTATGTAGTGGAAGAATGTGAAAGTATGCGTACGTACAGATTCCTGCATCTGGATTTTTCTGTGCGTACGCACAATCCCGCTTTTGTGCTTACGCCATGTTATAGTGTGAGTTCTACGCACGGCGTTATACATGAGGCCCCAGGTCACCATACCATCACCAACAGTCTTCTGGCCCACCTGGACAATTCCCAAGTTCTACCAGGTCAGCCAAAAGATATTAGTCTTCAAGCATGGCCTGAATTAACCTACAGGTAAAAAAATGCATGCAATGTAGTGTTCTCAGAAGACAAAACTAATTTAACCGAGCACATTATGAGGCATCTGCTCTTGACTAGCCAGTAAAGCTTACCTAATTTGGGAATTTTATGTTTGTATGACTGAATTAAGAAGAGAATGATCTGTAGAGTCATCATCCATGACAATGGGACCTCAGCTGCTCCTGTCCACACTCAATGTGTTCTGGAAGCCAACTCAAAGGTGAACATCAGCCTTCTAAAATGTTGCTCCTCATATTGCCCAAGTATTTAAGTATTTAAAAGAACATTTCTCATTAATTTTAACTGATGATTCAGAAAGTCACAACTCTCCTTACCTAGGATCTTGCAAAATTTTACTTCAAAACAAACATCAGATAATACTCAAGTTCAGCTGGCCGCAATAATTTGTGTTACTCTGTAGGAAAAGATTGAGAAGAAAAATGGAAAGCCTATTTTGTTCAGGAGAAAGAGCGCCCTTCCTCTGCACTATGTTTATTTAGGTAATTCTGCTTGTCACTCTCTTGGTCTTTCACATACGATGTCAAGGTACACTGCATATAAAAACATTGCCGTATTCCCCCAATACTACAGGATTTGGAGTTGTAAATGTTGAACATGGTTATTATTTATGATTTGAAATCAGTTAGGCTCCAAAAGGCCTATTCGTAAATTGGGGAGCTTAACATTACTCATTATGCCTTTTACATTACAGAATAATCTAGGAAGAAAATCACTTAAGACCTTCTTGAAATCCGGACACCTTTTATGATTGTCAGAATGTTTGAAACTGGCCTAAAATTAGGCTGATTACCCTATAATGTATGTTCCTAGCATTGGTGAATTGGCCATATTACTGAGTCTATAGAAAACACTCTTCCTTTTTGTAGGGTGCAGATAAAAGTCACGAAGTGTAAGAAAACGTTAATGGCAATTGTACATTGACCCCTTGTGAGTGCATGTGGCATTTTGTGTTGAGCATGTCGGGGAATGGACTGCCATCCCATTTACAGTTTGACTCTCAACCATCTTTGTTAAGCTCAGGTGTGCTCTTTACATCTGCGTTAATTTTACTACAGGTTCTCAAGTAATGTCCCCTCCAAAGGTCTTGGAACAGCCAGCTCAATAAATTTGTTTTTGCTGTGCACTGAAGACATTTGTGTGTGAGATCAAAAGATGAATATGAGAGGAGAGATCAGAGTTTCAGCTTTTATTCCCTTGTATTTACATGTAGATTTTGTGTGTTCAGCGCAGAGCAAAAATAAATTAAATGACCTTGTTGTTCCAATACTTTTGGAGGGGACTGTGTTTTATCCATATCCTAAAGTCTTGTCTGTTCCGTCGATTTATCAGCTCTAAATTGACCCCTATATGAGTGAACATAAATGTGTGCCCTACAATGGACTGACATTCTGTACAGTATTAGTTCCTTCCTTTCAACCAGTGATGTGCAGACCCTCAACTTGATAAACTTAATCAGAAAAATGTATTGGAACACATGGCTTCTCCACTTGATTGTGTTCACATTTATTCATATTTACTATTGTGCATCTTCTCCATCTCTCTTATTTTTGTTTTGCTACAGATGAGCAGTTCCTGATGTGAAGGAGAACATTGGGCTGCTGGCTACTGCCTTTGCTTTCCTCTTTATTTTCATTGTTGCTTGCACCGACATGAGGAGGGGCACACTCCCGGCCAGGTACATGGCCGCTCGGAAGCGCTACCAGGAGCTTCTGGATGGGGACTGGGAGCCTCCGCTGGTGCCATGCAGCACCCCAGTGACATCAGCCTTTATTTCAAAGAGGCTTCCATCACCAGAGGTGGACAGTCCTGCTGAGCAATCTGAGGCTGCTGAGATCTTGAGTTTCAGAAGGTCTGAAAGCCCTCCCAGGAAGCCTGTTGCTTTGAAACTACCTGAGGTTGACCTTTTGGGGGAGTTTCCTTCAGTTCTGAGTACTAAACTCTCTCAGGCCTTTGTTGGCAGTAGCCACCCTTTGAAAAGAAAGGTGGAAAAAAGAAGAAAAGAAAGCAATAGTTCAGTCACCGTGGTGACTGAACCATTTCCCCTGCAGAGACTGTTGGCAATACATAAGAACAAGCGGAGACAGCAGGAATCAGAGCAACAGCCAAAGAATTTCCCAGAAGTCAGTCAGCCCAATGTTTCTCTCAGTAGGAGTGTGGTGCTGAAGCTTCCTCAGATTTGCTTGTCTGAGGACTTTCCTGTGAAACACGGCAGCTACACTCCTTCCATTCAGTGGGTCAGTGGACCATCCATTCAGAGTCTCCCTCTCAGTCCCCAAGTCCTGGAAAGCAGCAGCTTCCACACCATTCTGCTTCATTTTGAAGGGGAAGAGGTTCAGCAGTACAGGAAGAGGACACAAGAGGCAGATGTGGCAGTGCCAGTGAAAACAGACTCTAGTGCCAAAGACAGTAAGAAGCCAGCAGCCCAATTTTATGTGAAGCTGCCGGAACTGAACCTCCGAGTTGGCCTGCTGAATCCCAGAGTGACAAAGCATCCAAGACAAGAATGGCCACAAAAGGCAATAGACGAGATCAACAAAAAGTAGATGCTTTGTGGACTTATCAACAACCTTCACTGCTCAAGGAAAAAGACAGGTGCACCTTTGTCTGTAAGGCATTGGACAATTCCACCCTTTGCGCTGAAAACCTCACATACCACATAACAATGGACATTTCATACTCTAGGGCTTTGGGCACTGCATTGCTTGGGCAATGGATGCTTTAAAGAATGTTACACACTTGTGCAGTGGACAATTAACATCCTAGAGCACTGAATGTGTGTAGGTTTGTGCAGTGGACATCTCAACTTTAAAGACATAGACAACTGTATCTGTGAGCACTGGACAATTTACAGGGCATTAGCTTTTACGTCAGTGCACTGGGTACCATGCATCTTAGGGTATTGTAAACTTAAGCCCTTGTCCAGCAGACACATTACATCCTAGAGTGTTGGACAATTGCTTATGGACATTTCACACTCTGGGGTTTTTGGCACTTGAATGCTTGAACTGTTTAAGGAATTTAACTTGCATTATTGGAAAAATGTACCATTCTCCCTTGAACAATTCAGACTGCGCCTTATGGGTCACTTTAGACTTGAACATGTATGCTCTAGACCCCCCACACCACTTTGCTTCAGAGTATCATATTTAGTCTAGGTGAATCTGCTTCTGTACATTGGACACCTGATGCCTTTTAAGCCATTTTACCAATACCTCTTATTCTAGGGCATCGATTTATTGTCCATATGGTTTTGCAAAATCGTATTCTTATTTACCGGTCACATCACACCATATAGTACAGAATCTGTGTGCAGAGGACAACTCTACTTTCTCAACCATTGCATCTCATACCTCATGAGACTAATGCCTTGTATCTTAATGCAATGGAGGCCTGTATATATAATCTGTGCTTGAAGAAGTGTCAGACACCAGCATATGTCTTTAATGCAGAGGTGCAGTGTGTGGAAGCATGTGGAACTGAATGTGGAAAAACAGTCAAAGCAGCAAAGGCATGATAGAGAACATGGAAGTTGAAATTAAATGAGATGTTGCCTCTGGGTGGCTGTCTTTTCCCTTTTTATTTTTTTGCAAACTAGATTTTAATGAATGAGACAGTGAAAAGGAGTGGAATAAGGATCAAGGAGTGTGGAAGTGTCTGACTATTAAAAGATAGATTATCAATTTTAAAAAAGACATAATGAGTGATTCCAAGGCAAAGGTTAAAACATTCCCTACAGAAGGACAACTGTGGTGAAGGCACAGTCTTTCATAGAAGTATGCCATTTGAGACAGATTATCTCTCACCTGGTTCCCAGTTTGTTAAATGATTCATACTTGGTAAAAGAATCCATAGAGAGCATCAGGGAGGAAGAAACATTAGAACAGTTTTGACGAGAGCAGGCCATTCAGCACATTTCTTCAAAATGACATCAAGAATTTTGAATTTCTCCAAAGTATTACTGTCTATCACAGTAGTTGGTCATTTATTCCATGTGTTTATGGTTCTCTGTGTGAAGAGAACATTGAGCTATGTACCCTAACATCCTTGTAGCCTTCTTGTTTGCTTCTGTACACTGTCTGGATGTAGATAATGACAAGTCCACCATTTTCCCCTAACGTTCGATTTATGACTGCTAGGTTCTTCACCTATAGAGGGCTATGAGAGAGATGAGATATACTTTCAAGTTTCAGATCTCTTATTGTGTATTCGATTTTAACATTTTGACTTAATATATGTAATACATTATATTTTCTTACATTAAGTTCCATCTGCCTCTAATCTATCCAAGCACATATGCTGTAAAGGTCTCTCTGTGATGTTTTGGTTAATTTAATTTTATCCACCCTTCCACCAAGTTTAATATCATCTGCAAACATGACAACTTGTTGTTTATAATCTTATTAAGATCATTTATAATCTTATTAAGATCACTAAAAAAGCAGCATTACCCGCACTAAACCCTTGGGACATCACTTTTAACATCATCTAATTCAGAAAATGGTCCTTATGACGTAATTCTTTGCTACTGTTGTTTAATCCAGTTCTGCACCCATCTACATGATGCCCCTTGGGGTCCCACTTCTTTTAATTTCCCCCATTTGAACTTGGGACACTGTTTTGAGTGAGCCTGCATCACATTGCAGCATAGGGCTGAGACAGGAATATGTTGTCCGTCCATTCTTCCACCCAATATCCTGGTTTATGGTCACTGGTTGTGAAGTGTGTCCTGGAGGCATTGGGTGCAAGGCAGCGAACACTTACTCATACAGGGGAAATGTTAGCATCCTTAAATGCTACACAGAAACTGAGCAGTCTAGGGTTTGAACTCATGACCCTATATCCCCAGAATAACCCCTCTTCTGAATATATTAACTCCAAAACAGTCTTCTGAGGGCTTTAAAGGAAATTTTAATGTATGGGTTAACTCCTGCTGGAACAACCATGAATTGAAATAAGCAGGTTCAGAAAACAGATGAATGTTTAAAAGCCATGCAGAATAAATGTATGAAGACACACAATTTTAAAAATGTAATTTTCTGATGAGTTACCTCTCCTCAAACATTAATTTGGTGCATTTTATATTTTTAAGTAAAAATTCCGCTCTAGCAGCATGCAGTGGATGGACTCAGTAAGCTCTGCACAAGGCTTGTTACCACCCTGTGTTCAGTTTAGCTAATCTTCACAGCGTCTCTGTTACTCAGGTGACACATTTCTTGGTGCACCACATGACCAGTAAATTAATTCTCCATTCCCAGCCCTGGTTTCCTTGCAAAATATAAGATTAAGTTAGTCTGGCTACTAAAACAGACCACTGCAGCCTGGAGCTGAAGATATTTTAGAAGCAGAGCACTTCAAAGTGACACTGACAGGTGACATAATGTCGTCACCCAGCAGCTCAAGCTGAGGTAGCCAAGCAGCTGAAGGAGCCTTAGACCCCCCACACACCTTATGGTCTTGCATCCCTGCGCAGGAAGACGCAGCACCGACATCTGATGATCAGACCTAAAGACTGTGCCACGGTATTTTCAGAAGCCTTTTCCACCTAGTGTTTAATTTCAGAACTGAAGGATGGATGCCAAGCTCTCGTACAAACTGCTCTCTTGAATAGCAGGGTTCGCGCAGATTTGGCCGATTTATGCCGCTGAAGTACCACTGAAAGCCAGTAGATGGCAACTGTGGCATTCGGTCATATTGCTTTCTTCCAGTTGATCTCTTGCATGCGTTTTAATCATCCACCTCCGGAGAGTCGAGGGAGCTCGGGTCTCAAATTACGCGTTTAGCTGTCATTCATCTTCGTTAATCATGCAATTGGCACTAACGCTCGTTTAATCAATTATGCTTCATTTAGCACGCGGATTGAGAAGTGAGAACAAACAAAATGGGGCGGTGGAAGATAGAATGAAGCCGCTCAGTACACAGAATTGCGCAGTTAACACGCAATCTGCTGATGCTGTCAATTGCAGAAAGGTGGTTCTCGTAGGTAAAGGTGGTGGCCTGTATTGCTTTTGCGGTGAGACTTGTGTGAAATCTTTTTTTCTTCTTCTTCAAGTGGGCATCATTTAGGGCGCGTCAAAGAAATGTTTTACCCGATTTGACTGGCCATGTTCACTGGGTGAACATTTAAAGTTAAACGTAGTGAGTGAATACCGTGCAGCAAGACGGACACAAACCGCCATTCATCCCCCCCCCCCGCCCCCGAGTCGCTCCGGCAACACTGGCCACAGTGCAGAAAACAACCGTGAGTGAGTTGACCCAAAGAACAAGGCAGTTTGTACCGTTTTCTATTTCTGAGGTGGCAATGATAGATTGGTCATCTAGCTCTGTGAAGAGGATTACTTATGCAATGTTTTGTGTATTGTATTTACCCCATTTTTTTTTATACCCGTTGCATGCCCAACCTACCTGGAAGGGAATCCAAGATTTCTTCCATACAAGGTGTTTTTTTTTCTCTTTCTTTCTTTTCTTGTCCTCTTAGGGCAGTGGTTCTCAATCTGTGGGGCGCAAAGATGTGGGAAAAAAGAAAACAAGAATTGAAAATATGAAAAACACCTCTATTGAAACCAAAACTAATTAACTTAAACTACATTCTGATACTAGCAAAATAAATATAAAGTTAGATAAATGTCGATAAAAGTTAGTAGGTATAATAAAATATGCATCTATATCATTAATTAAAAAGAACAAATTGGTATTAGTGGGCTTCTTTCAAAAAAACGTTGGGGGGTGTGATTAAAACTGTTATGAAAACTCGGGTCGCAAATACTTAAAGGTTGAGAAACGCTGTCTTTAGGAGTCAAAAAAGGGGGGTGGGGGCTGTCAAAAAACAGGGCCTGTTAAAGCCCACTGAGGTATTCCTGGTCTTCTTGACCTCCACCGTTCCTGTTAACTGCCATTTCTTAATACCATTAGGAACTGAGGAAACAACTACCTGAAAACACTTTGCTACCTTCCTACTTTAGGAGCATCAGTTATTTTATTTGTCCGAGTGTGCTAGGCAGCTACTTAGAAGAGCCAATGACTGCTGATTGTTGGGACGAGCTTTGAGGAGTCTGAGAATTTATACGGCTTTGCCCTTTGCATCACCTGGGGTTTCCTAATGATGACTGCACAAGCCATAGTCCTAACAAGCTAATTCAGGTCTGAGGCCTTGGTAAAAATTATCACAGACTTCAGGTATCTTGGGTTGCCCAAACATTTGCAGGGTGCTCCTTTACTTTTTTTGCTGTACATGTCAGTCAGTCATTATCCAACACGCTATATCCTAACTACAGGGTCATGGGGGTCTGCTGGAGCCAATGCCAGCCAACACAGGGTGCAAGGCAGGAACAAAACCTGGGCAGGGTTCCAGCCCACTTCAGGGTGCACACACCGACACACCAAGCCCACACTAGGGACAATTTAGGATCGCCAATGCACCTAACCTGCATGTCTTTAGACTGTGGGAGGAAACCCATGCAGACACAGGGAGAACATGCAATCTCCACGCAGGGAGGACCCGGGAAGCGAACCCAGGTCTCCTTACTGCGAGACAGCAGCCGTGCCGTCCCCGCTGTACAAGTGTATAAAACAAAAACAATATACTTATATAAAATGCTGAAAAAATGTGTCATCTTTAACTTTATGCCTTTAGGTGATCAGTTATCTTCTGCTAACTTTACTATTCACGGTACAGGCATCCTAAGCAAGGGTGCCCAAACCTTTGCATACCCCTGTATCTCTGGAAATTCTTCATGGATGTTCTGTATGCACTGGCAATCCCACTTTAAATGGCCTCAACTCAATCTTATGCACTGCAGTCAAGTAAATGACACCAATGCAGCTCTGTTTTCACTTTCTTTTACACACTGTAGAAATGATCCCTTAAAGTATAGTCTTTCTTTTACAAATGTTCCGGTGTTTCAGACTACATTTCCTTCTTTTTACCACCTCTATAGAACACTATTACCTTTGGCTAACCAGCATGACAAGGTGGCATATTGCTAAAAACCCTAGGTTTAAATCCCATGTTTGATGACTGTCTTCATTCATTTTCACTTTACTTCACAAAAGCATGGATGTTTGGTGAACTGGTGATCCAAACAGGCCATGTGTGTGTGTGTGTGTGTGTGTGTGGACTGTATAATTTACTCAACACCTGACTCCGTTGGGATTGGTAGCTGCTCTCTGTGACCCTGAGTTGGATTAATCAAGTACCCAGGATGCAACACAACACAGTGCGTGTAGGACACATCTTCCCATGCACTTTAAATGGTGCTCAAACAAATTAAGCGAGCCAAACCTGATGCTACATTATGGCGTCTTTTGGCCTATGCTGTGACTGTGACTTGAGCTGTGTGTGTGTGTCTGAGGACAGGCTAGAGATGTGCTTGGTGTGCTCCAGGCCTCTCTGCCTCCCCAGTCAACCATGACTTACTTTCCTGACATCTGACAATGTGGTGGGTGAATCATCTTGTATTCAATCTTCTTTCAGATTTTTCCTCTTCATTCTCTTGGTGCTTCTCTTCCTGTGTTGACAGCTTCTCTAATAGCAGCCATATTTCAGCCTGTCAAGTGATTGAGAGACAAGTTAACGATGCTGAAAAACAAATGGCAACAAGCAGATGGATATTTACTCAAAATGTAAAGCCTGCTCTGCCAAAGAGTGGGACGTCGAACTGACCTCAGCATCTCATGAACAAGCAAGAGAGGAGGACAATTGCTCGGTCAATTCACTTCTGTGGTTAACCTCAGCTTTGCTCTGACTGGTCAGTCACTATACACAAAGCTGCTGACCTGAACATTTCTTTTGTGTGATTCAAACTGGACAGTCACTTTATACGGTCGAAGCTGCTGGCCTCAAACTGATAAGCAGTGGCCAGTCACCATACAGAGTGCTGGTGTCAGCATTTTTGCAAGTAGTCAACACTGGTCGGTCACTGTACATAGGGTGTTGACCTCACCATTTATTTAAACTTCCCATCGACGGTCAGTCACTATACATAGAGTACTGAACCTGGCAATGCTTTTAAGTAGTTAGATCTGGTCAGTCGCCATGCATGCAATGCTGATCTCCGCATTCTTCTGCCTGTTTTGCACTGATCAGACAGTGTAATTATAGAATTCACCTCAGCATTTCTCTGGCTGGTCAAGCTTTATATATTTGACACTGACATCTGCTATTCCTTAATAGTTTGCAGTAGGTTACTACCTAAACATGTTGGATTGACCTCAGCACCTCTCAGGACTGGCCAATCATTACACAAGTGGTACTGAGCTTACATTTCTCTGACTGTTCTGTCTCTATACTTGTGTGGCTAAACCCAGCATCATTTTGAATGGTCAGTCATTATACACTGCAACACATGCCCGTCAGAAAGTCACCTTCAAGGCTCATGAGAGGTAAGCACTACCACCCAGGACACCAGGGGGTAACTGATCCTGCCCTTTCTTATCCACGAGCTATAATCGCATTGCACTTCCACTTTGCATACCATATGGTCTGCCTGCTACTATAAGGGATGCCCCTTCAGTCTTAGCTTTTAAATCCCGGCTGAAGACTCACTACTTCAGTTTAGCATATCCTGACTAGAGCTGCTGATTAACTGTACATACTGCATCTCTGTTGTTAGTCATTAGCACTAAAACATAAGTAACATGATAGTTAGAATTGGATACTAACCCTCACCTATTCTGTTTCTCTTCTCGGTACTCAAATGTGGCACTTGGTGTCACGGCCCACCTGCCAAGTTGTTTTGCCTGCCTAAGGTAAAGTCATCCCTGATGGAGGATCACATGGATCGTGGGAAAGCGGGGTCCTTTCAACGGATTGGCTGGCCCAACACTGTTTCAGCTGTGGAATGGCCAAATGGGGGAGGCAGCTTGATAGATGAGGTCTCCAGGACTCTAAAAATATCCAAATCATATTATGTGATATCATCTACTGTTAAATTCTGCTCCGTACTTATAAAATTTTTATTATTTTTTTTTTACTTCTAAAAAATTTTTTATTTTATACTGTATTGAGGATTTGTTATGTTTTGTGTATTGTATTGACCCCCTTTCTTTTAACACCCACTGCACGCCCAGCCTACCTGGAAAGGGGTCTCTCTTTGAACTGTCTTTACCAAGGTTTCTTCTATTTTTCCCTACAAGGTTTTTTTTGGGAGTTTTTCCTTGTCTTCTTAGAGAGTCAAGGCAGGGGGGCTGTCAAGAGGCAGGGCCTGTTAAAGCCCATTGTGGCACTTCCTATGTGATTTTGGGCTATACAAAAATAAACTGTATTTTATTGTACTTCCAGAAGAAAGTATCTCGTTTAGGTGGTGATCCACCTGAGCTAAGGAGCTCTAGCCCTAAAGCTTGACTGCTCTCCAGAGCCTTTAAGCTACAGCCTGCAGCTACATTTTGCTTTTATTTATTTACCGTGCCATCACCCACTTGTTCATTTGAGTCAATATATTATTTTGAGTAAATAGGTTGGTCCAGTTGGCATCCCAGCATTTCATCTCGACTCCTGTCTTGCCCTCAACCGACAACAGTACATTGTGCTGTGTTCAACATTTCTTTTCAGAGGTCAGTCACTGTATATACATTCAGCATTTCTCTTTAACGTATCAGCACTGATGAGTCACTATGCATATAGTGATGACGTCAGATCCCATTGACTTTCTAATACTGGTCAGTCAGTCCAAATGTGGAATTCATCTCAGCATTGACCCTGCTCTGGATAAACAGGTTTAGAAAATTAAGGATGGAGTTCTCTCTGACAGGTCGATCTCTATACAGGTGGATGAATGCTTTTGTCTCTCAGACTCTGTCAGTATACATGCATGACTAACCTCAGCATCAGTCAGTAGAGAACAATCACTAATGACCTCAATATCTCTCTGAATGACTCTTGCTTGTCATCAAGTATAAATGTGGGGCTGATCTTATGTCCTGCATAAATGGACCATGACCAGTTACTGTACATGAAGATATGACTGCGACATTCCTCTGAATGATCAGTAACTTTGCATACCATGTGGTACTGACCACATCATCTATCTCACTGGTGACCATTGGCCAATCACTAGACATGTAGGGTTTGACCTCAGTATCTCTGTGATTTAGTAGACTTCACTATACAAATGATGCGACATGCACTTCACAACAGGTGATCCACCTGAAGCTAAACATGTTCAAGCCAAGCCATCCAGAAAAAGATCGGGTTGCTGCTGGAAGTGGTGTTGGTGAGGCTAGCAGGGGGCGCTTACCCTGTGGTCTGAGTGTGGATCCCAATGCCTCATTGCAGTGGTAGGGACACCTTGCTATAAAAACGTCCCTGTCTTTTGAATGAGATGTAAAAACCGAGGTCTTGACTCTTTGTGGTCATAAAAGATTCCTGGGCATGCTTCATAAACAGTAGGTTTATTCCAATGTCCTGGCTAATTACCTACCCTGGTCTAGTCATTCTGATCCTCTAATAATCCCCTGTCTCTAACTGGCTATCTCTCTCACCACTTCACCACCTAACAGCTAATGTGTGGTTAGCGTACTGCCGCAAATTTGCTGCCATCATATCATCCAGATGGATGCTACACAATGGCCGTGCTTGAAGTAGCTTTCTACTCACTATTTAAAGCACTTTGAGTAGTGAGAGAAGCGCTATATAAATGTAAAGAATTATTAATATTTATTATTATGATCTCCTTGAATGATCAATATTGGTTAGTCAATAGACTTGCTGAGTTGACTGTGACTTGAAGGAGCAGCATTGGCTCATTACTATACTGTATTAAGGAGCAGATATTCTCTATACAATGGAGACTGTCCACATTATGTGTGTTAATGACTAGCTCTTCTCAGTCGCTATAGTATAAGGTTGAACACTGGATCTCTGTGAGGGGTCAAATATGTGGAAATGACCACAGGGTCACTCAATGACCATCAGTGGATAATTCCTGTACATGTAGGGCCAACTCTAGCTAAGTCTGTATCAGTACTGGACAGTTACTCTAAATGGTTAATGTTCTGTGTTAATGTTTGGTGCTGTAGACTTGCTACATATGTGTCACTGACCTCTCCCAGAGAAATGATCAATACTAGTCAGTTTGCTTAGATGTTGGTACTCAAGTCAAGGTTTTGTAGATGGTTTCAATGGGCTATCACTGTACATTGCCTACAGGACTGGCCTATGTGTCTCTCTCTGAATTGCTTATATTGTACCATTATGGTATGTGAAGTGGTGACCTTATTATTTCTTGAGCCAATCAGCTCTGATCTGTCGCTACATGCAAGCTGTTGACTTCAGCATGTCTGCAAATGACCAGCCCTGGATCAACTACTATCAATTGGGTACTGAAGTCACTTGCCTAAATGGTTAACACTGGGCATGAGGTCCTAAGAATCTTTGTGATTGTATAACCATTGTCAAAACCATCAAATGTGGGTCTGACCTCAATGTGCCACATGATTTGCAGTGCTCCCTTTGCCCATTTAGGTGCTGATGCAGTCTATCGACCTGCAGCCTTAGTTGATAAACTTTAGGAAATAAGCTAAACAAGAGGAGGCAACAAAAGATATTACTGATTAACAGCCAAGGACACAAGACAAATAAAGTAGGTTGAGAGAAAAAGCGGACTTTATTGAGTTACTGTTTCTTCCTTGGGAGACTTGAAAGCAGTCACACGAGGTGTGATCACTACAAACCCTCCTCCCACCCCTGCTACCTTTCATTTGTTTTTCTGTTGTCAGCAAGTGCTGATAATGTACAGAGTGAAAGCTGACTGAATGTGTTTGTGCTCTTGCCATGGCAGAAAAACTGGGTGGTACCTTTCACAGGACATCAGTCTTGGCTATTTAGTGGGGGCAGGCAGTCTCAGTGGCCCCAGGAGGGCTTCCTTGACCCACACTGTTGAAGAGCTGTAATTGTAAGCCAGTGGCTGTAAATCTACTTGGTTGGGCAATCAGTCGAGCCAAAGGTGGGAGATCCACAGTCCGTGCTGTCTGTATGGCACAGGCCACATTCACAGCTGAGCGCCACTGGGAAGGTATACACTGTGTCCCCATGCCCGGTGCAGTTAGGCAGCTGGATGGTTTCATAGGTCACCTCTTTGATGGTGCAAGTTTGTTGGCTGAAAGGTGCCAGTGAGCTCTTGTAAACTGGATCCTGGAGAAAAAGAAGAAGGGTAATTGTCAGCCTGCCAGATGCAGAATGTCAGAAATTTGCAAGAGGCAGACCAAAAGATATGGAAGCTGGCATCCAGTACCCTCTGCACTGGTAACTGGAATATGATAGACAAAAGCAGAATGAGCTTCCGGGCTTTGAAAACGAAGAAGCGGCAAAGTCCAACACTAAAAGAAATGACAGAGTTAGTGAACACACTGGACATTCACCCAGCAGGTCTTTAGTTCATATAGAATCTTTCAAAGTGAACAGACAATGCTAAGAAGTGGGTTATAAGCAAAAAATTGTGGATGTTGGTAAACAGAAATGAACAGACACAAAGGATTATTACCAGCAGCATCGGAATGCTCAGAACACTACAGGCCAGAGCAACTGCACTGAACTACTGGATAATAGATGTAGCAGACAATTTATCAATCACTCAAAAGTTATTTTATGAAGAACACAACTGTCAAATGCTGACACTGCCATACATCAATGAATCATTAAAGTGCTGAAGAACACACTTGGGCAGTAACAACCAGAGAGCTGAACATGGGGTTCAAAAGAGCTGGAAAATGCCAACCAACATTCTACAAGCAAAGAGTAGAAGTGAGCAGTGAAATCGAGCTGCAGAGAGAAGACAAACGTGAGATTACAGAGGACAGAATAAAAGGATTGGTTGCTGAACACAAATGCTGCTGAACATTTTTGATAGGTAGCCATGGTGTGCCCCAGCTCACCTGTGTGAAGCAGAACCCAGCACAGGCTGTGGTATTAATAGTCAAACAGTTTCCACAGCTGTCTTTATCCAGCGCTATTGTGATGTTTTCCAGTGAGCAGCTGTGACCATAGTGACATGTGGTACAGGACAGCAGGATGAGGAGGAACAGTGCAGGACACATCTCTACTCTCTTCACACTACACAGAATAAGAGAGATTCATTTAAATATGATGGGCCGTGTGACATTTTGATAAAACGGCCTTCTGACTCTGCTGGTGAGCCACATCCAATGGCCAGTTACTCAAGCTTTATATTATACAGAACAGTTCACTGTGAGCACGATTAGATGGCAATTGACTAATTAAGCAAAAATAAAATGAAAGAAACCCCTGGCCCATTTGGACTGGCTACCCCTACCTAAAGAGCTTTCCAAGACAAGAAGCTGTAGCTTACCTTTGCTGATATGGACCTCAGTTCAGCGAGTTGGGTTAGGCATGGGACTTGTAATCATGCCTGATTTATAGTGCCTGTCCTCCGCAAATAACTTGTGTGGGATTTTCTTCTGGCCAATAGGAACTTTGCTGTTAAGGCCTCTGAAAAGACTCCTAAAGCTGCTTTAAACCTGTCACCATAGAGCTTTGAAAGCTCACACCCACCCAGGCACTCCCGTGGGCGAACTTCTCGAGGTCAAAGCAGAGAAATCCCTGAATTGTTATGTCTAGCAAAAGGAGGCAGCTCATACTTAGCAGAGATGTGAATTTTCCTCAAGGTTGCCTGCTGTCAGGTCAGGGAGTATCTCACGCACTAGACTGGCTGGCGTGCAGACAGTGTGTTTCCGAAAACACTGCACTCCAGCTCCACTCTGCTCTTAGGGTCTCCAACCTGCCTCACTCCTGCAGCCTCTCTACTAATATTTCCAAATGATACCATTTAGGCAAGAAGCCCCCAAGTGATGCTGTCAGTAGTGTGCCCATGCCCATCACCACTTCTGCTTTTGACAGTAGCCTCACAACCATGGCTGACCTCTGGTGGTTGGAAAGCAGCACTGCAGTATGACTGCAGAGAATAATGAAAAGTACTCAGAAAGATATAAAGTAAGAAGTTTTTCAGTTAAAAAATACTTGAGTTAAAATAAAAAAAACTATTAGCTTTCAAAAGTACTCAACTACCAAAAGTAAAAGTACATTTTATAATAATGAGAAGATACAAGGCTTTGTCCAGCAAATGCAATACATTTCTTTATTTTTAAACAACACTTTTTGCTACTTTAATGCACTACGGAATAATAAATGCAAATGCTCTATGATTCTGTCAGTGATGTGTCCATCATTGCTCACCAATACATCTGGCCACAACACTATGACGGAAAAAGGGCTGGTCTTACCTGAAATCCACAATGTTTCACTGGAGTACCCCACTGCCTTCTGCTGGATGGCCTCAAAGAATGTGGCAGACTTACAGATGGGGGCCGGGACTGCTGATATGAGCGGACCGCCCATGGGGCCTATGCCAGATTCTCTAGCCTCTATAAAAGGACAACCACCGAGTCTTTGCCACCCAGGCCACATTTTAAGCTTGTGAATAATTTATAAAACACCAAGAAGTAAGGTGAAGCCAACTCCTAGTCCTGCTGCCCTACAGGCACAAGATTTATAAACTGGCGCATGTGCATCTCTTGCGGGTCCAACTCAGTGCACAAAAAAATTGGAGATGATCTCGGCCCATTTTTCTGAGCTGGGACTCCATGAAGAAGTATGCTGCTTTTACAAGTCTTATCTAGATGTCCCAGTGAGACTGCACGTCTCTTTTCCCACTGTCACTGATTGATATTCACTTTGAGCAGATAGGCATAGACATCATTGGATGGCTTGAACCCTTCGGCATGGGGCAATAAATACATTTTAGTTATATAGTTTAGTTATTTTAGTTATAGTCAATTATGCCACCCCATACCCTGGAGCCATCTTCATTTGTGTGGCTATTGCTAAATTATTGAATGGGAACTTGTGGGGGTCATTGTATGGGTGTCATGATCTGGAGAGTCCCTATCCAAAGTTGCCCACTAGAGGTGGAAAACACCATTAAATACCCTGATTAGATGCCCAAAGGCCAGAGACAAATCTTTATAAAAAATAAATGGTTTATTTTATCAGCTCTAAGGAGCAGAAAAGAACAGAAAAGGTAATACACAGCAAGCAAAGTCCCAATCCAGAATCCAGAAGCGTGGCCAAAAACAGAACAAAGGTTAAAAGAATAAATAATCACAGTCCCAAAACGAAATCCAAAGACAAAACTGAAACAAAAAGCACAGGGCTGATAATCCAGAAAACATTAGCAATATCACTGAAACTCACAAATACTCTCCACTCCCTAGTACATCCAATGAACCACCAGTAACTATGAGAGGCTTTCCCTTAAATAGGGTGGAAGGCTGTTCCTAGTGGAGACTGGAAGGTGGCACTGTTCCCTGGGGAGCCACCCACAAAAGATTCATTATAAACAAAAAGAAATATTAATACAAATAAATAATATAAAATTAAACAATACAAACATATAACACATCTTTGAACACCAGTCAGGGGAAAAATGCAGGCTGAAACGTGACAGCGGGTGGGAATCCCCATGGAATTTACAGACCAGGGGTTATTTCCTTTAATGTCTGCCACCTTCAGGGAAGTTGCTCTTCATCACTCACCTCAAAACATCCATATACCATCCTCAAATGGATAATCTGGTGGAGTGCTTTAATCAGATGCTCAAACAGATGTTGAGGAAGGTGGCGTGGGCAGAAGGGTGAGACTGGTATCAACTTCTTCCTCTTGTCCTGTCTGCCTTCTGTGAGGTCCCTCAGGCCTCTACTGGTTTATCTCTGTTTGAATTGGACAATCTAGTATCCTAGCCAAATCAGTGCCCGTGAGAGTGCAGGTATTATGCCATCCTCTTTAAACCCTGGTGGGAGTGGAAAGATTCTAGCAGCCAACCGAGCTCCAGAGTAGTGCTCTTTATGGATGCCGGTTAACTTAACTTCATGGAGACCCTGAGTCTTCTGTGGAAAAGCAAGTTGCGTAGTGCAACCTGCGTAGTGCCATTGCCTCCATTACCAGAGTGGTGAATGTCAACCCAGGCCACATCTTACTAATCTCTGTGGAAGACTGTGGGTTTGCTTCCCGGTTCCTCCCTGTGTGGATAGCGCTTTGAGTACTGAGAAAAGCGCTATATAAATGTAATGAATTATTATTATTATTAATCTACCATGACATTGTTACTCCACCTGGGGGTCATGATTAGAGAACCACCACACTGCCTACTGGACGCCAAGCAGGCTGAGGTGGAACTGGAGATCAAGCGTATGCTGAAACTGGGGGTTATTGAAGAGAGCCATAGCCTTTGGTGTGGTCCCATCATTTTGGTCCCCAAAATTGATGGAATTGCCCCTTCTGCAACAACTTTTGTTGGCTCAGCCAGTTCTCCCAGTTTGATGCCTACCCCATGCCCAGGGTGGATGACTGCCTAGAGTGCCAGGTACCCAGACATGACAAAGGGCTATTGGCAGATTCCCCTGATGGAATCTTACCCTTTGGGCTGCATGTGGCGTCATCCACCTTCCAGCATGTAGTGGACAGACTGCTTAGGTTTCATAATGCCTTTAGTGCTGCCTAGATGATGTCAACATCTGTTCCAACACCTGGGATTATCTGCTGATCAACCCTGAGAAATGCTATTTTGAGTTGACTGAAGCCAAGTACTTCGGTTATGTTGTGGTGAGAGGACATGTCAAGCCGCAGTGTTCCAAATCAGTGGAAGAGAGAATAACAAATCTGCAGTAGTTATCCATTAACCTCCTTACCATTACATTTTTTCTCGAAAAAACATTTAAAAAGTGTTACATTTTTTGACTTGAGAAATTACATATTTATTAAATCTGATCTTTATGCTATAAAATGTGCAAAACACTACAAGTACAAAGTCAGAAGTGTAGAAAGTAAAATAATAATAATACAATATATACTGTCAAAATGTGTGGTTTGTGTGGTATATCTTGAAGCATAGTGAAATACACAATCCAGTGTCACAGTTGAGACAATAGTAGTTTGATTCCTTGTGTATCTTTTTTCCAGATTGATCAGTTTTTGAACAGCACACTGCACGTGTGATTGACACGAGTGATCATTTTCGTATTCATCAGAATCACTTTCAATTTCACTGTCCGTTTCAATTTCACTGCCTGAAGACGGATTCACTTTGTCATCACTGCTTGCCTCACTGTCAAGAGCATGCAATACTTGGGCTGCTGAAAAAAGTTTCTTACAAGACACCATTATGACGCTAGGAGAAGACGTGTCACACTCTGGCCTGTGTATAGTAACACTCGGGCCTGTCACTTATGCAAGACTTGCCTATATCATTTCCAGAGCAATACTCGGCACCAACACTGTTGGCACTTTTGCAGTCTGAGTAATCCTCTGCTGTAACACTTATGTGAGACGCGTCTATACAGTTCCCTGAGTGGCACTTGGGAGTACCGCTTTAAGCACTATTTTTGCAGCCCAAGTGATTCTCGGGTCTAACGCTAAGGAGGTTAATTCACCAAGACAAAATATATCACTTCACAAAGTTCACCTTAGCTCAACTAGATCACTCACTTAATAAGCCACCTAAATTTTCCTTAATCATTGTGGCTCTGCAGGATAGTGTTCTGTTAGCTCAAATTCTATAAGGTAGCAACATAACTACTTCTCTCTGCTTGAAGGAAAGTTGACACTCCTTTTATTAGCTCTCACATAACAATTGACAGCAAAACTCCTCACAGGCCAGGAGATTTCACTGGAACCCTAAGTCTTTCTTCTCCAGTTAACCAGTGATGTTTGTGGCCAGGCTCGTAAGAATCCACCACAATATCTTGTATGTACAACATACCGTACAGATACTGCACAGATAATATATAACTTGTGTTGTCAAGATATTACTCGTGCCCATAAATCTTGTTTGCATAAGATTGGGACTTTAGAGGCTCCATATAAAACAGCTTAAGAAGAGGGGAAAAAATGCTTACTTCAACATGCTTTATTAAATTTGAAGATGATTTCTTGAAAACAGATATTTCTTTATGTGCTGTTTTTCAAATACAACCGTGGTGAAATTGAAAATTCAGTTTCCGTGTCTCAACAGTGAATGAGAAACATGGGAACGACCTAACAAATGAACAGTGGAATGCGTGCTATTGCAATTTGAATTTTTGAATGATATATAGCATTATATAGGCTGTGTCTGAGCAACATTGAACTATAACCTAAGTTGACAACACACCTGATAGGTCTTTTGCTATGAATTTATAATAGTTTGGTCTGTGTAACAAGTAATGAGGGCTTGCTGGAAAATATAATGAAGTAAAAGGTATGCTACCTGACCTAAAAATGTAGTGAGGTAAGACTAAAAGTAGCCCTAAATGAAATATAGCTAAAAATGTACTTGCGTGAAGTAACAAGGCAGTTGTACTTCGTTATTTAACACCTCTGACTGCGAGTCAAATCTGACTAGCACCAGTGTCAAGGGAATACACTCACATGTTCGAATCTGTGCTCCTGATTCCAACCAGGCCTAATATCTCTTTTTCTTCATAAGCACAGATGCATACACAGTGGATTGGACTGGACTGCATGGTACCCACCACCTTGACAGGGTCTGAACTGTTTATCATAATATAAGACTCTCATGAGATACTTCTCTGAAAGCCACTGTGGAACAAGCTGGATAAATGTTTTCTAAAAGTGAGAAAGGTATTAATTTTTTACTGTTTTCAGACCAACCTCACAAGTACAAGAAACAGTCAGGAATAAACTGTGGATCGGTTGGTCCACCAGAACGCAACTCTACACACACACCCAATATAAAAGTATTAATATTATTATAACTTATATTTACCATTTATGTTTACCCTGAAAGAAAATGGGCATAAATTCTTTTTTATCTGTGTTTGTGGTTGGACTTTTACATAGTTCATTGAAAATTGTGGCCCATGGAGTGAATCAGACCTGCTGGTTTTCAACTGGATAATGTGCAACAACTGTTAAAGGTGAGCTTGTACTGTCTCACAGCTCTAGAGACCTGGATTCAGTTCATTCTTTAGTCATGTTCTGTGTAGGGGATTGATTGGTATCCTTATGTCTGTCTTGATTTCCTTCAGGTACTCTGGTGTCTTCTTATATCATAAAAATGTATCAATTAGGGTGTTGTGCACCTCTAATATTTCCCATTGTGAATGTATTGTGTGATGGACTGGTGCTCTGTGCAGAGGAGACCTGCCTTGTTTCAGGATGGTTTTTAGCTTTTCAAATAGACATAGATGGATGAATGGATGAAACAGGTGTCTATGTTGTTTCCATAAGTAAAACTAAAGTGTTTTGCTCTGAGAAAAGAATAAATGTTTCTATAACTGATGATATCCGGGGATTGCCACACAACAGTCTCTAGAGTTTACTTAGAATACAAAAAATGAAAAAAATATCCAGTGAGTATTGGTTCTGTGAACAGAAACACCTTGTTGATGAAAGAGGTCAGAGAAGAATGGCCAGAATGGTTTGAGTTTACAGAAAATCTACAGTAGCACACATAACCACTTTGTACAACTGTGATGAGCTGAAAAGCATCTCAGAATACAGAATATGTCAAACCTTGGGGCGGATGGGCTGAGAAAGCAGTAGAACATTTTGGGTTCCACTCCTGTCAGCCAAAAACAGAGATCTGAGACTGCAGGGGGCACAGGATCACCAAAAACTGGCCAGCTGAAGATGAGAAAAATGTAGCCTGGTCTGATGAATCTTAGCTGCTGCTGAGTCACACAGACAATAAAGTCATTAATCAAATATCATTTGAATGCCACTGTCTATATGAGAATTGTTACTGATTATGTGCATCCCCTCATGGACATAATTTACCCATTTTTAAATGGTTACTTCCTGCATAATAATACACCAAGTCACAAACCAAAAGTCATCTCTAACTGGTTTCATGAACATGAGAATGAGTCCAGCGTTCTTCAGTGGCCCTCCCATTAACTGAATCTGAACCAATAGAACACCTTTGGGATGTGATTGAACTGGAGATTCACACTCATGAAAATCTGCAGATATTGCACGACACAGTTATGTCACATGGACCAGAATCTCAAAACAATTTTTCCAACATCTTGTAGAATCCATTCCATGATGAACTGAGGATGGTTTGAGTGCAATAGGAGGCCCAACTCAGTATTAGTATAGAACTAGGGGGCTCCGCCCCCTGCTCGCTTCGCTCGCCAACCCCTATTGTTGGGAATGACAAAGAGCGTGATGTATTAATGAGATATAGAATAGTGTGAAGGTGTAGATGATGCAAATAGAAAGCAAACAATAAAGTGTGTGGCACAGTGTAAAGGTTTATTTGAAAATTTCTTTGTACACGCCGTTTAAGTGTAAAAGGTAATTCCAGGTCAGAACTTGTAATGTCAATGAAGATGGTTATTGTTGTGATCAGAGTCAAGTTTGTCAGAGCTTAGAAAGAGTTGTGTCTCTCCAGGAAGTAATGGAATGACTTGTGTATTTATGTTTTCCACATTAATATTTTTTGGACATAATATAGTGCGTTGTGTTAAAAGGGGCATTTGGTCTAATGAGATTGCTGTTCCAAATCTGTCTGTAACTAAGTCGTCGCAGATAAAGGCTTGAGGAATTGTAATAATATGTGGGTGAAGTCCATCTGCATTGGTGAGTGTACCATCTCCCAGTTGTAATAAGCAATTGTTATGATCTGGTTCTGGACATCGTATGTTTTTTACTAACTGTATCTTTTGAAAGCAATGCCAATTGTCTGCGTATTTTAAGGTGCACTGAACAATAGCTGAGCGCATGGCATGTGGAAGAATAGCTAAGCACTGTCTAAAATCTCCTCCTCATAAAAGTACCTTTCCTCCAAAGGGAATATTATTATTCATAAACGTTTGTAGAAGTTTATGAATGGTGTTGAGTAAGTGACTGGATGCCATTGTACATTCATCAATAATTAACATTTTTGCAAGACGGATGTCACGTGCAGTGCCACCGTTAATGTTCATAGTGGATACCGATTTGTAGGATCTAATGCAGTTGATAAAGATTTCACTTTCAGGTACATCGTTAGTTAGAAGCTTCTGTAGATATTCAGGATATGAATGTAAAGGAGGCAGTGTAATTTGACCCTTTTGACAACAACGTGTAAATGTATTACTTGTATTGCCAGTTGTTTCTTCAGGGAAGTGAACTGAATGACAATGTTTGCAAATGACATTCATTAATCCGAATGAATTTTCCTGGTGTATGTTTTGCTTGTGCCGTTTGAGAGGCGCGTTGTTGCATGTGTAGTATTTGGGACATGTTGTTTTGGAGCTGTAATCGATTTACCTGTGCTGTGTGAGTAGCCCGTTGTAGCCTTCGCTGCCGTTAACGTATGTCTGAGACGGGAGGTGTTTCGTTTTGAATCCGTGCCTGTTGCGATGCAGCACTTTGATTGATAGATTGCGTCATGTGGATCTAGGATGTAGATTTGTGCATATTTGCGTTGTTGATTTGTTTCAGGGTGCACTGTTCCAATGCGATGCAGTATTTGTGCACATATGGGAAAGCAGTATGGGCCATTGCCTTTTGGTGGCCTGATATTTACTCCGGTAGATGCAAAAGCAAATGAACTATTGTAGGATCTAATGCAGTTCATAAAGTTTTTACTTTTAGGTACATCGTTAGTTAGAAGCTTTAGTTGAGCTTTGCGTTTTTGGAGCCGAGACATTTTTTCTTCTAGAAATATGGATAAGTAATAAGGAGGATCGCACTCACTGTTAATATGGAGCCTTTTCTGCGGTTGAACGGTTAATAGTGCCTCATTGTAATGAGATCTACCTATGCTGCATATTGTGAACGTGTTGAGATGACGTATGTTTAATACGGACGGTTCATTTAGAAATGGGGCTTTGTGTGTCATTTGTTATTTATGTTACTGTGGTCGTGGGTCTGAATCGTCGTTTTTGTGTACGTTTCGTGTGCTATGTCCGTAGTCTGTCCCGTTTCGTGTCCAATGGGCTTTGTGTGGTGCTCGCGGCTTCTTTTTTTTTGTGTGCTTGTGGCTTGTTGAATCCTCCTCTTTGTGTGTGTCCCGTTTCGTGTGCAATGGGATTAAATCCTCCTCTTTGTGTGTGAGATGTCACACTGGTGAGTACTTCTGAAGTGGAGATCCATCCTCCTATGAAGTACGTCTGACAGTGAATGCCAACTTCCAGTTGAAGAGTTAGTTAAGCAATCAAGAGAATGGAAGGGATGGATTTTGTGGTGATCGTGCTCGAAGTGAAGTCACTCATCTTCCGGCTGCTCCTCTTCCATACTAGAGGAAATGGAAATCATGTTAATTTTGGCACACCACTCACTTTCTTCTACCTGAAACAACCTGAACCATTACTTGTGAGAAAATCCACAACTTCATGAGCATGACTATATACATACCTATATATAGTAGGAATAACAAATGAGACAAGGTTGAAGAGTTGGAGCACCTCCTTGGTGAAACCCTTGTACTGGTGAAAATGAAAAAGCAAATCAGAAAATGGGATTCAAGTCAAAAATGGCTGCAGCCACAATCAAGTACTGTTAGCAGGAGTGCTGTCTCCTTCAGTCACTGGTAAAAAAGTGAATGGCTGCTTCCACTCTTTGGCTGTTTTATTTAGTGGACATCCTGGAAAGTGTAGACCTTTGGTGGAATGTAAAGGAAGTGACATCAGTTGGCTTCCTGGTGATCTTCGAGAATACAGAAGAAGGGGGAGAAGGAGTTAGCAACAGTGTTCAGTCTTGGTGTGGAGTGGTACTGCTTTACGTTGTTGTAGCCCTGAAAGTGTCCACTAAACACTTGTGTGTGATGGTGCGTGTTTATATATATATATTAAAAAAAATCAAAGAAGTAGTGGCTTCTCTTGCCTCAGTACAGTTCAATGTTCATGACACTACAATCAGAAAGACACTGATCAAAAATGGGCTTCACTTGAGGCTAGCAGGGCATAACCCACTGACCAATGTTCCCTCTAAGCCGCGCGGCCAAACCTGCCCCGCAGTCATTTTGTAATCCCACGCACAGATCATCAGTGATGATCAGTGACGTCACCCTGTGAAGTGAGATAAAGGCGGCAGACTGTCATTTACACTCCAGCGCGTGTAAATAACCAGCGAGCCACATTTGCTAGCACATTTTATTTCGTTGAGTGACCAGTCGCTGTACTGTCTACTGTACTTCACTCAGTTTGCTTTCTCTAGACATACAGTAGTGCATTAAATTAACAGTTTTCGTGTCGATATTTTAAAATGTTGAAGAGAAAAACATGTACAACAAGTGGTAAAGAAATGCAAAATAAGAAAGCGCGAGATTCGTTTAAGCCTGAGTGGTTAAAAGTAAAAGTAACCACAGATACGCCAGATTCAAAGAATGTTGCGGTTGAATTAGGTTGCATATACGAATACTAAGATGAGAATGGACTTAAGTGTAAGTTCTGTGCTGCTAGTTCAAGTAATAAGGCTAACAAAGACAACAAATATGTCACCGGAAAGCGTTGGGATACGTAGAAACTTGACTACTGTAAACGACATTTATCGTCGCGTAGAACTTAGAAAATCTTAGAAAATGTTGAAATTTTGTACAATCGCTCGCATGGAATCGACCTGAAACATCTTCTGGTTGAAGCAAGTACTGAGTGAGAAGAACGAATTGAGCATAACGAGCGCCAGTGATCAAATGAGGAGCAAGTTCGAATCTTAATGGATAATGTCCTTCTTGCCATCAGGATGAACGCTTCGATGCTGTCAGTGCAAATGATTCACGACCATATGGGAAAATATGTTTCTATACCAGACAGTTGGCGAAGTAAGAACTACGCCTTTGAGTTTGTTGAAGCAATCAACAAAGTGGTTGCAAACAACATATTTATAGAACTTCGAGCTGCATCGTTCCACACACTCATCGTTGATGAAAGTACTGACATAAGAGTACATAAAATGCTAATCATCTACTTTAAATATCGTCCAACAAATTTGTGTGATTACAAAACCGTTTTTGGTGGGATCATTCAGCTAACAGCATGTGATGCTTCAGCCCTTGAGGCAGCAATAAGACAATACTACACTGATCATCGACTTGATATGAACCGCATGGTTATGATAACGTCAGATGGGGCATCAGTTATGTTAGACCATCGGAATGGATTGGCCGCTTTACTCAAGGCAACGGTTCCTCATCTTGCTAAACAGCACTGTGTTGCTCACCAAGAAGACTTGGCACTTACTGATTCTTGGAAGGATGTTAGTTTGTTTAAAAATATTGAGATTCTTTTGCATACTGTTTATACTTTATTTAGTCAATCTTCAGTTAAAAAAGGTGCACTTAAAGAATTGGCAAATGTAAATGATATAGATGTAATTTCATTTCGACCAGTTCAGCAAGTTCGTTGGTTGTCACATCACTTTGCTGTCAGTACTTTTGTTAAAAATCTTGATGTTTTAGCTGCATTCTGTGAAGAACAAGTGCAAGATTGCAATGATCCTGTTTGTAATTATGTTTTGAAATCATTACGAGATCCACTGTATCAGATTGCTCTGTATACAGCAAATGATGTTTTAACTGAATTAGCTAATTTATCCATGTTATTACAACGAAGAAATTTATCACCAATTGAAGCACATCAATTTTGCTTTTCTAAAATCTGTAAATTGGAAGCACAATATCTGGGTGAGAATGTTTACTGGAATGATAAAGCCAAACAAATTTTGAGTGAAAATGAAGGCATTGACAAAAGACAAATCACACAGTTCATACAATCAGTCTGTGATCACTTAAAGGTAAGATTTCCAGGGGATGAACTACAATTTTGGACATCTTTCAATCCCACAGGTTTGAAAAACTGTGCATTTGATTTTGGTATCAAAGAGATAAAAGAACTGTGCGTAAAGAATAAAGATTTGTTACATCCAACAAATGATGAGTTGATTATTACTCAATACAATGACTTCAAATTTCGGATCAGAGAGAAACTGAAATCTGGTACCATAAATTCACTACCTGAAATCGCAGGAGTAACTTTAAATGATGAACAATTTAGCTCACTCACAATGTTAATTGATATTTGCTTTACTTTTCAAGCATCCAGTGCTGATTGTGAACGAGGTTTTAGCCTCATGAATAGTGTTACAGTGAAAACACGAAACAAGCTTGACGTTACTCATTTGGATTATCTTAAGCGAATAAAATTATATTATATGCTGGAAAGACTGTGGATTTGTACAAAATGTATAATGTGTGGAAGGAATATAAAATTAGACGTGAAAAGTTGTAATAACCACCTTGTTAATTTTTTCAAGCCAGATTTTTAACTGTATCATATATAAAACTGTTGTGTTTTATTGTGTTTCAATACTTTAAGAACATGGTTGATATTGTATTATCATTATGTTATTAACAGTGTGATTATTGGTAGTGCCACTGCCACTTAGTTGACTTACATTGCATTAGTTATTATACTACTTGACTTGTCGTCATACTATAATACTCAAGTCAGTTATACTGATAGCTTATTGGCTACATGTATTTTGTTTGTATTTATGTTTCTCTATAACTGGGTGGTAAATGAATAAAGTTTCATACATATTATATTAATTTATCACAATACAGGCCTTCATCACATATTTAAACTGCAAGCCTAAAAATACATATTACCTTGCACAAGTCGTTTCAGAGCACCACCGCCCACACAAAATATATTTTGCACACATGCCCTTGTTTCTTAGAGGGAACATTGCCACTGACAACCAAAAAGACATAAGTGCTGGTCTCTCATCGCCAGGAAGCATATGGATAGTCCTCAGACCTTAAGTAAGTATGTTCTATAGACATAAAAGATAAAAATGGAATTTTTTAGATGACATAGACCTCATTGTGTCTGACGTATATCAAACGCAGACTTCTGCGTTATGAACATCACACCAGCAAACAAATTTGCCAAAACGTAGAGATCTATGAATTCTCATCTGCATTAGAAAAAACTTGAGGAGAATGTCCAATCATTTGTCCATGAAAGTGCAGTTGAATCATACAGTAAGACAATGATCCAAAGCATAAAAGTCCAAATCAAAATGACAAAACAAAGCAAAATTAAATTTTATCATTAAAATCCAGACAGATACCCAAGACAAGTGCTGTAACTGAACCTGAAATAAGCAGATCGTACTCTAGGACATACCAATCTTTCCAAGGTAAAACAATTCTGGAAGGAAGAGCAGGTTACAATTCCTCCACAGAGACACAAAAGAAACACTGATACTGAATTACAGAAAGCGTTTGGTTGCAATAATTGCAGCTAAAGATACAGTAGCACAATCAGTTAGTAAATGAAAGGGGACGACTACTTTTTCACAAATTGCTTGTTGGTATTTAATAACTTTGTTCATTCAATAAATTACATAAACAGGAAAATGTGTTATTTGTTCCCTCAGGTCCCTTTACCTGATATTACATTTTGTTTGAAGATCTGAATAAATGAAGAAAAGCAATAATAGAGGAAATTTATAAGAGGTGAATACTTTGTGTACATAGATTTGCCAATGTAGAAGAATAAACACACTTTACTTTATGTAGCATTGGTTACATTTACTTTATTTTTTAATTTCAGACTCAGAGTCACACAATGAGGGAGTAGAGGGAACTGATCTGGCAACCTTCTGATTTACAGTGCAATATCTTAACCATTAAATCACATTGTCTGCCAAATAAAATAGAGCTGAAATGAAAGAACTGAGAAGAGTGTTTGGCCGGGCAGTTTAAGATTCCATCACATGGCCTTTGGTTTCAAGGTGCATTACAGGTCTCTTGCAGGTTCAATGACTTAAAAGGGGACTGAAGCTGCAGTGTTGGGATTTACAGAGCATTTACTGGTTCTTAACATTATGCTGTGGTCATCTCATATACAAACACTATGCCCATAATATGCAATTGTAGCTTTCTTGTAAATCTATAAAAAAAAAAATCGAGACGTTAGTTGCAATATAAAACTAAGATCTTACAACTTGTCTTCAGGTGGCCCGAGACATTCTGCATGACAGAATTTAACTGTTGTTCTCAAATCTGAAACAAACACATGTCAGAGGGGGACACTTTTACATTTTTTTGTGCACTGGGTGGTTCCATTAGGCACCCACTGTTGGGACTGGGGGGTGAGAAGTTAAAAGGCTGTCTGTACTTATTAATGGTATTTGCTGTCTTGCAAGGGAGTCACTGCTTTGAAGTCTGGCCTTGGAGGATGTCTGTATTTACCTGGCTTGGAAATATTGGTTTCTAATCAGCATATCTGTACTTATTAATGTTTGGTAACCATACATTTTGTTAACTTGTGTTTTCATTAATTGTTAAACCCAGGCACTTTAGATGTGCCATTGATTAAACTGTTTGTCCAGGACTGACAACAGCAGGGACTGAAGTAAATATAAACTGCTGGCCAGCAGAAGGCAGGAGGGACAGTCCACAGGAAACGCTGCCAAGACACTCTGACAGGGCACAGGGGCTCGCAGGCAGACAAGGGTACCTGGCTGGCACGACGTGAGGCACAAGGACGGCAACACTTCCAGGGAGGAAGAGACAGCTCCACAAAGAGACGCCGGATGTGGGTTCAGCGAGAGAGGGAATCTGCATGAAAGGACCCAGCAAAGCTGACAGACGAGAAATGAGGCGTGCCTAGGTCCCAGCAACACAAGGAGCCCAGAGTGGAAGAAAAAGGAACAACGAAGAGACGCTGACAGGGATTCAGCAATTTGACACAACTTCTGTAGGGGAACGAGTGTCCAGTGAACAGAGTGCATCCGTGGACAGTTGAACAATTAAGTGTTGGGGTAACACAGTGAGCAACTTGGACTCTGCACCACTAAAGGTTGTATCCTCCGATTCTTGTTCTTAACGGACTTTTAGAGGGTGGACTGTGTATTTTCCTTTTTAAAAAAGGGAAATTGATTCCTGATATGTTTAGTTCTTGTTATGTTCGTTTATCTTTTTAATGTACCTTATATTGTCTTGTGTAATAGAACTTACTGTTGTTTTTTTCTAAAATTACTGTTGTGTCTTTCATTGTGTGTTTACTCACCGCCCAATTTAAAGAAACCTGTGTGCTATTATTGGTAAATTTCAGGAGTTCCCAGTCTCTTAATAAAACTGGGTGGCGTAGTCGGATATTTTAATGGTGTCAAAGTTAGATTACCTATAAGTGTGACCAGACACCTGTGACACACAAACATTGTGATGTAAATCTGGCTTCTGGATACTTAAAGACTATGAATGGTTTTTAACTGGGGGTCTAGCTAGATGATGTTTTATGGAACTGTGCTTTATTATTTTACTAGGTACAAGTAATAGAATGCTTTTAAAAATATTTGATAGTTGATATCTCATGCCCTTTGTGTACCTTAGTTGTTACTCATATGCCATTCCAGGGTAGCCTTTTGTATCTGAGCCTATCTTGCCTGGTTCTTCTACCCTCAAGTGCGTACCCATAAAGCCTACTAGAAAGTGTCGAGGCAGAAGGTGCACCACAGATTCTCAACTGGAAAGAAGGCTCTAGGAGTCAGAGGATAGGCAAACAGAGTAATTAGCTTTATTGCAATAAAACAATAACGCAGACTCAACCCTATTAGGCCAAATCGAGTTGATCCCCGAACAAGCCAAAAATCACAGTTTATATAATCATTTCTTATCATGCTGACCTCGCTCAAGACAGCTCATTCGCTGCTCCTTCCGACCGACCCCCTGCTGCAGCTGGCTTCCCAAGTTTTCATGGGAACCACCAATATCTCTCAAATTTTGTTATTCGCCTTCACCTTGTGCTTCGCTTATTTTTAGGTTGGCCTAAAAATCCTTCTCTGCTCTTGGGCTGTCTCTATCATTCTCCCCCTTCTCTGTCCCTCAAATTGATAAGATATTGGTGGCTACAGCTAAGCTTTACTTAAAAAAGAAATATGGCATGCGCCTTTATTTAACCATTTGTTTGGTATGCCTGACTTGTATTAATACTTGCACTAAGGTTAATGTTTATAAATTTTCATTTCTATTTATGCTAATACATGAATATACTATTTTTTTATTTTCCATAAAAGACTCTGCCATTTTGAAGAGCCTTACTTTCTTCCTGTCTGTTTTGTACTACCCCTGATTACCTGCCGTGAAAGCATCATCTTGCAAATGTTTCCCTTTTTTGAAGGTGATGTTGAGAGTATTTTTTACGCCTTTAATCCTCCTCGTGTGTCTCAGTCTCTCTTGCCTGGCACTTCCTCTGATGATCGCATCACCAAAGTCAAACTGACCAATCAGGCCAAAGCCATACGGACACTGCTCAAAGGGACCAGATACACACACAGACACAGACAGTAGTGTTTTATTATATAGTAGATTAGCATTTAGGTAACACTTTAGCTGCTGAGCCTCTTAGATAGAAAGACACCTTTTCAGTGTTTGAGATATTTGTCTGCTAATTGTTATGCTGTTATGACAAATGTGTTCGGACTTCCTTTTTAACTTTCATTGTCTTTTTTTTTTTTTATTGCATGCTGTGGTTTGTAGAATATACCTGAAAATGAATTTTAATAATGAAGTTATTAACTTATTAACACAAATTATTATTTTTGGAAACAATGTTTACATTGTGGGCGGCACGGTGGCGCAGTGGGTAGCGCTGCTGCCTCGCAGTTGGGAGACCTGGGGACCCGGGTTCGCTTCCCGGGTCCTCCCTGCGTGGAGTTTGCATGTTCTCCCCGTGTCTGCGTGGGTTTCCTCCGGGCGCTCCGGTTTCCTCCCACAGTCCAAAGACATGCAGGTTAGGTGGATTGGCGATTCTAAATTGTCCCTAGTGTGTGCTTGGTGTGTGGGTGTGTTTGTGTGTGTCCTGCGGTGGGTTGGCACCCTGCCCTGGATTGGTTCCCTGCCTTGTGCCCTGTGTTGGCTGGGATTGGCTCCAGCAGACCCCCGTGACCCTGTGTTCGGATTCAGCGGGTTGGAAAATGGATGGATGGATGTTTACATTGTTGTTTGCCTTATATTTAATGTTATATAGACAGACATGCACCCCCTGGGACTGTGACTGCTCTATGGTAGAGGGCTTTGAGTGCACCACAGATCCTTTGTGCTGTGGTGCTTGAAGCCTCATAATTCCATGGCCAACAGGTCTAAGGGGGTCATATGAAGAGTGAGCCAAGAACTGACTCCCTTAGTATAGAAGTCGCCATCAAATTCACAGTGAGACTAAAACTGTAACACTTCCCACTCAACTAGTAAGAGTTCATCCAGTATCCCCTTTAATAATGTTAGCTGCTCTGTAAGGGCCTTTAGTTCATTTACCTGCTCTATGAGGACATCCTCTTCTGAAAATTACTAAAAGGAATGAGGACTGCTGGGGGCCTTTTTCTTGCTGCGCACAGCTTCGACTGCTGCTTTTCTTTTCTTCAGGTAGTTCTCAGACTGAAATACACCAGATGTTCCTTCTTTTTCAGACTGACCTGCACAGGGCCCTGGAGCTCCATGAATAAAGAGGAGTCATGCCCTATTCTGATGGCTTGTTCTCAATAAAGTATCCAACACTGAAGAGTCTGTGCATAAGACATTCACTAGCCATGAAGTTGTCTGGATTTATTTAACATACTTTAAATGTGGGGGCACGAGGGTGTGAGGCTGCCAGGTAAGACTGAGACTAGGTCTGGACATGGCTGCATGAAATGGTGATAAGCCTTCTTACAGAGTGACAGTCTTTATAGACCAGACATGAGACTCCTCACAGTGTGAGACTGGGTCCTGAAATTCCTGATGATGGACATTGTACACATGAATAAGAGAGCTCAATAGAGGTGAAGATTTGTTTGCCAGGTATGGGGTGTGAGGCAAGTACATAGAAAAGTAAGTAGAGTAAGATAAATAGAAAGCAATAGAAATAGCTTTTAAATAGAAAGCCAGCAGTCTAACATATTGTATCACATTTACTTATTTGGCTGACACCTCTATCCAAGGTGACTTATAGCATTTATGATACAATTAGTTGCATTTCTTTTGACTTTCCAATTGGAGCACAGGCAGGTCAAGTCACACGCTTATGGTCACAGTGTCAGTAGCAGGATTTGAACCCACAGCCTCAGGGATAAATATCCAAAGCCTTAACCACTACACCTCAGCTGCCCCTTAGGAAGTGCTTGGGCTTTTTTTTTTTTTTTTTTTACAAAGATCAGGTATCATTAGATAGACAAGTGTGTCAGTAGCATGCAGATAAACTACTTTTTCTTCCAGACGCCCACCATGATGGGCCGAGGTTTAAACACACTAGCTGTGATTGATTTTTCCAGGGGTCAAGAAATGGAGACATACTGTGTCTGGATTGAGAAAGAACAGGTGTTTAGGTAGACAGGGCAGCCAAAATGACCCTGCAAGTCAGTGATAGGAAAGTGGAACAAAATAGAAAGTCCTCCAAAGGCATGGGGCACTGAAGACAATGCTGATTGGCGGAGTGTTTGAGATCTAAAGTTAAAAAGAAGCATGTCATGCAAAAGGCTTGTCTTACCTTCAGAAATAGTTGGAGGAAGGAGACCTTTACATTACTGAGGAAGCCCTCTGTCCTCAGAGAGTACTGTGATGTGACCTACAGTTAGAGGAATGAGACCACCAACACGATAAGCAATCTGTGATTTCTACTCCATACAGCCAGGGCTAAGCATCTGTCAAGAAAATCCTAAAACCACCAGAGAGTAGAGCAAAGATGCCTTATTAAAGTGTCCAAGAGCAGGAGCTGACTGTTTGGTGAGTGAGATTTTCCATTTATATTGGACTATAGCTTCCAACATTTTGAACCATTTGCTATGGATAAGTCAGAATTGTAAAATCTAGGGTGAGGTTTGGCATTTTTGAGTCTAACTCAGAATGCAGATGCATTGTGTGTTTCTCCAAGTTTGCTTTTCTAGGTTCAGCTGTTGGAACAACATTTTATCCATCCCAAAAATGTGATTATGGACTGCTCAAAATAAAGCCTTTCTTTTAGAGAAAGGACCTGCTCTCATCACAATACAGTCTAGTTATCAGTGAGGTGCTGATCTTTTCTTTATAGGGTCCTGTTGTCAGTGAAAGCTGGACTTGTCCAAGCTGAGCTTGACTAAGAATGGTCATCTAATGTCATCACATTAGACTTATCTGCTTGCACTGCAGTATGATCCAACTGTAAGCTCTGGATTGGTATCCCCCCAGCAGAATCTAGACAGCAGTATGGTGGTGATCCGTTCCCATCAGGGACCCAGCTTTTGATGAGAGACTAGATCTGACCAATTAGGGCTCTATTCTGAATGGAAACCTTCTTTCATCCCATTTGGGCTCAACTGTAAACACAGGACTGATATCATCCCTGGGGGACCTAGCTAGCGGTATGGGCAGTTTCTCAGCCCATGTGGGTATAGATATGAGTTTGGGACTAGTCTCATATTAGTATGGTCCAGGTCAGATTGTGTGAATGGATTCATTCCAGCAGGTATTGATTTTATTGTAGGGCTGGTTTTGTTCCCACTCTGTACTTCTTGGCCAGTGTGGATCTCCTGTTACCCCAGCAGAGTCCAGCTGTAACTATAGGTCTACTCTCATCTCACTGAGTAAATGTGAGTGTGGCACTAGGTTCATTCTAGGAGATGCAACTTTCAGTGTAGGAAGGTTCTCATCCCATCATCACCCAGATGTGACTGTAGGTCCAGTATCTCGGAAAATCTCATCTGTAAGCTTGAGAATTGACTCATCCCATCAGATTCTAGCAGCAAGTATTGGATTGTTATTTGTGGGATTGGTCTCTGCATGGTAGGGGTCTGCTCTAAACATGAGACTGAGTTTGTCCAAACACAACCCAGCTGTGAGGGTAAGATTGATCTCAGTCCAATGAGACTAAGTCTAGGAACTGTGGTGTGAGACTGGTTTTGCTCTAGCTCTGTATTTCTTTGTTAGTGTGGACCTCCATTCATTCCAGTAAAGTTATTCTGTGACAGCAGGGCTGTTTTCATCTCATTGCAGTTTAGTTAGCAAATCTGAGTTTGCTCTCATCTCACTTAATACAAGCCTGATCTCATCCCAGCAGGATCCAGCTCTGTGTTTCACTCAAGCGCTGTCTTTCTTTGTCAGTGTGAGACTAGTCTTATACCAGCAGGACTAAGCTATCAGTATGGGACTAGCCTCACAGCAGCAGAATCTCATTGTCAGTGTGAATGTCATCTCATCTCATCATGATGGAACTATCTTTTAGAGTCTCATAAGCTACTGATCTAAATAAAATAAGTTTTTATTGAATAAATGTAACTAATAAGATGTAAGCTACAGGTATCCTCCAAAACTGCAGGCAAAATAAGAGTCTATGTCTTTATTTATGTGAAGGTGGAGATCATTCCTGCAGCTCAGAGACCATAAAAACCTTCAGGCCTCCTTTGATGATCAGCAGACCCTCTCCCCATCTACAGGGAAAATGCACTCAATTCTTTTCTTACTGAATAATTGAAAATGCTGAACGGTCACACAGCCTTGGTACAATAACAGCTGACAACACTCTGCACTGCGCCCATACCCTCTGTGCTCTGCCCGCTTCACTTGTTTCCGGACAATGGGCACTGTCATCTGAGAAGAGTTTGTGATGAAAGACTTCATGGAAACGCTGCAACTGCATATCTTGTGATAGGGGGACGGGTGCTGCAGGGGGCGGAGGTGGGCGTTGGGTAATCGGGATCCCAGGGGACATTTCATACAACAAGAATCAGTGAAAGAGTACAATCGGGGAGCTGTGCTTGAAGGAAAAGTCATCCAGAGATCTTGTTTAATCTGGACACCCTGGCATCCCCACAATCAGGTAATGGTGCCTGTGAGTGGCTTGGGACTGCCTCTGAACTGCGGTAAGAGATGAACCCAAGAAGTGTAAGGTAAAAAAGGCAGGACAACACAAAATATGTCAAGGACAACTTGTCAGTAAAAATATCTCATTGGTTCCAGGACTTATGACACCCAACAGTAGGTCAGGCCCCATCTCACTATGGTGCTACTGTGCAATCTGTCATAGTGCCATATTTTCGTACCACCTGTGTCTTAATGAAAGACTGGCTAGTGCCAGTGAAGAAACTCCTTTTATCATTTTAGCCTTTTTGGAAAATAAATGCATTTTTTTTTCCTTGTTTTTGAGAACAATTGGATATGCTTGAGTTTAGCACACTGTTAAAAAGCATGGAATTTATGAGTAGCTGACATTGGTGTGAAGGAGAATTTAGCTCACATTCACACCTGAGACTGCTTCTCAGAAATGAGCTACTGTATGGAAGAAACAGCAAACAATCTAAGAAAACTGAAGAAACTGAACACAGTCCTAAAAGTAAGGAAGATTATCTGTGATTGTTCACAACACAAACCTGCACCAAACAACAGGGGAAACCCGAGACTACCCTCTTAAAAAGATTGGTTCAAAAATGGCACTTTACTGGGTTGTGTGGTTCCTTGTGGAACCATTGCTTGACAAAGAACCATTTCATTCTGGGAAGGGTTCTTTGGACTTTGAAAAGGTTCCTAACATGTGGACAAAACAAAACAGAAATCTTTATTGTATAGCAGTCTACCTAGCAGGATACTGAGAGATCAAGAAAACCTGAACTTAGCCTGTGTTACTGCATATAGCAAATGTCCTTTTAAAATTGTGAAACAACTGAAATTTCACATATTTGTTATTATATATTCATGGATATTTATGGAACCTTTTACAGATTTAAATAAAAGGTTCTTTTTTGATCCTTCATGTGGATGGTTCTTTTGGGAAAAAAATATGGTTCCCCTATGGCATTGTTCTAAGGAATCACATTGGCACCTTTATTTTTGTGGGTGTAGATCAGGGTGATGGACTTTAACAGACATGTTACTGAAAAGCACTGCCTCTAGCATTAGGGTGAATGGTTTCAGTATTGTTTTAGTGCTACACCCTTCCTATACTCATTCCTCCCTTCTGGCATGAATTGGCTGTCAGAGTACTTAGTGTTTATTCCACATGTGTTTGTGATGGATGCATACAGGGCAAACTGTCTCACTGTAGACACTTTGCATCACCAGCATATTTGCCCTGTCTTAAAGAATTAGGCAACTACTATTCATCTGGACATCACTAATCTAAATTCACCCCTCTGTTTCTTTACAGCTTGATAACTTGTACTGGGCCTTACTGAAACTGCCACCATAACTGAATTGCCTACCTAACTGGGCATTAGACATCATGCGAGTTTAGGTATTCTAAATCCAAGGGTGCCGGGCCCAAATACAGCTTTATATTCTCTGTCTACATCGCGCCTCTTAAAAGCAAAAACGATTCATTCAGAAGGGAACACGTTACCCTTTCTCTGCAAAAAAGAGCGTACTGTATGTGGAACTGGAAGGCACCTTTTGTTATTAATTTAAAAGTGTACTATCGACAACTGGAAATGAACTGTCGGTAATGTTAATGGGCGGTCTATTGCTCCTCTCTTCTGACGCTAAACTACAAACGTAGCCACACCCCTTTACGGAACACTAAGGTGATCGTTCAGAATACCGCTGTTTGTTTGAGCGCATTTACTCAGCATGCATTATGCATGGGCTCAAGGCTGCCTTTCACAGTATCGACAGCACGGGCGTCACTGCTGCTTACATTCCTGTGCGCTAGTCGGTATATTTCACATTGAAAGGCACCATATGAAAGAATAATTGAGGGATGCCTCTGTTTAATCATGTGGCAGAAAAATGCTCTATGCATCAGAAACAGAGCCTTCTTCTGCAACACGATTAAACAGATGCATCGCTCGTATGTATTCGTTCAGAATTCTGTAGCAGAGATGCTCCTCTTACACACACACAATCACGCACACTCGTGGATTAAGACATCAATCCAAAACTAATCGACAGCTTTTGCAGTTAAAACCGTCTGATATACATTTCTTTATGTGTAGCCGTCTTCTTCTTCTAATTATTATTATTATTAATATTATTATTATTATTAGGGCAGCACTAACTCCACACCCTCTGGGTTTAAATTTCGAGTCAGGTCCGCACGTCGACCGCGTCGAGGTCGCACGTTCTCCCCGTGATTGTTGTGGTTTTCCGTCCAGGTACTCCGATTTAAATTCCGCATTGTCAAAGACTTATAGTTCAAGTTAAATGGCTATTCAAAATTGTATCTTGTATTAATGTATTAGCGGGTGTGATCGAGCTTGTGCCCTACCATCAGACTTTCGCCCTATTCAGGACTGTTTCCTACCGTGCCACCAGTGCTGCATGGATGGACGAAGTGTGGGGTTGGTCAACACGAACATGGAGAATCTTACCTGAACTCCCCAGCCCTTAGGCGCTTAGGCAGACTCCCACACTAGTGTTTGGTATATCGGAGGAAAAGTCGCACACGCAGGGAAACGCAAGTTCTATACGGTGCTAACTACTGCGTCACTGTAATGTTTCTATTATTATTATTATTATTATTATTATTATTATTATTATTATTATTATTATTATAAAAAGGCCACCTTGCCAGAGCGCAACTGATTTTTGTCCTGGTTCCCAGCGCTGTCGGTTTGGCTCCATCAACCAGGGTGTCTAAAATTGGATGAAGCGGGTTCGAAAAAAATGATGGATTTATTGGATTACTTCTGTTCACCTTCATTTATAATCTTCCCTAACCTTACAAATCCAGCGTCATGGGTTCAGATCTCGAATCTCGTCATCTTTTCTTAATTTTCGTCTGGATTCTTTCTTTCTTTCTTTCTTTCTTTCTTTCTTTCTTTCTTTCTTTCTTTCTTTCTTTCTTTCTTTCTTTCTTTCTTTCTTTCATAAATAAAAACAAAGCGAAGATCAGTTTAGAATTTACCTATAATATGCACAAGAGATATTCTGTGTTTCTTGGTGTGTGAAGTCTTGTTCAGACAGATACACAGACAGAGTACGGGCTTAGGAAACGAACTAAACCGAGCGCCAGCTAGGGATCAAAGAAAAAGAAGAAGACAAACAAACAAACAGACATAGATAGATAGATAGATAGATAGATAGATAGATAGATAGATAGATAGATAGATAGATAAGCGGTGTTACTTCAAAGCGTCGAACATTCCTTTGTTTTTTACAGAAGCTGCACATATGCTATCATTGAACTCGTTTATTTTCGCACCACTCGTTTTACAAAATTAGAATGTTAATTACTAACTTATATCAAGTTTCACTACTTAACATATAGCAAATAACATAATCAATGAGATTATATATCACCTATCGAGAGCACAGCACCTCCTAAGGCGCTGTATTCGAGTTAAATAATTAGTATGGGGGCTGCATCGCGTTGCACTAGCTGGCCTTGAGCCTCAACGCACTGGGGTCTGCCTTGACTTCAGTTTGTGGTGATGCCCACAAAGACGCAAACGACAGACTGAGCAGAGATGATGAGCGGTACTGTGATTTGTGAGCCCTTAATAGAACACATCAATCAATCAATCAAATAAATTCTGGCGCATAAATAATATGATTTTGATACACTTAATGAAATACCGTTACCCCCATGACACTTTATTCAGTGCATCCCACAAAGTTCCATTTACGGGGTAAAGCGTTAAAATAGCTCATGGTGAACAATAAATCACTTTCCCTACATCGCGCAGGCCAAACTATTTTGCGTAATAAAGTAACGTCATCGTGTGCATAACCGTCGACAGTGCCAACGATCATAAATTACATTACATAAACTTTAAATATCACAAGACTGTCCAAGAAATGCAGAAATATATAATTCGCATAACGCTTCGGTTGTTGGACACCCTTATAAAAATTTGTATGCAAGTGATTAAGACTTTTTATCGTTAATTTGCATATAGGAGATTTAATTTTAAAAGTCGCTGCTTATTATTTTATGTTTCACAATACAAATACAACGGATACTAAGCGTTTATTTTCCAGGAACAGGGAGACAACTGGTCTTTAGACGTCTTCAAAGTTTTATGTATCCATCCATTTTGCAAAGCCTCTTAATCCAATTCTAGTAACACCATATCTATCTATCTATCTATCTATCTATCTATCTATCTATCTATCTATCTATCTATCTATCTATCTATCTATCTATCTATCTATCTATCTATTTTGTACCAAATATACAAGGTCGCGACAGGATCGCTCTTGGACCCCACTTCCCTTTTCAGGTGGGATGCTTTCTTTGCGTTCTATGATGTGTTGCTTTTGTCCTCCTCGATTTAAAGACGGATCTATTCAACAGATAAGATTGTGTCCAGTGATGATGGGCTGGCATCCAGTCTATTGGTTTGGTCCTGTTCTGCTATTCGATGCGGTTCACAAAATATAACGATATATAGCATCAATGATTTCCAAGACCAATTTATAATTCTTTACCTCAGCCGTCTCGCATAATCCTTATCCGCTTCATCCAGTTTAAGGTCATGGAAAGCCGTCGCCTATTCTGGTAGCATACCGCTGTACCTGATGCCAGATCATCGCAATGCGCGCACACGCACAAACTCGTACATATTTATACGAGAACAGTCTAAATTGGCTGAGAAAGCTAACATGTATGCTTTTATGCTTTTTGGGGGAGGCGGTGGGGTTGTCGTAAGGAACCGGAATTCAAAGAGATATCTCCACGCACACACGGGGAGAGCACGGCAGGGATTCGATCTGTTGTGTAAATGTGTCTCGTGGGTCTGAAATCCTGTCTTTATTAGGCAGCACGCCCCTAACTGCAGTATCACGCCATGGCCACTGAGAGATGATATAAGTCTGAGAAGCACTGGAGAAAATGAACACGAAGTTGCGTGCCCTTCAGAAACACAGACCAGAGGTGGTAAAGGCAGTCTGTGGAGAGGGAGCACTGAAAGGTTTCCAGGACACTGTTGCTCGATTTGCTGACAGGCGCATCTGCATTTTTTTGAAGTTCCTATATCTCAAATCAAGTTTTGATCCATGCATCCCCCACCCCACTGCCTTACACGCACACGCACAGTCTCTCCTCCGCCTACCGGATGAGAGAAATTACAAAGCATGAAGCTGTTCATTTAGGGGTTGAAGCAAGTGATGGAGGATCCCGTTAAATGGGAACCGAAAGAAATGGCAGAACCGCGTTGAGCTTCGTAAAGAAGGTGAGAGGGAGGAGGAGGAGGAGGAGGAGGAGGAAGAAGAGGGAGGGCGAGCAAGAGCTCCGAGTGTAGCAAACAAGTGGGACCATCGGCTACGGTGCACCGAGGGTTAACGCGCTGCGCCTTCACTTCGTGTTTTTTTTTATTTATTTATTTGGGTTATTTTGTCACAGACAGGAGGAATACGGAACCCGCCACCCCTCCTCCTTATTTGATATTGAACATTTTAAGTACCCAAACTACAGCAAGTGCATTGACTGTAACAAATGGACGCGCGTTCACAGTAGCACCCACAAAATAGTAAGTACGTCTGGCGTTATTCTTGAATATTTTGGGAGCGTAGAAGAATGCATGGGCACATCTGTCGTTATAGAAACGAGTAGTTAGCAAAGAAGAGGGAAATTTGGCGTGATAGATGCTAGCCTGGGGACTCGTCTTCTCGCGGTTGTATTTGGTAACGCTGTGCTATGTTTTAATTATAACGGGCGCAGGTAATAATGGCTTTCCTTAGATATTGGAGTCGGAGAAACCGTTAGATTTTCTTAAGAATTTGCTGTCCGTGACTTGCATAGCTGATAGCTTTCATTGCATTTGCAAAACGCCACCGTTTCCTCCCTGAATCCACTCTCTCTCTCTTTTTTGTCTCCCCCCCCCCCCACCCCCCAGATGCTTTTGAGAGAGGAACATGTTCACCGCGCCGCACACCACGGATGGTCGTGATGGGGGAAGTGTATTAGCTCCGAAAAGGCTGGCACATGAATAGGGGGGCCGGTGAAAGCCAGAAGCCTGGGTGCAGAAGGTTCGTCTCCGGTGAGCTGTCGCGGCGGCCACAGGGGATATAACAACTCATAGAATGGAGCAATCTGCAGCTGTCTACTAATCACCATCATCCTCAACGGGGCACCTCGGCACTAGGACGTGTCAGTACGCACTTCGCGGCGGTGGGAGCAAAACCAGACAGGACACGGCGAAGATGTTGGCTCGACTGGGGCAACGGGCGGGATGGAGTCGGATCACACTGTTGCGCTGAGCTCTCCACCCAGAGACAGATGCGGGGCTCTACCCGCATTGTATCAGTACCCCGACGGGCCGACACTTTCCTGGGGCCACTTGCTGACATCTCATTTTTAACATCGAACTTCTGAATAGGACATAAATTGCAAGATGGAGGTTGCAATGGTCAGCGCGGAGAGCGGCGGGTGCAACAGCCACCTGCCGTACGGTTACGCCCAGGCGCGCGCCCGGGAGAGAGAGCGTGAGCGCGAGCGCCAGGCGCACTCTCGCGCGGCTGCTGCCGCCGCGGCCGCTGCTGATGGGGTAGGAGGCGGAGCAGTCGGGGGCTCTTCGGGTCATCACCAGCAGCACCATCACCATCACCACCACCATCACCAAAGTCAGCCTCAACCGCCACCGCGCAGCGCCTCCTCCGCCTCCTGCCATGCACACGGCGGCGGGACCGCCTCGCGCTCCTCCTCCCAACAGCAACAGCCGCCGCGCGAACTGCTGCCCGGAGTTAGGGGCGCTAGGCAGCAGCGCGAGCAGCAGCAACAGCGTGAGCCGCCGTCGGGACCCAGGCGCGCCAGGCAGCAGCGGCGCAGCGGCTCTGAAGAGGAAATCATGAAAGACGAGGAGGAAGAAGAGGAGGAGGAGGAGGGGGGTTGTGACGAAGAGGAAGATGTGCCAGAGCATCCAGACTCGAGGTTGGCATTTAACATGCTGGAGGAAGAGGAGACGCTAGCCCCCCAGTCCGGCTACGAGACACTCTATGGCGAATACGAGTGCTGCGAGAGGGTGGTCATCAATGTGTCCGGACTGCGCTTTGAAACCCAGCTCAAGACCCTCACACAGTTCCCAGACTCCTTGCTCGGAGACCCGGAGAAGCGCAGCCGCTACTTTGACCCCTTGCGCAACGAGTACTTCTTTGACCGGAATCGGCCCAGCTTTGATGCCATTCTCTACTACTACCAGTCCGGGGGGCGGCTCAAGCGGCCGGTCAACGTACCCTTTGACATATTCTCGGAGGAGGTCAAGTTTTACGAGTTGGGCGAGGACGCGCTGTTGAAGTTCAGGGAGGATGAGGGCTTCGTGAAGGATGAAGAGAAGCCCCTGCCAGATGACGAGTTCAAGCGCCAGGTCTGGCTGCTTTTCGAATATCCAGAGAGCTCCAGTCCTGCCAGGGGCATCGCCATCGTTTCCGTGCTAGTCATCCTGATCTCCATTGTCATCTTCTGTCTGGAAACTCTGCCAGAGTTTAGGGACGAGAAAGAGTTATTCATGGGCATCAACAGCACGGTGTCCGACAGCGGATTTACAACTTTTAACGACCCCTTCTTTATCGTGGAGACGGTGTGCATCATTTGGTTCTCTTTCGAGCTCATAGTGCGCTTTTTTGCCTGTCCAAGCAAGACTGGCTTCTTCAAAAACATTATGAACATCATTGACATTGTCTCCATTCTGCCTTACTTCATCACGCTTGGCACAGATCTGGCTCAGCAGCAAGGCAACGGGCAGCAAGCTATGTCCTTTGCCATCCTCAGAATAATCCGCCTGGTTAGAGTCTTTCGCATTTTCAAACTGTCGCGACACTCCAAGGGGCTGCAGATTCTGGGGCACACCCTCAGGGCCAGCATGAGGGAATTGGGGCTTCTGATTTTCTTCCTTTTTATCGGCGTCATTCTCTTTTCCAGTGCGGTCTATTTTGCCGAGGCAGACGAGCCCTCCTCACAGTTCCAGAGCATCCCGGACGCCTTTTGGTGGGCAGTGGTAACCATGACTACAGTGGGATACGGCGACATGAAGCCCATTACGGTCGGAGGCAAAATCGTGGGCTCCCTCTGTGCCATAGCCGGAGTGCTGACTATCGCCCTGCCCGTGCCCGTCATCGTTTCCAACTTCAATTACTTTTACCACCGAGAAACGGACAACGATGAACAGTCGCAGATTGCACAGCATACCCCACTGTGCCCTTACCTCCCCAGTAATCTACTTAAAAAATTCAAGGGGTCATCCACCGCCTCTTCTTTGGGGGAGAAATCGGAATACGTGGAAATGGAAGAGGGTGTCACGGAGTCGCTTTGCGCAAAAGAGAAGCACTTGCAGAGCAAAGGGAACGGGACCGAGATAGTAAAGAAAAAGTCAATCAATCCGAAATCTGTCCAGACTGACGTGTGATGCATTTATTTTTTTATTAACAATCTTTTAATTTTTGTACTTATTACATCTATACAGTTTATTGCTGGTGAAAAGAAGCATTGAGCAGACATACAAGTGCATAGAAGAAACAGAAAGGCGAACACAAAGTGGACACATAAGAGAGATGAGCTGCACCTGCAGACGATGAGAACTAATTAGATGTCAGCATTTATTTTCAGTCCGGCCACTTTGATCACACCTCATTTCGGCCACCAGTGTCACCCCCCCCCCCCCCCCCCCCCCCAAACAATACTGCCATCCTTCAAGCGAAGTTGAAACCTGCTTGCCTAATCTCATAATGCAAACTCAAGCTTTATCTCAGCAGCTCCAAATTTTGCGATCAATTCCACCACCCCCACTCCACCCCACTCAATTTAAATGCCACGACACATTTTTTCCATTCGCCACAACTCGCCCTTCGGCAGCCCCCTTCTACGATTGTCGGAGGGGCTTCATTATAAACAGAGGAGGCGAGAAGGGCAGCCGCTGCGCTCTGCTTAGCGCTGAGTCCGGCATTTTAAACCTAAACTGAACTCTTTTATCCGAACGATTTATTAGATGCCGCGATGCTGCTTTCTGCCCATCCTAATCCTAATCTAAGGCACTTTATTCAACAACACAAGCTTCCTTATCTAGTGTTGTGTGCAGTGCGAAACACTTGAAAGGGGCTTCGGAGAAAAGACCGTTACGCTTAACTTCAACTTCGCTTTTTTTGCACTATTATGTGTTCTGGAGACAGGGACGCGGCCGTAAAGGCGAAGTTTACCGTAAATGCTGGACACACAAACAGGGGTTACTTAACGCGCATCATCTGCTGGACGGTATCCCGAGATGGGACACAGTTGCTCTTTACCAATCTAGTGTGCCCATCGGGTGCCACGTAGTGTAACCGTTCAGATGTGACAATTCTGAACATGCATGCGTTATTTTATTGAATGGCGCAGCGGCCCATGAAATCAAATTTACCTCATTTGGCATAATTGGCAGTGAAGTGCACCCTACCCAGATTGCAAGCTCTGTGCCACATGGGTACCCATTGCAATTGAGGATTTTTTTTTATGAATCATTGCTCTATTTCTTATTTTACAGCATTTAGACAGGAAATCAGCTGTTATTAACAAATTGCAAAAAATAAATAAATAAATAAATAAATAATCAAGATACAGCATTGACAATTTAAAACGTGCTTCCTTCTGGATTTAATCCTTTTTTAAACATGATCTTCAATCAGATATAGGCTTCTTAAGTAACAGAGCATAGCTGAATCACCATTAAAACTCCCTGACGCTTTTCAAAAAGATAGACTTGCCTCAGCCGGTTGCTTTTTATGCCTTCTTGAATTATAAATTGTTCTCACCAAACATATCTCCCCTCTCTGACATGTCTGCCAACCCAGTCCACTCTGAACCTTCCAAATCTGCCAGCTGCATCAGCTTGTTCCAGCCTACCCTCCAAAGCTGCCACATTCCTGGGGTATCGAACCCACAGCTCAAACCCTTGCTTGCCTCCCTAATGAAATGATCTTCCTGTTTGCGGTGCCTAAATCAGATGAAAAGATCAACCAAATGGTAGTCACACCACCATAATTCTTTGCTGCTGAAGGAACCCTTTGCCATATGTGCTCAGACTGTGTGACCTGTGAGCGATGAAGGACTGCAAATCCCTTTAAATTTCATGAATGGTTTTGGCAACTTGAATTTTTGCTTTTTTTTTCTATTAATACCTTATGTGGACATTCTGCCCATTCAGAGGGCGAAAAAAGAAAATAAAAGAAGAAGAATTAGAAGAACTCCAGTCTTCCCATAATGCGTCTACGTGTCCCAAACGCAAAGGTGTAGAAAAAGGTAACAATTTATATTTGTTCCATGCACTGGGGGTTTGCATTTTAAGGCGGGCATATCAGAATGAAATTTGGTGTGTATGTGAGAGTCTCTATTAAAGAGGGGTTCGAATGACCCACTTCAGAAATTGGATTAGCTAATACAGGAATTGCACAAGACTGTAATAATGACTGGTATGCTTTAACAAGTTTGCTTTAACCAGCATAGAAATCTCCAAGGTGCATCATGTCAGCTTGGGGCATTAAGGCTTCTTTCTGTTTGCCTCCTGCATTTCTTTGGACAAGTAGGGTTAGATAAAAATCAAAAATCCACACAAAGAGTATTTCAATTGCACCAAGGAGAAATACAGCAAGATTAGGGGAGAAAGAAGTGTTATTGTCCTGGTGAAGAAAACATATTGACACAAAAGAGTTGGTCAGCCTGTCTGAAGTGGCAGGGAACTTCTCCAGGGCTGAGGTGTTTGCAATAGTGACCAGCAGGGATAGTCAGCATAAACTGGGAACACCAGGTTGTGTTTTGTGAATCTGGCATTTCTTTATTACAGGGAATTGTACTGGGGACTTGAATGTTCACTCAATTTCCACTTTTTTGACCTGTTTATACATTAAGGAGTTACAATGAGCTGGAGCCTATCCCAGCCGCATAGGGTATGACATTGGAGTGAGACCTAATGGGGAGGCTGCTCCACTGCAAGGCACACTCATTTAGAACCAACTTACATTCCCAAATAAACCTAAAATACAAGTGCTTGGATTGTAGTATGATATTAAGGTAAACTCCACAGGAACACAGGGAAAACATACAGATTCCACATAAAAGACTCTACAGGCCAGCCATGAACCAGGGTTCAGACTCTGAGAGGTGCTCAGTGCAAGCCACTATGCAATCAAGGATATGAGTTTCCTTCAGGGTGAATGTGAAGTGATTCAGCAGACCAATCATGTAAACATATTTGCCAAAGCTTGTGGGACTTTTCAGTCTCAGGGTTTCCATTTCACGTCAGACAGCTGGAATGCAGATGTGTCCTTGTTTACTGGGGGTGAGACGGGTTTGCCCCATAGCTATTGCCAGAGCGCCTTATTGGACAACACTTGTGTCATTTTGTTTGAAAATTGCACACAGAATGGATGGAAATATAACGTCAGAAAAGAAAGCTGCTTGTAGAGCATCTGATCAGCCAATACCTGCTTATTTTTGTGGCATCTTTTGCACTGAAGAATGTTAAACGTTTAATCCGACAAATCATTTAAAAGTATCTATCTATCTATCTATCTATCTATCTATCTATCTATCTATCTATCTATCTATCTATCTATCTATCTATCTATCTATCTATCTATCTATCTATCTATCTAGTACTGTATATAGCATTTTCTGTAAAAAATACAGTCTTGCAGCAGGGGTAATCATGGGGGCAAGTAGAGTGGGATGTGTTTTCACTATTCAGTATTACAGTACGTTCCAGTATCAGCAGTACCCAGCTGTTGGCTCCTGAGCTATATTCCTTCTAATGTTGGCAGGTAGCCACTGATCTCTGGCCTTTCCTATTGCCCTGTAGCATCCTGTTGGCTACCTGTCAGTCTGTCTTGTCCTCTCTGGTGCTCTAGGAGAATTCTCATTCGTGGTACTCTTTGCACAGACAGAGCTTAATGTCCCCTGGCAGCTCCTGCCTACCTTCACTGGTATATGGAGATGTTCTTTAACTGCCAGCATGCATTCCATTATATCTCTCTTTGTCTTTTTCTTTCTCTCTGTTTGGCACATGGTGGGTGCCTCCCTTATAATGTTCCACCTTGGTTGGTCCTATGACCCCGACAGACCCTTTTTATCATTTCCCTAGATAGATAGATAGATAGATAAATAGATAAGGCACTATATGATAGATAGATAGATAGATAGATAGATAGATAGATAGATAGATAGATAGATAAGCCAATATATAACTGACAGACAGACAGATGAATGGATAGACAGAAGGATGGATGGATAGACAGACAGACAGACAGATAGATAGATAGATAGATAGATAGATAGATAGATAGATAGATAGATAGATAGATAAGGCACTCTATAATACATTAGGTACTGATAGATAGATAGATAGATAGATAGATAGATAGATAGATAGATAGATAGATAGATAGATAGATAGATAGATAGATAGATAGATAGATAAGGCACTCTATAATACATTAGGCACTGATAGATAGATAGATAGATAGATAGATAGATAGATAGATAGATAGATAGATAGATAGATAGATAGATAGATAGATAGATAGATATTTAAGGCACTCTATAATACATTAGGCACTGATAGATAGATAGATAGATAGATAGATAGATAGATAGATAGATAGATAGATAGATAGATAGATAGATAGATAGATAGATAGATAGATAGATGAACGGATGGACAGATAGCCAGATAGATCCTGGCTAGATAAGGGATTGCCAGGGGAAAGATGCTGCCAGTATACTGTATATGTTAGCTCATCCACTCTGATTGTTGTGCTGCTTACTGTTACTCAGGTAACCTTTATGGATGGCAAGACAAATTTGTCCAGCAGGGTCTTTGCCAGCTTCAAAATGTGAAATTCAGAAAACCAGATCAGATTATTTGCAGACCGTCAAGTACAGACCTCTGACACTGCCACGACTGGGAATGGTTGTAATCTGCAAAGTCATTACACTCTGCCAGTTATGCAGTTGCCCTGCTGTGATCCCTCTCGGTAGTGATCTACCACTTGTAGGAGATGGCAGGTTGCTAGGTATAGGCTCAAGAGGCATCCTTTAACTTCAGAGTGTCTAAAAGTGACATTTTCCATCAGTATGTAAAACCTCAAGAACCTGTAAAACAGGATTGAATGAATCAAGTTGTATAATAATTAAATGCACTCTAAGAAGAGACTCAGGAGACATGTATAAATAAAAAATCCATAATTCAATGAAATAAAACTTAGATAAGGATGCCAAAAGAACTTGCAAGACTTATGACCCAAAATGTGTAAATGCCATATTAATGGAATTAAAACTGCTGCCAGATATTGTGCATTAGTCCAGTCTATCTCTAGTTCCAAAGGTGGAAAGGGTTGCATCCTCTCCGCTTGGCATACATGTGTTCTTGTGTACCATGTAATAGTTGCTCATGGTGGTCTGGTCATGCATCATAGGGGAGGGATTTTCTGAATTAAGCAGAGTAGCTTCTCAAATGTCTGGATTATATCAGACATCCACTTATCTTGGCCATTTGGCCTTTTCCTAGAACGTTCTTCACTGTGTATTCATTCCACCATTACTCTACCAGAGTCCACGCCCTTTCCAAATTACTGTGTCCCATCAAAAGAGAATCCTGTTGTTCACTCACACACACTCAAGCCTGAGTGTTTTTATGAATGTGGAAAGACACTAGAATACTCAGAGACACAGGGAGTTTGTGCAGACACAGCTCCTAGGATGAACTTTAAACTTAAGTTTCTGGATCCATAAAACATCAGAGGTAACAGCTGTGCCATCAGCTGTTAACTTTCAAACCCATCCATCCATTGTTTTAACTGCATATTCAGTTCAGGTGCAGGGGGCTATAGGGCACAAAGTGGGAATCAGCTCTGCCTAGGATATCAAACCCATTGCAGATCATTCTCGTAATCACTTATACTGGGCTGGGATAGAGATGCTAGGGAAACACAGTATTGGGATATGTGAGGAAAATCTGAGAGAAACATAGGGAGTTCCTTGGCTGGGAATTGACTCAGAAGGTGTGAGGCAGCAGCATATATCATTGGGTCACGGTGCCCATTATTATAATCTGAAATAAGGGGCACCAATTCTATATTATGGTACGTCATGTCCTGATCTCTGGATTGGGGTGTTGTTTTAAGGCTGTAACCTATCCCAGATAGCAGAGATTGCAAGGCAGAAAGAAACCATAGACAGGGTGCCAGTCCATCCATACCCTAAATTGGCATCACCAACCCTCCTAAGCTGCATGTGTTTAGACAGTGGGAGGAAACCCACACAGACATGGGGAGAACATGCAAACTCCATTCAGGGATGACCTGGGGTCTCCTTACTGCAAAGAAACAGTGTTACCAATGCTCCACCGTACCCCTTCAGCCCTATATTATATTATATTATATTATATTATCTATCCATCCATCCATCCATTTTCCAACCTGCTGAATCCAAACACAGGGTCGCGGGGGTCTGCTGGAGCCAATCCCAGCCAACACAGGGCACAAGGCAGGAACCAATCCCGGGCAGGGTGCCAACCCACCGCAGGACACACACAAACACACCCACACACCAAGCACACACTAGGGCCAATTTGGAATCGCCAATCCACCTAACCTGCATGTCTTTGGACTGTGGGAGGAAACTGGAGCGCCCGGAGGAAACCCACACAGACATGGGGAGAACATGCAAACTCCATTCAGGGATGACCTGGGGTCTCCTTACTGCAAAGAAACAGTGTTACCAATGCTCCACCGTACCCCTTCAGCCCTATATTATATTATATTATATTATATTATATTATATTATATTATATTATATTATATTATATTATATTATATTATATTATATTATATTGAGTGGTGCCCTGTTCAAAGATGGTTTCTACTGTGCATTTGATGCTGCCATGATAGTCTCCTGCACCTCTGCAATCCTAAGTGAAACGAAGTAACACAGTAGAAGGATGGATGGATATATTCAGTTGTATTATAATGCAAATATAAGTGTTCTGCCTGTAGAATCTGATAAGGAACATCTTCATATTGAAACAGAACTTCCATAAATTGGGAATAATTTAGATGAGTTAATCAAGCAGGTGGGAAAACCTGGAAATATAATCTGAATGGCACTCTTCTGTTTTTTCCTGTACTCTGTAATGGTAGCAGGAATGGCTCTTGTTGGTTTGACTGTGTTGGAGAGCTATGCACCAGAGTGTGAATCACAGCCTATTTGTAGGCTAATCCTGCACTTCTGTGGATTTCCTCTGAATACTGTAGTTTTTTAACCTCCATATCATAACACTTTGCTTGTTAGTTTGACAAGCAATGCTACAGTAAATTCTTCCTTGTATGAGATTGTGTGGTCTGGTGCACTGCTCAGAATTAGTTCTTCCATGTTGATGCTGAAATCTGCTATGGCTCCCCATGACCCTGTATTTGAGTTGAGAATTTCAAGAAATGGATGGAGTACAGTTTTCACACTTGGTGAGAAAGTGGTATCTCTGTAGTCTGGAGCCTCTACAAGCAGGTGAAGTCACCCATTGGATTGCACGTTTATGTCCCTTGGTTTACTCGACAGGCGTCATTATTTGAGTCACCAATGCTCCTAGAACCCTATTCTTAACCACAGCGTATCTCCACCTTCTTGCAGGCTCCAGGGTAGTGGCTCTGGGCTGCAGACATACATAGTTGCAAGTGCAGGGTACATCCAGCATGTCTCAACCCCTTAGTTTGCCTATATAATTATGGCATAAATCTGTTTTGTGGCAGACAGGAGTCAGATTCTGAGAGCAGCACAAGGAGAATTGAGGCTGGAATGGGAATGCAGTGAAATTATGTTATCTACCTTTATATATATTTGCGTACTGTGTTTGTAGGAGCTGTGGCTCACAACCCATGTAAATATCACTGCTCCGAGCCCCCTGCTTTGCTCTCTGCTAGCTTTCATGATGACTTTGTAAGCCTAACGAGGGTTTTTGCTTTTTTTATTTTCATTATTCAGAGTTAAAAATAGTGCTGTGTTTCTTTTATGTATGCGTTTGTTTTTTTGTGCTGAAGGCTGGGTTGGCGGACTGAAGCCTCAAGAGCTGCTTTGAGTTGGCATGAATAATTCTGGTGATACAGATCCTGCAGGCAAGGCTACCACATAATTTGTTTTATTTTTTAAAGAGCTTGTAGGGAGCAGCGTGCATTCTTCAACTAATAACACATTAGAATGGGGGGAAATGACTTCCAAGAAAGGCACAACCCCGCTGCTCCATGGTGTGACCTTCACCCATCAAATGCTTTGTAATATTTACATGTGACAGAAAGTGCAGAAGTGCGCCTTTAACATTCTTGAATGAGAGACAGACTGCGTGTGGGAGTGTTTGTGTGTTCTTCGCATTAACAGCTCACCTGAGACATGCCTTGAAAAGCTGAAGTCACTTCAAGATTGGACCCAGAAGGAGATGCCTGCAGGCCTCCAGTGTCTTGTTGTTGAAAATATGGCTGTAACAGTCTGAGATGTATGGCCTCCAGAATATTTGTGATCAAACCCAGAAGGACTCTTGTGAACAGAAGCTGAGCACTCTCTGATGATTTTATTATCCAGTCTAGTGCTCCCTGTTTAAACACACTAACCTCACTCTTCTAGTGGTAGGTTTCTCGCCTGCACACTTGTAGGCTACCCCTCATGTTTTAAGAATACCTCTACACATTAGAGTTATTCCACCTCCTCCCTCCCACTACACAGGTAAGTTGCCCTTATCATAAAATGAGAATCAGGGTGGACATGCCACTGCTCCACATTGGTTCTGATAAGATTAAATGTTCTGTCTCATAAGGGCAGCCTGACATGGTAGTGCTCAATCTGTATCATGTAGTAGAAGTCATCCATTCCCACCCAGCATGCATTGTAAATTCTTGGTGTGCTTTTATTTGAACTCCCCATGGGCCTACAGAACCATTTAATACTGAAAAACCTAATGTGCTAACCTCGTGAATTTCTGGTAGTGGATGCACTTTATTCATTCGTTTTTGAAGCTGCTTAATCCTATTTAGGGACAAAGGGAGTTGCGGTGTACTTCATTTTTATTCTAATCGTAGCAAGTTCATCCATGCATCCTTTCCTTATTGAGCCTGACTGATCCAGTACGGGGTCTCAAGAGCTTTAGCCCATTTTTGCAGGACTAGGTGCAAGGTAGGAATCAACACCAAATGGAGTGCCATCATAGGGCACAGTGACGCACACTCCATACTCATCGATATGTGGACAATTCAGAGCCACATATTAACTTAATACACATGTTTTTGAGATGTGAGAAGAAATCTCAAGCAGATGTGGCAAGGACGTGCAAATTCCTCATACACATTGCCAGAGCTGGAGCATAGAGTCTGATTTTGCTCACTTCAAGCTCTCAAATTTCCATTTGTGTTAACAGACACAGCGGGAGGTGGGTGTAGTTGAGTGTTTTGGAGGTTTTTAGTGGCTGGCCTCAGGAGCATGCAAGTAGCCCACTGTGTTCTGGTGCTTCCCTATCACTCGACCGTCACTTGATTGACAGACTTAATGGCAGATGGGTCGGAGCCATGAAGGAATGGCAGGTGCACCATGCTGCTTGCATGAGGGCTTGGCCTCCCTCAACCTTGGCGTGGGGTACGTTTTTATTTTTGGATGTGACATTACAGCTTATGGAAGTGCACAATCACTCTTGGCTTGTATTTCAAGGGAAATGCACAGCTTGTGCACTTTTGTTCAAAGAGAACGCTGATTTGTGACCAGCAATGGAGTATGGGGAGGGTTTGGGAGGTGATTAAGCCTAACATAGGACACCTTGTCACAACACACTGTTATTTTGAGCTTTGTCTTTTATTAACTTCTCCTTTTATTTCAACCTTATTTTGGTGGAAGAGGTGCCTTTGACCCTACCTTCTGAAGAGCCAATCTTTTTAAGGTAGTCTATGTTCATATGTTATCGGCTAATCTCAAGACTTGACTCTGAAGGCGCTAGGTAAACAGAGGCAAACAGCACTTGGAGCTCAATGGATGCTGCATACTCACCAGATCTTAAAGAAGCATTAGAAATCAGCTGTTTACTGGTGTGGAGCTTCTGGTTTCATTACAATAGTTGTGACACCCTACGCTGTCATTTTGAAAATTATTTCTGAATGAGGAAAGTGGCTTAAAGCCATATTTCACAGCACATATTTGTGCAGCTATATGAAACATGAGATGCCGGACTGGAATCTCCATCTTTAGGAGTTTGAGGATAGGAAAAGAAATGCCAAGAGAAGGAGAGAGGTGCCTGCCAGGAGGCACATATAGAGCCGAGGTACAAGTACATGTGAGAAACTGTGTGCTTGTGCTTTTCTGTGACTGCTGTTTATCATTTAGGAAAGAGAGCTTTAGATACGTGCAAAATTTCTCAGTACAACAAGGTGACGGGGGAGAGGAGATGATGGAATTAGTGGAATGGTGACCTCTTCCTAGGTGACAAGATGTGCCAACCCTGTACACTTGTTGTGTGACTGGTCTTAAATAAGTTCATAATTCACTGCCAGGGCACATCATTGGCTGTGAAACTGTAAAACGATAAACCTGTATGGACCGAACATCACTGCCTAGCTCCTACTTTTTATAAAGACTTTAAAGGTATCCAACATGTAGACATGAGCAGTGGCATACCATAGAGCTCTAACAATTTCTGGTATTCTAACCAGTGTGGTGCTTTGGGATGCATCTGCGTGACACTCGACTCCCAGCAGAATTCCTAGATGAGCGGTTACCCAGACACTGCTATCCACGCTGCTTTTCATTAGGCACCATGCACCTTAGCAGCCCTTAGCTTAGTCTCAGGATCAAGTAACCATAGTTCCCAGACTAGCAGATAGTTTTCTCTCTATCTCTTCCTCTCCATGTCTTTTTTTTTCCTTTGTTAGACAGTTGCTTTGTAAGGTTTGGGATGTTAAGTGACCCTCTATTTTATGCCAGCCCAGCACCCCTTTGCCAGTTCCTGGTAGTGCAGCTGCTCAGTAACACGATCTTTGCACAGAGCTCTTAAATATTTGACAGCCATGCCATTCACCTTTGTGTTTCATAAATGCAAGCACGCTGTAGCAAAGACGTTCAGGAGCTGTGGTAGAAAATGAGGCAGTTGGGTGTCTCCTAATTTTATGTCTATCAGTGAGCCTGGTTGGCCTTCAGACATTTTTCATTAAGTAAACCAAAGCCTTTATACAACTTTGAGGTCACCATAAGTTTCCAGACTTTTCAAGGTTTAACTGATGTCCTTCTGAACATAAACAGCGAGACTCAAAAAATCAAAGAGGTGGCAGGAAGTAAAGTTGTGTTTCTATGTGCTGTGAATGATGCAAGAGTCAAGGGGGATGCTGGCAAGAATGGAGGAGAAATAGGGAGAGATGGCGCTTCATGTACTGTGCTATATAGCATTTTTGGTGCAATGCAGTTTTGAGCGTTTAGAAAAGCCATCAAAAGGGGGTATCATTGATGTCGGCACTAGAAGCCTGTCATGCCCAGCACTCCATTGCAGACTGTCTTCCTGTTATGTTTTTAAATCATAGTGACAGTGCCTTTACCTTTCAAATACAATGAAATGTAGAATACAATACAGATACTGTATGTGTAACATTCGGCATTTTGGTTGCACATTATCATAAGCAGTCTAGACTAATTTAGGTTTGTTTGCATTTTAAGCAGTTTCAAATGCATTAAGGAAACAATGCAAACTTGTAAGCAAGTTTTAACTGAGCCTTATGGTTTAAGATCAAGTAAGGCATTTCGGATAACAAATATGGTGTATAGATTAGTTACTTGAACCCACATGAACCTAAACATTTGTGTGTATGTACTGTATTGTCACTTTGCAAAGACCACACAAGCTTTAAGTGTTTCAGAGTTGCTCATGACATCCTAGCCTAGGTACTGCCCGTGCTGAGTTTGCATGTTTGCTTTTTCCACCCATATCCTGAGCTTGTGCATATTAATAAGGAATACTCCACTCAAAAATTATATCTTTGCTTTGCGTCCTCTCCCACCATAACTTATTGTCTATGGGAATGGAGCAAAAGCTTTAGATTCGTCAAAAATTTCGATTTCTAGCTTTCGATGGATCTCGACATTTTAGTGTCCCCTGATACTGAAAACATCAATATCTTAATGATGGGTGTGGGTCTGTGTGTCACAGTTTCTTGAGGACGGTCTGGAGCTAAATGGATAAATACCAAACGTAAGCCTGTTATGAGATGACAATGTGCTGATTAGTTTTTGAGCCAAATCGTGCAAGAGAAATACAGTAATTCTGCAATAAATTATGAATTCTTCTTGACAATTGCTATCGTAATGATCTATTTTATAATCAGAAAGATTAGCATCAAAGTGGTAAATAACTACTGAAATGTTATAGAATAGTTTGGGTAACTTGGTTCCTAGGGCGCAAAGCCTACTGATTCTTACATCCAAACTTTTTTCATATGTTACTTACCCTTATTTTGATGGCTGAGAAAATCTTTGAATCTGGTGTTTGCGTGGAGAATGGAGATAATGAAGTGACCAACGTTGGACAACAGCAAACATTATCAAAAATATCCATGGAAAAAATCTTTCATTAGTTGTGTTGCATAAAGTTTAAGCTTTTGAATCGAAGACCTGCCCTTTCTCTCTTGCATTGGTTAAAAGTCCTGTCTTCAATTCAAAAACTTGTTTCCTCTGTGTGTACTACTTTAGCTTCCAAACATTTTTAGTTAACAACATTTTAGTGAAATATGCATTTTGCCTGTTGTAAGCATATGACTGGAAGACTGGAAGATGCCTGGTTTATGCTACACGACTACCGTGGACATTTTTGATATTGTTTGCTGTAGTCAGTGTTGGTCACCATAAACGCAAAGTTTGTTATGTCGCCTCCATAAAAGCATGAGATTAGAAACTTCTCTCAGCCATCAGTCCAAACTACATGGGATAAGTAACATATAAAAGAATGTTGTTTTTGGATGTATATCTCTTTTAGTTAATTGGTCACTCTAACCTGGCTCTACTCAAGTGAGCATGGGTGTGTATTCGAGGGCCTTGGGATGGGCTACTACATTGTCCAAAGTCGGCTACTGCATTGTGCTCTGTCTTTTCTATGACCCTGAACTGGAAACCCAGATTAGAAAATGGTTGAATGGATAATGTTAATTACTCTCCAAGACAGAAACATTTATTTTTAAAATACAAAACAAAGTAAAGATTCTCAACTTTGCAAATATATACAATACAATATGTCCATACATCTTTTTCCGATGACAATATAAATATAGTGAGATGTTCTGGTTGATATGCCAACAGCATCAAAAACTGCAGCTTTATTGACAGACTGCGTTAAAAACTATTAATAAGATCAATGTCTTTTAATGTTTTTAAATCCCACTTGCCTAACTAGTGAATGTTAGATTACATGTATGTGTGCAGTGTGCACCACTCTTTATACCTTGATTGGCAGTGACTGTCACCCTGTCTGTGCTCTATTGGTATTGCAAACCCTCCATAGTCTATTTACCAGATGTTGGAATGTCCAGGGGGTCCCATGAAGCCCAAAGAGAAGAACACAGTATTGTCTTTTGTAGCCAATAGGCAGTCAGGCTTCAGTAGTTTGTGATACAACTCATATAATGCAGAAAGTGCAATCAATCCCATACATGTGTGCAACAGACATGTAAAACTTGCCAACATTGTATTATGAGCTGTGCAGAAGGTTAAAGGTTGCCGAGCAGGAAAGGTAACCACAGGACAGGGCTAGGAGCCAGCAGGGTATAGGAGTAAGTGGAAAACCTGCACTGGCAGCAGAGATGGTATTAATTTGTTGATGTAAAAGGAATGGCACCACTAGGGGTGGTAAGTCCTTTCAGAGTAAAATGTATCTTAGAATAGAAGGGGCACTCAAACATGAGAGACAGAGAAAGAATTGTGATCTAGAGGGAAATGCAATATGCCTTTTTAAAAATGAGACCCAGGAAGACTCAACGGAGGCTGGTTGTAGCTTATCACCCTGTTAGGTGGTAGCACACATCAATCTTTAGGTCCCTTGAACTAAGAGACGATAATAAGTGTTGTAGGAGACAGGGTAATTTGGAAGCCCTGAGACTTTCTAGACCTGCTCCTATCCTGTAAGTAGTTCCAGGCCTGACTAAAAGTGACCCTAGGAGAGGAGCTGCTTCAACATTAAACACACTGATCTTAGTAATATACATTTTGGACAAGGGTTCATTTGGAATGAGGAGGACTAAGAGAGAGAAAGATATATAAAAGTGAATGAAGTGCTTTGGGCAATTCTTTGAGATGTGCAAGCGTGGAAGCCACCCCACCTATTGACAGGGTTTGTTATTTAGTTTGTAGTTTTGTGTTATCCCTGTAATCTTTTTTTCTGTTGTGTTTATTTACATACTAAAGTGATTTTGTATGTCGTGGCCCTGCTTAACACTATGGTGAGTGTGGAAGGTGTTATTAGAGCTCTAGTCTCTTACAGCTGGCAAGTCCAAAGCTTTGGATATAAAACACAGATACATTTAAACACATGTAGAAAATAGTTCCAAGTCCAAATTGTTTTTTTGTGAGACATCCAGACGCTGTTTATGAGAGCAAGAGAGGAGAATGATAAAAGAACCAACAGGCACATAATATGTTTTTGATTAGTGTCTGCTTGGGCAAATACAGAACAGTATATTGATCTACTTGCTTTTTTAGCAAGCAATGCTAACAGTACTGAGCAAAAGTACATGGGAATACCCTCAACCCACCTAGCGGAAAGAAGACTGCCTCTCTAGAAATCCAACTGCCGCTGCGGCTCAATATAAAATATAAAAGTCAAGCAAAACAGATTTCTGTTTTCCCACAAGCATCTGTTCTTTGGACTCTGACTTTAATCAGTACAAATGGTTGAAGAGAGTTGGAACCTGGAAGCATCATTCAGTGAAACCAAGCATTCTTTTAGAACAAATAATGGGATTAAGCAAGCAAGTAGAAATTGAGTCGAGCAGAATTTGAAGCTAACATATGACATTGTGAAACTAAATCACATTTTCTTATTGTAAAGGCTAGTGAAATACATTTTTTAGGAAATTAGAAGATGTGCTTTCAATAAATATATTTCTAAATTTGCACATTGCTACAATTGTTTGTAGTCTACAGAGCAAATTATTATTTTTTCTCCAAATATCAAACTGTTCTTAATGCTATCAATAAACAAGCACTTGTTTCGATAGATAGATAGATAGATAGATAGATAGATAGATAGATAGATAGATAGATAGATAGATAGATAGATAGATAGATAGATAGATAGATAGATAGATAGATAGATAGATAGATAGATTCCCCACAAGGGGCTGTCACTGACACCCAAACCTCAGACACAATAGTAGCCAACACAGTCCCAAATTCAAATAAAGGATTTTATTTCACCAAATGAAGTCACCAAAAGTGCACAAAAAATAATTATAAAGCAAGTGAATCTTCTTTCTTTCTCTCTCCTTCTACTCCTCTTGTTGAGTGTCGCCCATTGCCTCCTGACTCTGACTCATCCAAGTGAGGCAGTGGACTCCTTTTAAGATGGATCTGGGAATGCTTCCGGTGCCATAGTGTGTCCTCTTGGAAACATTTCTGAGTCATGTGGGAACCTGGGAGGTTTGCCCCCATCATCGCCCTGTAATGGTACCCAGGGACTCTGGCAGGACTGCACTTTCAAACTCTAAGTAACATGTACCCATGTGGGTGTCCAAGTCGGGATACCTCAGGAGGACCACTGCCACCTGTTGTAGGGGGGATGGAACAGCTCCTGGCCTATCCATCTGTCCTTCATAACACTTATGATAGATAGATAGATAGATAAATAGATAGATAAATAGATAGATAGATAGATATATAGATAGATAGATAGATAGATAGATAGATAGATAGATAGATAGATAGATAGTACTTGCTCCTAAGAATTATGAAAAGAAGAAAACTTCAAACTTGGCTAAAGATAAAAGAGCTGTCCTAGTGAGGCATTATGCAGGTGTATTGCCGTTGGTAGCCCCAGTAACGTTTCTTGACACAGTTCTGCTAAATAATTATTTGATTCAGAAAATCCTCAGTATTAGTGTGTCAGAGAGAGGATGTGCAACATCGTTTACAAAGGTGCTTTGTTTTGTTTAAATTCTCCCCTTTCCTGTTATCTCCCGGGGGTCCAAAGTGTGTACCATAATGGAGTCTGCCTTTTTACATAACTTGTTGATTTGGTTGCCGTCTCTTGAAGTGACATTACCGGCCCAGCACATCACATACAAGATTGCACTGGAAATCACAGAGTTATAGAAAATGTGAAGAATGTCACATCCCACGTTAAATAAATGTTATTTATTTGCCTATTTTAGACTTCATTCTCCATCCATTTTGATGATTTATAGGCCACAAAAGAACAAAAAACAAGGAAATGCCTGGCTTCTAATACGTATTAGGATTTAAATGGTTGCATTTTGAAGAATACATTACTTGGTGGTGTAAAGATTCCTAGGATAATTGTAATGCTTTTTCATGCAAAAGTAAAAAAAATCTTTTTTACAGTAATAAATGGTGGCATCAGATTTGTGGATGTATACCTGCAAATACCAAACCACACATAATTTTGCTGTGCAACTGTTATTTCTAGAGCAACATTAAACATATTGATTGATGACCAAACAGATCAGGCAGCCAATCATTTGTGATGCATTTAAATTTTACAGAGCCAAAGAAGTCGGGAAAACATTTTGTTCATTTGATGCGCGCAGATTTTTTTTTATTGTTGCTTAAAAATGACAAGTTGGATGGCATTTTAATGTCATATTAAATAGGAAGTGGGATGTGTGCAATAAACACATCACTCCCTTGTGCAAACTGCATTTACTTATTTGGCTGACATCTTTATCCAGGTGACATACCACATTTATGATACATTTGGAACACAGGCAGGTCATGTGACTTGGTCGTGGTCACACAGTGTCAGTAGCGGGATTTGAACCCACAACCTCAGGGGTTTAGATCTCAGCTGTAACCAGTACACTCCACTGCCTGTCTGTAAACTGTATGGTTTAACATACATCTAGACTAGCATTGTGTGTGCAGGATGTGTGTGCATTACTTTCCCTACGGACAGAACAACAATTAGATTTAACTGATGTAGAAAGCGGACTCATGTCCAAATATTTGGTCTTGTGTCTGTAGTCATGTGTTGACTACGCAGGTTTATTCTTTACAGTATAGTCAGAATTAGGTATGTTTCTGGATGTCAGGAGAATTCTGTTTCTCTTCTTGGTGCCCTACTGTGCCACTTTTATTTTGCCAAGCTGCTGCTGGCACCACAGGTTCTAAGAGTCTTGGAATCTAAGGATGTAAAGAGTTAATCTTTTTATTAGACTATTTTATTAGACATATACTTATAATATTGGGAAATGTCCCACTGGTGCTGCCCACCCTAGGTAAATAGAAATGTGACTTTGAGTGACTTTGACTATGACAGGTTCTGCAATAACCAGAGGATTGTTTTCTGCTGGAATGCTGTTGATTGGAGTTTCTGTTTTCCTCTTGTCTCATGTTGACTGGCCGTACTTCAATTTCATTGTTATTGGACTTAGTTTGTCATAATTTGTTCATATTAATCAAATTGTGAAGACTGCAATATAAAGATGGATTGAAATTGAAATTCTTGATTCATGCGTAGCTGATGGTAATGTCTGTGTGGTAAGCTTGGCTGTTTTGGTATTTGTACTTCATAAAGACTTCTTTTAGTCAGAAATTAAATTGTTATTCAGAAATAGTGTGTTTTGCTGAATTGATACTGGTACTTAAGAATAGCTGCTATTCAAGCTGATTATTATATATATATATATATATATATATATATATATATATATATATATATATATATAAATATACATATATTTTGAGGCAGTGCCTCAAATGTTGGTTCAAGTGATACTGCTGGGAAAATCTCTGGACCTCCATCACCACATTAAGAAGGTTAGAGAATGCTGTGTCAGATATATAAGATCCTGTGTTATGGTTGCTGGCTTCGTAAATCTTTTGTTTCTTTAAATCAGAGGTGGCTGTGGTTGTCGTATTCATTTGGATACATGGCATGGTTGCTGATTATATGGAGCTTACACCTTCTCCCCATGTTTCTTGGGGGTATTTGAGTTTCCATTTACATTCCAGAGATGTTCACCTTAGGGTGAGTGATGACTCTACGTTGGCCCACCGCGATTGCATGAGTGTGTTTGTGCCCTGTGATATCCTGGGCCTCCATTCAGAATTGATTACTTCTCATGTTTCCAATGCTTCTGGGATACACTACTGCTCTTTATTATTTTAGTAGTGGAAGTATTGGGTGTGAAGCAGTAATACACAGCACCACCTGCTAACCAGTGTTATAACTGCAGACAAATCTCAAAAATCTGTTCTCTGTACTTGAGTCTTCAATAAGGCCCTGAGCTTCTCAGTGACTCAGATACCTGAGGCAGTGTGTGTTGGGTGGGTGGACATTAGAGCTCCATAATACCAACAGATACGAAGCAATGGAAAATAAGTCTGTCTGCTTTGCCTCTTTTTGTGGAATATTTACTTAAACCTGGGGGTCTAGTCTTTCTCTCTTTTATCTCTAGTGCTTAGTTTATTTCATGTTTCTGACATTGCTCTTTTATCTCTTGTGAGTATTCACCAGCAAAGCACAGGCAAATATTATTTTCTTGAATAGCTAACAGTTCTCCTAATTGCTGGGTGACCTTTCATCTGTCTGGCAGACTTTTCAGCATGAACAAGGATGCCAGAATTAATGTTTTTAGACGATAGAAATGCTTGTCTTTTTCCACGATAATTACCTAAAAGAAAAGAAGAACAGTGACATTGGTGATTCATTCAAAATGCAGCCCTTTTTTCAGACTAGATTTTGAGTAATTTATTTCTTATTAAAAATCGGCAATGTATAAAACTGTGTTGGACTGCATCATTAATAGCTCTCTGTGAATGCCCTTTCAATCTTTCTTGACTGATTTTCAGCTTATAAAAATAAGATTATAAGTATGGTTGTGTCCCTTTCAGTTTATTTAAAATAGTTATCTCTACCTCAGGAATAAAGATTGGAGGATTTGGCAGACAATTGCACTCTGGTTGAGTGATACAGCGGTGCCATGGATAGCATTTGAACCTTGGCTCAGGTCTTGTTTGGGGAGCTCCTTGTTTTGACGTTCCTCAGTCATGCCGTTATATTGTCTAATAACTCTACACTGGCTCTCTGTAACTTATGGTGTCTAGTGTCGGATTGCTGCTTCCTACCCTGCAACTGATGCTGCTGCAGTAGACTCCAACTCACTTCAGCCAAACTAGGAAATACCAGCTGTAGGTTGGGGAGCATGCACTGGTACAGCACGCTGCTGCACCCACCACACGACAAAACAGCTGCCCCCCAGGCAGATACACGCTCCAGTCACACCCTCCAGAAATGACCATCTATCTGCTGCAGCCAGGTGTTACGAGGGCTTCCCCTTGACCTGGTTCAGCCACTCAGGTCCTTAACAATGAGGATCCTGCAAGCCGGATCTCCCTTGGGGAATTGCGCCACATGGCCGTAGTGCCATAAGTGACTCTCCCTCACAATGCAGGTAATGTGTCTTATTCGGGACTCCATGAGCAACTGCTTATTTGACACAAAGTCAAACCAACGGTACCCAAGGATTTTCTGAAGAGACACAGTACCAAAGGAGTCCAGTCTTTGTCTCAGGTCACTAGATAGTGTCCATGTCTTGCAATCATACAGCAAAACGGGAAGCACCAGGACTCTAAAGACTTGGACCTTCATCCTTTTGCAGAGATATCTGGAGTGCCACACACCCCTTTCCAGCGACCTCATGACCCCCCCATGCTCTCCCAATCCATCTACTGACTTAGTTGGAAGAGTCACCAGAGACATGAATATCACTGCCGAGTAAACAAACCTCTCGATGCGGTTGACATTCTCTCCGCAGAAAGACACACTGCTTATGACTGTGCCCAAGAGGTCATTAAAGGTCTGGTTCTTGGTTTTTATCCAGGACACTCACAAGCCCAGACACTCAGACTCCTTGGTCAATCTCTCAAGCACCCCGATCAGCACCCTCATCGACTCGGTGAAGATCACAGCATTGTTGGTAAAGTCAAGATTAGTGAATCTTCCTTCTCCAACAGATGCCTCAGAGTTGCTGGATTTCACAATCCTGCCCAACACCCAGTCCATGCAAGCATTGAACAGAGTAGGAGCAAGAACGCACCCCGACGAACCCCAGAGTCAACTGGGAAAAATGCAGGTGTAGAAGTGGATGAAGAAATGGTTCCAGGGTTCTAGTGTGTGTGTAGCTGGTAGTTTTCCTCTTATTTACACTGGTTTCCTCCATTTGCTGTGGTTACCTTTCATTTTCTAGAGACTTGCTTTTCTCCGTAGTGACCTGATAGCAGTGAATGTGTGTGCTAGGGTGTACCCAGTGATGGACTGATATCTGATTCAGGTTTGCTACCTGCCTTGGGTTAGATGCTGTTGGAGTAAGTTTCAGATCTACATAAGCTTTTGTTGGATATAGAAGGTAAAGAAAATGGATGGATGTATAAAGAAGCTGTTTGTGTAAATAAACAACATGAAAAATCGAAGATAAACCAGCTATTGTTTCACCAGTTGTAGCAATACTGTAGGGAGCAGCTCCATTTTTAAATAAAGATCTTCTTTTCACAGTAATTAATTAATGTCTAAAATCAGTCGTCTTTCAAATTTGGAAATAAAAACCTTGCCTGAAAGTACTGGGAAAAAGGTGAAAACCTGCAGGCTACACTCTGACAGCAGATCTCACTTTTGCAGAGGACACTGGACCCGTGTTCTGAAAAGTAACTCATGTTAGCACAAAGACAGCACCAAACTCCACACCACAGTGCTACTATCAGTAAAAACAAAGGACACTGTCAGCCAGTGCTTTGTCAGCAGCTGAAACATCTGAACAAATTACCCAAACGTCCTGCCTAACTCTCCTATTGACTTGTAAGACCCTGACCAACACTTGTACCTTACCACTTTCAGCCATTTCAACACATATGCTTCTCCTTACCCATGCCCAGTCTGTACCTCCAACAGCTCTTTACCTCTACAGTTAACATACAAGCATTTATAACTTTACATGCACCTTCATTTAGTAATTAACAGCGAAATGCACTTTTCTTGTACAAACTTTAATTCTATCTTTTATTATATATGTTCCCACAATTAGAGCACTGACAGATTATGTGATTTGCACAGCACCGTGCAATATTTCAGAGAGGGACATTGAACTGCCAGCCTTAACCTGTATGCTATACTGCCTTGACAACACTGCTGCTCTTACTCATCTTCTCATCACTTGGCCTTCTCATTAACATACTGAAACAACATTATATCTGTAGAAAACAAATAAAAGTTTGAAAAATAAATCCTGACCATTGTGCCTTCTGTATATATAGTGCAAAGTGATAGACACTTGCACATCTACAGTACTTTGCAAAATTCTTCCCTGCCTGAAATTGACCCCTTCTGCAATGAACACCTTGGATCTCAAATACGTTTTTTAAATTGGTAACTCTAAATTGGTCCTTATAGGCATTTTCACATCACAAGAACTTTGTTTTCATGAACCAGTGAGTTCCTGTATGATGCAATCCCTGGGCCACTTGTGGTCTTTGGCTTCTTTATCCCAACACACAAAACTGTAACCTTTAAACAAAACATGTGCTGTACAAAGAAGAGTGATGTAGTGAGAAGTGTAGTGTGATCAGGGGTTCACATCCACTTTATTCACAAGAGAGATTATTGCTTTGATGTGGTGCACCAGGGAGGCATCTGTGAAGAATGATGTGGTACAAAGTGCAGTGTGATTGTGATTTCATGGGGGATGATCGTAACTTTATGGGGGCGCTTACTGCTTTGCTGCTGTGCAGGCACGGTGTACTAGGGAGGCGGCCATAAAGAGTGATGAGGTGCGAAATGCGGTGCTCCATCTTCACCAATAACTCTCTAATGTCCAAACTGCTAATAGATTTGAAAGATGGCTTGTGGTCAACCAATTAGAACAATTCATCACTCGACCCCCAGCCACATCATTTCCTGGTTGAACGAAAAGTACACACTCTGGAGCAAGAACTAAAAGAAGTAATAGGAGCTAGACATGTCCTGCAGTGACAATACTACATAAGTTCAAGAGTTTCTAAAAAGCCCCTGGTTCCTGGAAAAACAAATCCTTCAGTGGAGAAGCACCTAATATGTGTAGGTGTGTGCATAACCATACCCTTCAATAGACTGGCGCACCATCCAGGAGTGGTTCCTACCCTACACTTAGTGACATTCAGCTCCTCTTTGTAACCTTGCAATGAGCAAGTGAATTAGAAATCTTTCAGATGGTTATTGCTTGTTTTAAGGTTTGTGGGATAGACTTAACTCTTCACGTGGTGGGAAACACAAAGAGCCAGTTCAGCTGGCTAGTTTTACTGTTTCGAAGCAGTACAAAAACAGGGTATTTTGTTTTCAAATAATTATACATAGTATACATATTGTCATGGATGGCCGGGGCCTTTGCCCGGCCAGGACACCTCTGCCTTGGAAGGACTGGGGGAGTAAGTGTGGACAGAGCATCACCTCCCCCGGAACACTAGATGGCAGACTTCCGCAGAGCTTCATGGGAATTGGAGTTTGTTACAGCCCTTTTGGGATCCGGGGTGCCGCCAGGGTGTGCTACAATTATTCCTGAGCCTGTGTGGGCGGTTCTTCCACCACACTCGGAAGTGCTGCCGGAAGTAGGTCAACGAGCACCTGGAGTACTTCCAGATGACCTATATAAAGGACCAGCAGACACTATTCCAGGAGTCAGAGTCGGGTGGTAGTGGACAAAGCTTGCCGGAGAGGAGTAGTGGAGAAAGGGAGAAGAGGAGTCAGAATTGTGGTGTGTTTTGTGCTTTGGGCACTGTGTTGTGTGTTCGTGCGAATGGGGAGGACATTCCACACAAGTGAAGAATAAATAAAAAACATTTGCGTTTTTATAAGTGTGCCTCCTGCATCTGTCTGTGTCGGGTTAAGCGCTGGTATAGCGCCATCTGCTATCACAATATCCAATTATAGCCAGTTAAATCAAAGTAGCGGGAAACAGACATAAATGAGGCTGAGTCTGGTGTGTCACCATAATAAACAGGTATTGTTGACCTGTGAGCTGTGTGACAAAGTGACACTTCTTGGCCCTGCCGGGTTCTTTAGATAGTACTTTTAGAAATAGTAACTTTGTGACCATAAATCGTTTTGTGAACTATCTAGTGGGAAGGACTGATGCAGAGACTGATGTCATAATCTCTGTTTAATTAGTTGTAACACTGTAGTTATTGGACACTTTGAGACAACCCGAGGCTAATCTATGTATAAAATGGACACCATGTTTTGTGGGCATATGCTTAATGTCAATCAACTGACTCTGGAAAAGCCTTCCAGTTAGTTTTGCCTTTCTAGGAGTTGATCAGATTTCATTTTGACAAACACTCCACCCCAGCTCTCTCCTCATCTTCCTCTTCCTCTCAGCGACTAGGCATGCCTTTAAGTTTACATCACTTACTTGTTTCTTTCCTGTGATTCAGAATTTGCAGGCCACTAGTGGCTAATCAGGTCTTGAAAAATAAATCACTTGAGATTTTCATTAGTCATTCCTTATAAACAAAAACAACGATTCCCAAAAATAGCTAACAGCTTTGCACATCTCCATACCGACAGTGCGACTACAGTTAACTGCAGCTAACATGATAGTTGAGTAGGCCATGTTCACACTGCAGCTAGAAGTGACTTGATTACGATTTTTCGCTAATATCCAGTTTTTGAGTTTGACTATTCATATTCAGTTTTGCTCAGTGACCCAAATTGGATATGAGTGTGTACAGGTATCCATCCTGAATGGCAGCCACACTGCTTAACTGTGTTTTCAGCGCTGAACATCAGTGAATCCATCAGCTAATGATGGCAAGGAAGAGAAACAGAAAATGAAAAATCTCAGTTGTTTCTTTGTGTGCACTCATCATTCCTGTACTGTATCTGTATGAAGTAACCTGCTGATTCAAGAGATAAGCCAGGATTTCTTGGATGTGTGGACAGTTTGGTTGAAGAATGGCCGTTTGACAGTTTCAGAATGTTGACGCATTTGATCGCCTTTGACAATGTCTGTCTGCTAAGCTCTCTCAGGTAAATACAAGTACTTCACGGTACTATACATGGGATGAAGTGGTGGCAGATGTCTGACTTCTGCCATGTGAAGAAGTTATGACATTGGATGTGTATGGTCTCTTTCTTTTTACCTGATTTTCTAGTTTATTTATTAATTTGCATGCAACATAAACACCATCACCTACTGTGCCACAATGAAGGCCTAAGACTCTTCATATGCGGAATATCTGACTTCTGCCACACCCCATCTGTGTCTGTCAGTGAACACCTGGTCTAACCTGTACATAGTAACACTTGAACATCCAACCTTACAGCCAGTGTCCTTTCCATAAATACACGCTTGAGATTTGTCATTTCCTTCAGAAAATGCTGAGCAATTGGATTGTACTGTCTGGCAACATCACCATAAATTCTTATTACATCCACTGTTCTGTTTTGCCTTTACCGTTGACACACTGCATTGTCACTGTAATCCATCTTGCTTTTTAACATAAAGGATTTGATGAAGTTTGCATAAACAATGATGTAAAATCATGTAGATTTATAGACAACTCCAATTCAAGCATTCAAACACAGTTCACATTCAAAGTCGCATATGTCTATATTGGATTTAGTACCTCATATGGAAGTGGTCTAAATGCAATCCTGAATGGCCAGATTTGATGTGTTTTTTTCGTCATTCACACATCTGTGAAAAGATTGGATATGTGTCACATATGACGGAAAATAATCAGAATTGAGCTGAAGTGTAAACACAACCTTAGTTTTTATACAAAAGACTCAAGTTAGCTACCATGGTAAACTTAGAGAGTACCTGATTTAAGGGGAATCACATTTTATTCTAAGCCATATTTGGGCTCTCTTTGTGGCAGTTAACCTTCTTCTTCTTGCTGACAGTAGTACAACTAAAAGCCCATTCTGTGCTCTACTGTGGCACCATTACGGTGCAGGGTGCAGGACAAATGCATGCCTTCAAAACGATGTGATCAGAATGCTTGTATGATAGACACTTGGAATAAGCTACCAAGTAGTAGGTAGACAGTAAGACTTTAGGGACTTTCAAAACTCAACTTAATGTTTTTAGAAGAATTAAGTGGATAGGACTGGTGAGCTTTGTTGGGCTGAATGGCCTGTTCTCGTCTAGAGGAAGAGGAGGTGGTTTAGTTGTGCAGGTGCTCAGCCTTACTATTATTCCAAAAATTGGCAGGACAAGATTAATATCTCTAAACTGTTTGGAAAATCTGAGTGTTGATGTGTGTATAAAATATGCCTAGTGATGGTCCAGGGTTAGTTCCTGCTTTGTGATAGATGATGATGCTCGTGCACTGGAATTGAATTAGCTAACTGGACTGTTAAGATATTTACTGCTCAGTTTCCTTTAAGTTAAATATCATTGGTCTAGAAAATAGGCTTGTTACCCTCAGGTCGACTTTTGTTTAACAAGGCCTCAGTGTGTATGCTGGTGACAGAGTTTTGTCATTACATTTGAATTGATAACGGGCATTTTTTGCAGCGTCATCAACCCTAACTATGCACAATATTGTGCACTCAAATCGTGTGTATAACAGAAAAAGGATAGTGATTTATAGTGTTGTTTACATAGTTTAGTAAAAAGCAATGTTGTATAAAACACCCAACAGCCAAACTTGAGCAAAAGTAGAGGTACCTTTCTGGAAAGCGACTCAAGCAAAAATAAAATTTGCCCATGAGCAGACTAGTCAAGTGTAAGTTTTAAAGTGTAAATGTAGGACCTTTCCTTGTTTTCTAAATGGTCAAAAACATTCTCACAAATCACAAATCAAGTTACCTTCTTTTTTGCTGAAAAAAACTTTTGTTAAAAAGTAACAACATTACCAACAATAAACTTTTGCAATATAACTGGGCAAACAAAACACCACCTACCCTCTAATCTTTTCTCCTTTCCCAATTATTTTTCCTCTTCTTTTTCGCTTACTTGTTTATCTATGCCATTCCACTGGCTATGGCTGCCAATGTGTCTTTCATGCTCATCTTCTTCGAACATAAGAAC